>NC_068342.1:2231618-2566524 GCF_014633365.1 Diospyros lotus | reverse complement strand
TTGCTGGAACTCCACCTGCAACCCTGAAGGAATTTTCGTCCCTTTTTGATGTCATCCAATTCATCGTGGCGTATACTTAATCAGCAGCTAGAATTTCACCTTACACTATGCCACCAACATTCATGGTCCTTGGCAGAGGTTCATAAGCTTTTGGACCCTCGCCACCTTCCAGCGTGTGGGGAAAAATTTTCCATTGAACAGTCCCTTGAATTGTTCCCATGTCATGTCTGGAGTTGGTTCCGGTACCCCTCCTTGAACTGACCCTTAGGATAGCGTCATAGTTTGCATGACTTACTATACGGCCTTCCACCAATGGGTTGCCAGCTCCTCTAGCGTATAGGTCACACATTTGACCTTGTCCTTGACACTCCCACATGAATGTGATGATTATATCAGTTCATGCCAATCGTTATGTCATATACACATGGAAGAAGGGAGGAAGAGGAAGGGGGTCAATGGGATCAATGGGGGATGGCTTCCAAGCCATCCCTAATGGTGTAAGGGGACTACCCAAGGTAGCACCTTGGCGCAAGCGAGCAGCAGCAGCTGCTCACTGTATTGGGGCCATGGGGTCCCTTTCATAGAAAGGGTTGCCATGCCCCTCTTGCCAGCCCGCTGGGCCACCTTTTTCCTTTAATTTTTTAATTATACATATACTTTATGCTTTATTATATGTTGAAATGAAAAAACTGAAGATTTGGCAGTAAAGAAATTACAGTCCACTTGAATAATCTGTTTGCTCATTCCAATAGCTGGCAGATTTACTCAATTAGGTTGATTGAATATAGAAAATTCTGCAGCAGCTCCTTGATTCCAATTTCCTATTGCAGAATCATTCATTGTACAGATAACGTTTCTTTTTCTGTCAGTTTCCTTTTTTGTATTGTTTCCTTAGAAGCTTGTTGACTTTGTAGTTAATTTCCTTATAGAGGTTTCAGGATTAACCTTAAAATCCCATTGTAAAGTTATTCTGAAGTTGAGAAAGAAAGAATAAAAAATTTCCTCCATTATATATATACACGTACGTATATATATTCAAACCATTTGACCCATTCACATAGCCAAATAAATTGTTCTCTAAATTTAATTCAAATTAATTTCCTTGAGCCTCCAGATATTCTAAAAATAATTTGGGGTGTTATGCTCTCTCTCTCTCTCTCTCTCTCATTTTCATCCAGTCTACTCACCTATGTGTCTATTGGTCTTCTTCTCACATGTCCTTCTCCTCAATTTCATCCAATAGGCACCATTATAACCTTAGTATATATTAGTTTGCCTTTTCTTGTATGGCTGCATATCCACCATAACATTCTCATCTTAGTTACACTCATATTTGCATATATTGGTGCTTATCTACCCCAATATTCAAAGGCATATAACAAAGATGGTCTTTTTTTGGCTATCAAATAAAGCTTCCCTCTACACATATAGTGTTGGAGGTGTTACTTCTATTCATAGTCAATCCTAAGCTCAAATAAAGGAGGAGAGTTGTGTTAGGTAACTGTTAACCATTGTAAAACTCATTGGATCAATTATCATGAATTCTAGACAAATGAGTAAATGTTAGCATATGTAAATTACTCAAAATTTTGGGCTTCTGATATAATATTTTATTGAACACTTATTTTGGATATTTTTTTTAAGTCTTACCTTACGTAAATCACTCATATTTCGGGCATTGTTTTAGGTTGGTGCCATTGAAAAGGATGAAGAGTTGACACCTCTTGGGTATCACTTGGCAAAACTTCCAGTTGATGTCTTGATTGGAAAGGTGTGTATCAGACAAACACTTAAGTTGAATGGACCAAAAGAAAAAAAAAAAAAAAAAAAAACAATTATAGCACCTGTGCATTTTGCGTACACAATATTATATTGTCATTTTTTTTTTTAACTTAGGTTGTCATGAATTGCTTGAAAATATATTTTTTGTTGTTGTCTTGATGCCATCTTTTCTAACTGCAGATGATGATTTATGGTGCAATTTTTGGTTGCTTGTCACCCATCCTTTCTATTTCAGCATTTTTGAGCTACAAATCACCATTTGTATATCCAAAAGATGAGGTCCCATCTAATCCGTAGTCCCTTTAATAAATAGAGAAAAATATGTATACATCAGTAAGTTTTATTCTTCTTAAGACTATTATTACATAATATAGTCTTGTATAATTTTGCAGAGGCAAAATTTTGAAAGGGCCAAATTGTCTCTGTTGGCCGATAAGCTAGATGCTCCAACTGAATCAGATACAGCTAACAGGCAATCTGACCACCTACTGATGATGGTTGCATATAGGAAATGGGAGAAGGTTCTACGTGAGGTTAGTCAATACTCAATAAAGCCCTGCCCTTTAACTGATTTTGAAATGAAAACAAGTTTTAACTTTTATGGACAGAGATTCTATCCATGTTTTGTACATCTGTAAGATTGCTAGTTTTGGCTTGTCAAAGTTCCTAAAAATATGGTTGATATCAGCATGAATACGGTGATATTTGAACTTGGTTATAGATATTGTGGTTAACAAACATACTAGTGGTAGTACTTTTCTCAAGCAAATGGAATCAGAATTATTTGGTACTTGTTGGATGAATCACATTGATCAGTCATATATTTGTACTCCAATGAATTTTTTTTTTCTTTTTTCCTGGGCAGAAGGTTGGGGGGGTTGTGGGTGGAGTGTGGTTCCGAAGTTACTAATTTAGTGCATTTAGTAGGCCTTCACCACTTCATGATTGGCTTAGCTTGGTACCCCTCTACCCATCCACTATCAGCTTACCACAAACATATTCATACTCTTGTCATCTGTAAGTAGAAACACACCTTTATTTGTAAAAATGTAACATCTTGTATGGTAGGTCACAGGTTGGATTTGTTTCTAGGTATATTTCCAGTGCCATCTTAATGGTGATGATAAATGTTGTCATCAATTAAGAATGTAGCTATTGCTCATTACAGATGTCGAAGTCACACTAAATTTTTGTTATATTTTTTAATTTCTGAATCTGAATGGAATTTAAATTGTGAATGTAAAAGGGACTATATTTCCTGTCTGGGAATTACTAACTACTGTTGTAATTTTCTTTGGAAGAGTGAACATGCATATTGTCCACAATGGTTTGGGACATGGAGTTTGAGAATGTGATTTTGAGTGTAAGGCTGATCATGTTGTACAAAGTGCAAACAATGCTAAAGCCTAGGTCTATGCTCTATTCCCACATATATTGCATCCCAAAATCTATTGCATGGATACATTCAATGTATGCTAGGATTTATTATGAGCTTCAACTGCAATGTGAAATCTACCTAATTTTATGTTCAACCCATGAATTTGCAGCTCATAATTCAGATTTCTACTTCAAAAAGATCTAGGCAATTCTACCTTAATTGCACCAAATGGCTCCAATGCTACTGCAATTATGCCTTAAAAATGTAGACTTTAGAAATTTATATCCCTTAACATGATGTAATTTGCTTGAAAATCAGAAGTCTGCAGGACATAATGGTAGCCTTTATTAATTTAAATTGCCATATCTATTATTTGTGTTGTTTCATGTGATATGGATATGGGGTGACACTATATCAATGTGCCTTGTGTGACACTTCTCTGCTAGTATCAATATGATTTGAGCGATGTTACTCCTTCAAGTATGTGTTACTAGCACAATAATCAATATTCATTCGTGCAGAATGGAGTTACTGCTGCTCAACGTTTCTGCCGTTCATATTTTTTAAGCAATTCAGTTATGTACATGATAAGGTCATATTTCTTGCTCTCCGCTTTATGTTACTTGAAAAATAGTATTTAATACATCATCTCCTACAGGTACTAGACACTCAACGGATACAGACGTGTGCGACATGCATCTGTCCAAAGTTATGATTATTTTATTATTTTTTTATTGGTTGGAATGCTATCAATATGTTGGGGACATGAGTGCCACAAAATTGGACATGCACTGACACGCATGGTGACCTAATGTAATTTAGAAAACTTTTGCAGGAGTTATTATATTAAATATCCCAAAATAAGTGTCTAAATAGAATAGTAAGAACATGATGCTTTTCCTTGTCCTTCATTCCCTTCTTATGCTACAGGACACCCCCGCCAAAAAAAAAAAACAAACTCTGGTGGGGGTCACTTAGGTATCATATGGACTATAAGGGTCTTACAAAAGGTAAGGCCATAGATAGAAATAATTGGCAAACTAGAATTCATGTAGCCAACTTCACATAGTAGGATTAAAGTTTGATAGGAAATGGATTATAAGGGTCTTACTAAAGGGAATGCCTTAGATATAAATGATTGACGATTTAAAATTTATGTAGCTGACTTCACATAGTGGGGATGAAGCTTGATAGGTTGTTTTCTTACCCAATTTTTCTCCTTCTGTTAAATAACCTCTTTTTTTCCTGTCCCATTTTTTTTTTTCCTCGTTTATTCTTCTCTGCTCCATTTTTCCCCCCTCTTTCTTCTTTTCCTTACATAATATTTTATTCTTTGCTTCAGGTTTTTCCCCTTTTAGCACTGCCATTTTCTTCCTGCCCCACTTATAGTGTTATGGTTTCTTTATGTCTTATTGTATTTTCATTATTTTTTAAGCATTTTCATTTATTACATAAAATTTGTGTCATATAATATATATGTGCAATTTGAGCATGCCCCTAGCATGTTTGTGCCTGACATTTGTGTGAAGTTGGCATGTTGTCTATTTCATGTAATATTCATATAGCTTGTCTGTGTCTCTCTGTCATAGGTTATTAGTTTATCTCTTTTTGCTTGTCCAATATGCTTGCCAATTGCAGAAAGATTCGTTTGCCTGCTATCTTTGGGTATCTTTTAGCTCTGAGGGAGAGTTCATGGTAAACTTAATTTACAGGAAAAGGTTATTACTGTAAATTATTACTTAATTCATAGGTCATTACTTAATTTACATTATCTTCTCTCCAACCACATGGATATGTAGAAAGCAGAAAAATGGCTACTTGAAAATATGTTTCAGTTTCTTCTCAAAAAGAAAACCACATGTCCCATACGATGTTTTATGTGCTAATTGATCTATCAGTGCAATCCATCTAAATTGTTTAGCTGGCAAGCATTAACATGGATTGGGGTTTTATCTGTATTTTTTTACATTAGCAAAATTATATGAAAGAATAGAATAAATACACTTTTCAGTTTTCTGATTTGTCTTTGGATATTCTAGGGACATGCGTAAACAGTTTGGAACATTGCTGGCAGACATTGGGCTGATCAATCTTCCAAAGACTTATCAGGTTGCATTTTTACTCTTTTTTTTTTTTTTTTATATTACCACATATGGATTTTCAGATTTCAAAACTTTTCCCTTCTTTCTTTTTGCCTAGATAGAAATTTCCCCCTTCCATGGTATCAGTTCATTGCCTTTCAGTAAATGCAATGAACTTTGAAATTATGGGGTGGAATTGTGGTACTTTGGGTAGTATTCTATATAAATATTGCCTAGGTGCTTGTATATACATTCCTATACTTGAGTTGTTAATATGATATAGGGATACATACAGATAAATGTACTGTTAATGTTTTGTTGATTACAGGAGAAGTTCAGGAGGTTTCTGAGACGATTTGAAACAATATTTAATTGAATCTGTACAAACATAGTAAGATTGGGGCTTGATATGTTGTTGTAATAAACTTCACATGTAACGGGAGAATGTAGGATAACTAAATAGTGTTCTCTCAATTTATATTTGTACTAAAACTACAGCATTGTATATTTTAAAATTATATCCTTATTAATGCACCTAAACATGTAAATACATATTTTTGTTTCACCTCAAGTTGGGGCATGTATGTCATATGTTTCAATCTTGTTAAAAATAAACTTCACGCTAGCTCTCTTTAATGTTTTGGTGACTAATCTATAAGTTGATTTTCAAGTTGTACATGGCCAGTTTTAATGGCATTTTGTAACTCCTCATGAATGGTTGAAATGAGAGTGAAAAATGGAGCAGTGCATTGTTCTGGTCAATGTTGACCTCAACAGTCAATGGCCAGCAGGTCAAATGAGTCGATTGTATAGTCATGGGTTGGTTTGTTGGGTTGAGCTTGGCCAGATTAAGCCAAGGCTTGTGTAAGACCTTGCACCCTTTAGGATGTAATTGAGAAACTATTAGTGAAGGGAACTATTGTGTGAAATTCTGGAGATATTCATTTTGGATACTCTCACAAATATAGAGCCACAAATATCCAACACAAGACTTACTCTAAAAAAGAGATATAAGATCCCAAGTATAATTAGTGCAAATAGCAGTTATCTCTTCTGTATTAACTTTCAGTAATATTCTTGCAATTTCAATAATTAAATAATTCAACATGTTTAAAATCTGCAGATCCTTTTGCTTGAGGGTACATGTAACTAATTTGGAAATTGTTTAATATAGCATAGAAAATGATATCAAAGAAATTAATCTTATCAAAAAACAAAAAATATATGTAGGGTGTAGTATTTACCATATTACAAAAATAGTAACAGTTACAATTTATATATTCGATCCAATATTATCCAAATTATTAGAAACAGTAATAATTATGGTATTAATAGTGAATAATGCCTAGCTGTCTCTTGTTTAGAAGGACTTTCTTGCAAAATGTTAAAGCAGATTCCTTTCTTTTATGAACTTCTCAAACTAACTACCCTCCCCCCTCCATGTGCAGGTATGTGGTTCTTAAAGTCCTTTAGAAAAATATTAGAGGATTACTTATGTAGATAATTTCTAGGATATGTTTCATATGCTGCTTATTGAAGGGTGTCATCTTCTTAATTATTGAATGATGCTAATTTTCCCACATTTTACGCAAGTTCAGGTTCGTATTGATAATTTATTGTGCAATAATAGATTCAATTTATTGCCTTTCTCCACTTAGGAAATGTTGGCCTGAGTAGCATTTCCTTTTGAGGTTTCCAATTTCTTAAATTCTAGAATTTTATTCCTTTGTCCATTATTTCACGAGAGTCTTGACATAAGCGCAATTCTTTTGCATCAGATTGAAGGCAAAAAAAATGAGAAGCTCGATACTTGGCTTTCAGATATGTCTCAATTATTCAATATACATTCACATCATTCTTCAATTGTGAAGGTACAGTCAAATTTCAGTTTTTTAGAGTAACAATCTGACATATTTTTTTTATACTTCTATCAAAGTTATTTAACAAGTCATGCATATTGCTTTGTTAAGTTCATATCTTTCTGGATCTTATCTATCACCTTCCTTGTTTGAAGTATATTCGTTTCAATAACAGAACTGTAGTGTCTATGATGATATATAGTTGGCTTGTATTCTATTGAACCTATGATTTGTTGCATTGTTTTAGCCTTTGTATATTGTGATACACACAGCTCATTCACTCTATGGCCCAGTCAATTGAAGATGTTTGTCCTATCCACATTTTTACACGTCTTTGCTTTATCTTGACCTAGAAGCATTGTTACACAGAGAAAGTTTCAAGATACAGATATGCATGGTTAGAAATTGTACAAGGGCCTCTAGGTTATTTGCCAATTTTTCTGCACATGGAAGCTCAGAGAATTTAAAACTTGTAACTATTCAATAAGTTTTTCAAATATGAATTTATTTATTTAATTTTAATACCGCAACTGACTTCTCATGAAATTAAGATACGCATCACATTTTCTTTCTTTCTTTTAGTTAGTCAATATATCACTACACTTAATAGGGTGACACATTCTTGTGTCATGTGAACTGGATTCTTGTAATGACCTGTAGAGAAGAACCAACAGAGCCCTCCCTCCCATTGATAAAATATCTCTAAATACTCAGGATGCTGTTAAAGTATCGAAATTGCCTTTTCTATCTATCTTATTATTAGAAAAAAAAAATCTTCTGGAGACTAGAGAAATCTGATTAGGGGTTTGAGCAAAGAGGTTAATTAGCTTTATCCTCTACATGCCATTATAGCACATCCAGTTATGTTTTCCTTGGAGTACTAATTATATACTTGAGCTAATTACAAAAACACAACTAGAAAATGCTCAACTATGCCTCTGTAAATATAGAAATAATGTCTAGATGTTCCTGCAGGCAATTATTTGTGCAGGCTTATATCCCAATGTTGCTGCTACTGAAGAAGGGGTTGTTAGAACAGCTCTTGGCATGCTTAATCAGTCTGCGGGTCCTAAAACAAAAGGATACCCTGCCTTATATGATGGGAAAAGAGAGGTTTACATACATCCTTCTTCTCTCAACAGCAACTTAAGAACTTTTCAGTACCCATTTGTTGTATTTCTTGAAAAGGTGAGGAAACCTATTGAATTATTTAACTTCAAAATGGCATTTTTTGTGCTTTCATCTTGATTCTAACATTAGTTTAGAAATTGTTCAATGCCAAGGTGGAAATCGGTAACTCAAATCTTTTCCTGCCACTTAATCTCCTTTCTATATTAGTGTGGTAATTAATGGAATTTGTTTTGAGTCTGTTTGCATGTGCAGGAACATTGGGTTAGCATATATTCCATTGGTTACTGAGTTGTTTTCTTAATTGTGATCGTGACCAAAATTTTTTTCTATACCCAATGCATTCCCTCTAAAGTATTTTCTTTTTCCTTTTCCTTTAAGTGGAAAAATGGAACTTGTGTATTATATCTAACTTTCCTAATAGAAATTCAAACTTCACTAGATTTGTGTTCAGTAAAGAAAAGCAATTGTGTTAGAAACAGGGCAAAATATCTTGGAAATCCAAAATAAATGTTCGGAAACTTAAATTGAAATGTATTTTAATTGTTTAAAACCTGATAATAATCTAATTAAGGAAGCTTATCCTTATTATAGTCCTTTATGTAAAAGATCAAGCATGGAGGACACCTTGGCAGCCGCAGTAAGGTTGCTCCTTTGTGATTGGAAGGTCATGGGTTCGAGTTATGGATTTTTTTAAAAAGCAAGGGGAAGGTTGCATTTAAATACAACCCTTCCCAGACCCTTGCAAAGCAGGGAGTCCTGTGTATTTTGGACACCTTATGTAAAAGATCAAGTGTGGAAGAAAAAAACAAAGTGTTTTATGAATCAAAGCTGACAAGTGTTATGCATTATGAAATAAGTCAATTTTATTAGAAGAAAGGTAATGATTCCAATAGAGTATAAGGTCCTAAAGTTAGTCCCTTGCTAGAGGATTATGTCAGGAAGGACATTCAGTGTAAAATTTTATCACATTGTTCTTTTGCGTGGATTAATACTGTCAATGTGACTTTTAGAAGTCAAATTAACATTATAAATGCCATTCCATCTACCCTAACCAAGTTAGGATAGGGTGTATTTGATGATGATAGTGATGGACAACATAAGGTCCTAGCAAACTGTGCCCTCAAAATTAACTATATTGCTGAAGTACATGTTTTCTAGAAAAGGTTGTGAAAACATTCATTAATTCTTATTTCATGTAAAATAAATTACTGTTATGGTGTACTAGCCATATGTCGGTATGTTTTACTATATTTCCGGTGATTCCAAAAGGAAACAGTAGAATTTTTCACCCTACTTGGTTGAGGTTGCTTTGTTTTCATTTGCTAAGCTTCCGTAACTGAAAAAAGAAATTGAAAACACTACTGACTAATTTTTTATACCAATAAAAACATTTTCTTTTTCATGTTTTATGAATTAGGGCATTTTGAAATAAATTTTCTGAAAATAGTTCTCAGGATCAGTTAATGGAAAAACATTCTTGCAAGTTTTATCCGGTTTCACAAAAAATATTTTTTATAACTATTACCAAATTCAATTTCATTCTATAATTTTGTTCAAATGTTATGAAATTTTTTTAGTATAAATGAGTTATGTTTCTTTGAGTAAAAGATGGGCAAATATTGAAGAATTAGAAGATTTAATGGATTTAATTTAGCCCGTTGCTGTTCTGTGGTTCTAGAAAGTATATAATTAAAAGATATGGGTTGCCAGAATTTCTTAGAATCCTAAAGATGCGTTCTTGTCTTGTGTCTTGACAAAGTTCACATTTTATGAAAGCATATTCATGCGCAACCAATCTTTTGTTATGTCTGATCATGAAATGTCCTGCATAACTTCCACTTATATTTATTTCAGATCCACTGCAACTACTTTTCTTGTTAGTCTGATCATGAGAAATATGACAACTTAACAGTATTATTTTATTTTAGATGTTCATACAGGGACTACTTTTCCTTGTCATGCCATTTGGAGTTATTTGATGATTTTCTCGGACTTTTTTTATTTTTATTTACAGCAATATCTGCTTGTTTCTCCTTCAGTTACAAATCAGGTTTAAGAAATCACAAGCTAAGTTACATGCTTTATGTTCTCAGGTTGAAACTAATAAGATATTTCTGCGAGATACTACCATCGTCTCCCCTTACTCTATTCTGTTATTTGGTGGCTCCATGAGTATTCAACACCAAGTATGTTTCTCTGTCTACTCCTGATTGATTACGTGAATCAATGGATATTAAATCTTTCAACCATGGGAACCATGGGAAAAGGCCAAATAATCATGACAACTGTATCTGTAACTAAAATTTTGAAGTATTCAGAATATCATATGTTGCTATTTTATATGCTTTAAGATGTTGAAATCAAAGAAATGTCTTTGTTTCTTTCTTTGCATTAATGTTCTAGTAAGTATGATTATTTCAGATGAAGTTTACACATATTTGTATTTAGCTGTTGGTTTCTAAATGTAAAATGAAGTGCATATCATACATGTGAATATGAACATTCATGTATGTAAAGAGACTTTATGTGTATGAATGGATATAATTTTCTTCAAGTAATAGTATGTTTTCTTAATGGCAGGCTGGATCTGTCATCATAGATGGTTGGATAAAATTGACAGCACCTGCCCAAATTGCAGTTCTCTTCAAGGAACTCCGGTTAACTCTTCATTCTGTTCTTAAGGAGTTGATTAGAAAACCAAAGGTCAGTTCCTATTACGCATCATGTACATACCAATTTTTGGTTGCAAATATATTCACCCAAGTATCACAAGGAATTGGTGCTTTTCTCCATTACAGTTGTCATTTTGGTACTTAAAATATGAAATTATCTTTTTAATAGACATCGAAGCATAAGTATTATATGTTAGCAGCCTGCATTTGCATCATATCTTCATCCATGCATTTGTTCCTGGATAAAATTTTAATCTGGCAGCTTTTCAATGGAGATCCTGTCAAGATTTGATGGCACCGCATCCTGTTGATTGAATAACCATTCATGTTAGGGGGAAATGAAAAATAAATAAACAAATTACTTATTTGTGCATTTTATTCTTACAGATAAGTAGTTTTATTATTCTTTCCTTTTCCCTCTCAGATTACCTACTTCCAAACATTGCATTAGCTCTTCATTATTTTTCTCCAGAAAGCATTAATATGTTAACCATGAATAAAAGTTAAATTATTGCCACTGCCCACATATTTTTGGCATGAGACGAAAAGAGATGTAATCATGATTGTGGTAATCATATACATAATAATGGTGTTCTCTCTTGTATGTTGGTCAACTTTGCTATTGTTCAATTAAAAATGCTAAATCTTTAAGTTACACATTTTTCTTTGCTTTGCAGATGGCCTCTGTTGCCCATGATGAAGTTGTGAAGTCTATTGCACATTTACTTCTAGAAGAAGAGAAGTCCCGGACGTAATTTAACTGATCATATTCATCCGGCGCCTAAGAGCATGCATTTGCTTATACAAATGTTCGTGCCAAATCATTTCAAGTGAAGACCGCCAGAGTTTATGGCTACATTTTGTGATCGCAATCAAGCAAGCTGGGGTAGTTTGCTAGCAGACCTGCTTCATGTATGGTGCATTTTCTCTGCCTCGTCGAGTTTTTCTAGTGAGCCAAAGATTCCAAGGAATTGAAGCACATTATCTGCTGATACCTGTTCAATTTTCTAGTGAAAGAAACTGTTCTTGATTTTCCATAATAAGTTTTCCTGTTTATTGCACTCTGCAGGGCTTATCTGGACGTGCGTTTGATAATTCAGATTGAAATGCACGTTAGAGGTGCCGGGGCTTATCTGGGGTTCTGTCTGCATGCGGTAATCTTCTTGAACTCGTGGAGCTCCATTTCTGAATTATTTTGTGTCCTAGTTTTGAAGTTTGATATAACAATTTGGCCATGGTGTAACTTCACTGGTCTCTTTCTGCGGAGTATGGCAGCTGTAAACTAAGCTTATTACGTTTGCTCTGTCTGCTCATTTATCTTGCTTTTGTTGGTTGGTTTATTCAATTATTTTTATTTTAGTAAATTAAGTGAAAACACTCCTAAGATTTAACAAAAAGATACGGGTACTTCGATTTATTAGAAATCACTTTTCTCTTTTGTTATGAAAAAAAAAAAACTATTAATATTTATAAAGTGCTCAAATTACCCCCTCCCTTTCTCTCTCTCTCTCTCTAGCAAAACTCTCTCATTTTGTGTCTATGACTCTTTTCTAGGACCCCAGCATTTAGAGTTCTACAACTTTTAGGGGTTTAGACATGCAAAAATTTATTCACAACACTCTTATTTAATTTAATATCTATATATTATACGAAAAAAGTAAGATAAAATTCACTTTAACTCTCCGAATCATGAAAGTTAGATCCCTAGCATGGGCAAGCCTGGCTCTTCCCCTCTGCCTGGCCCTCTCACACTATCTAAGCAACACATTTTGTTGTTGCGTGCGTAAATATGCAGCATTTTTACACGTTCAAAGATAATGAATGGCGGGCTTGACCCATTTGGCTTGTTGTCAATGTGTCGGGTTGACCCCTGGGAGTTGGTACAGCCTGGCCCGCCCCATTTGACAACCAGTGGGCGTGGAGGATGGTAGATAAACTAGTGGCAGTGGAGTGATGCTAAGCAATGTCAGAGTTTTTAAACCAAATAGTTCATTATTCTTTATAGTAAAATATATGCATAACATAAAATTCGACCTGAATATTTGACGTAGTGTGGGTTAGAGTCTGTTTAACTCTCCATTTAAGTTGGTTAGATCCAGTGTGTGTAATAACATTCTCTAATTTGTTATATGTTTGGAAATTTATGAAGAGTTTAAATGTAACATAGCTTAAGTGCCTATTGCATTGCATTTTGAAAAAGCTATTGTCCCCCAACTTTTTTTAGATGGTGTTTAACTAAAAAGTATTAATGCTGACCACATAAAAGATTATTATGCTTTCAAATAAATTTTGTATTTTCAATCAATGCTCCCTCAACATGAGAAGTTATCGTTGTTGGAAATTGTTCTTCATTGTTGGCATCATTAACCGTCATTAACCGTCGTTGTCACTAATAATCGTCTTTTCTCGTGTCTTTATCGCCATAATTAACTAGAAAAAGTGAAAGAATAAGCACCCTCCCCTCCCCAATCATTTTTATACGGTCTAGCTCATTTTTATTTGAGTAAAATTTTTTTTTTTACTTTTATTATATAATTTGTTACTAGGTATAATAAATTAATTTTTTATTTAAATATTACATTTAATAATTTGTTTTATTAAAATAAATAATAGGTTTTTTAATTATTTTTATAAGCTAAAATCATATTTTGCCTCCTCAACTTTACATTAGAAGTCTATCAAATCCGTAAACTTTAAATTTGATCTATTAAATACTTAAAATTTATTATTTGTTAACTAAGATATGAGTTAAAAAAAAATAAGATATGAAAAATATTTTAAATAAACATATTTTTTTATTGTATTTGTTAAATTTATTTGACAATTCTTTATAATAAAGTTACGTAACTTCTTATCTTAAATTCTTTAGATAAATTTATCTCTATTCTTCTTCTAAATAAATTTATTTTATTTTATAGATAAAAAAAAATGACATATACATCTCTTAATGCATTTTAAAAAATTTAACAATCTGATAAAAAATTTAGAATAATTCTTAACATTATCTTAATCATTTTATATTTTAATCTAAAAAATATGATAATTTTATTTTAATATAATTTTATCTTGTTCATTTTAACAAATATTATCTTATTAAATATCTAATTGTTTAGCCAGTAATGTACACGTAATTGACGTGCTTAATGGCACGTGAACATTGATAAAATTCATAGGCCAATAAGGAAGGCTATAGGAGACGACAAATGAGTAAACGAGAAGATGACGGGAATGGAATATGGGAGATAGCAAACGAGCAAATAGGACGATAATTAATAGGAGATGAGCAAAGGCAATGAGAGACTTTTGTTCTTTGATTGACTTTCATCGGTTCTTTTCTAAATTTATGCTCTTCAAACTAGACATTTTAGGATATGACTTGGTATTTTATTCTGTATGTAATTCACATATTATTTTAAATTAAATTAGGTATTTAATATATAGAAATAATAAAATTTAAGTATTTAATGGATCAGATTTAAAATTCAATAAAATGATAGGCTTTTCAAGGGCAAAGTATGGGTTTAGCTTATTTTTATACTTTCTAATATCCTATAAGTTTTATTTTACTAAATAGGTAATTAACAATTTTAAGTATATTCTATTTAAATATGTATAGCTAGTGGATTCTAAAACTCAAGTGACCAATTAATATATATATTAAAAGTTAATTATTAAATATTAAAATTTTCTAAAATACCTTCAAATTTACTAAATCCTTTTGAAAACTCATTAAAATTTTCAAATTTTATTCTAACTTAAAAACCTCAATAAAATAGTTCAAAACACCCCTTTTGAAAATAATAAGTCAAACGAAAGCAAGCCTTAATAACGAAGTACCCAACTCAATGTTTAGAACTTTCAAGATTATTACTTATAATTAGAGTTTAAATAATCTTGGTGATGATGTGATGTTAAACAATACCTTTCATGATTTTTTTTTATTTTTGTTGCTAAAAAAAGATCCAAATTACCAAATGGTCCCCGTGCCTCCGAGATTGTTCATCGCTGCCGATCTATGAATTGATCCTCCGGCCATAAAACGCTGCAAGTGACGACCGTGGTCTCATTGTTGATTGTTCTGGGAAGCAACCCAAATCCACATCCCAATGGCGAGAACGAGAAGACACTCCTCTCTCGCCCTCCTCTCTCTCCTCTTACCCCTCCTCCTCCTCCACCATCGCTTCCCTCTCTCAGCCGCCGACGAGCCCCACTTCGAAGGCTTCGACGCCGACGCCGAAGACGACGACTCCGACGACTCTCTTCACCTCCCTCTCCGTGAACCCCCCATCACTCAGTTAGGTTCCGCCGAGTCCCAAAGCCATGCCTCTCCCGATCCGGCCCCCGAGTCAACACAGCCATCCGCCCACGTTCCCTCCGATTCCGATTCGCCTCCACAGCCCCAACCCTCCACCTCGGCCTTCGAATATTGGGACGAGGACGAATTCGAAGGGCTGCCTTTGCAACAACAGCAGCCGCGTCCCGAGAACCCTAATCTCGCCGAAAACGTCACTGCATCTGGCTCTGTCTCCGATCCGAAAACCGACGATTCAGTGAGACGCAGAGGCTTGCGATCTTACGTGATTGAGATTTTGTGCGGCTCGTTCTTGATTATGTTTGTTATCAATTTCTTCACCGGTAGGAAGCAGAACGAGAATATTGCGTTGGCCTGGGTGTCGAAATTCGCGACTAAGGGATCGATTTTCGAGAAGAATTTCAGTTTGTTGGGGGTTGGTGACGGGAAGAACGAGGACTCGCCTTTGTTGTTGAAAGAAGGTCAGAATGTATTCAAATTTTATGCGAGTGGGAGGCGATTTTGCCAGGGCTTGTTGGCGACGTTGGAGCTCCAAAGCCGCCACGATTTGATATCGAGATTGTTTAATTTGGTCGTGCCGTGTAAGGATGAGATAACGATCGAGGTTTATATGAACGACGAAGCGATGGATCAGGTGGTTTTTGCTCTGGCGAAGAAGAAGGCTGCGAAGGCTATGCAGAAGGAGGTGAGGGATCTTCAAAGGTTCGCGAGTTTGGTATTGCCGCCGAGTAATAGGAAGTGGGTGACCGATGATTTGGGTGTTGTTTCCGAATCGAAGGAGGTGGCTGGAGATTTAATCACAGAGGCTGTACTTGATCAGGTACTGAAACTGTTCTAATTGATATTTTAGAATAAACTATTTTGGTTTGGCCATTTACTTTATTTGGGTTTTTACTTGTGCTGCCTTTTGAGTTTGTATGCCGCAAATTAATTGGGTAGAGCTGCCGGATAAGTTCTTCTCGCAGAATGAAACTAGCTTGTTGAGCGGTCTTTTTGAAATGGCTGAACAAGTAGAACAAAATAAACTTGGTAAATCTATCTTGCAGTAGAGTAAGAGTTCAAAATTTGTCAAATACAATCATGTCTTAATCCCTTTATATGGGTCGGCTACATGAATTTTAGCTCGCTAATCATTTTTATCCATGACCTTATCTTCTATATTGCCTTTATAACTCATTCTGGATCTATAAGTCTCCCATCAAATTCTTTTTGGTCTTCCTCTACCTGTTTTGCTGAAGGCACTTTCCATTCTACCCATTATCCTCATGAAAGTCTTTATAGGTATTCTTCTTACATAACCAAACCATTTTAGTCGTGTTTATTGTATCTCATATTAAATAGGAGCTCCCATGTCTTTTGATGAATAATCTTATTTCTAGTTTTATTTTTTCTTATATGGCTGCACATTCATCATAAATAACATCCTCATCTGCATTACATTCATATTTTGCACATATTGGTATCAGGGATCTAAGATATTTTAATCAATCTCTCCTTGTAAATGGCTTTGGAGATTTGCTTGTGAGAGAAAATATATTAGGCGAGTTCCCACTTGCAAGTTTAGGGCTTTTGGTGATGGTAGATCCTCGGCAATGAGTTCTTTACCCTTTGGGTGTGGAGAAGTCCTCTAACTGAATTATTTCATGAATATTTTTAAGTTTGGTTGGCAACCAACAGACTTGTGCTGGTGAACTATTATATTAGCTCTTCTGAATTGGTCTTGGTCATGTAATTATACACTGTTTTCAGGTTTTCTTTTCATTTATGTTTGACAACTAACAGGAAAATCAAACGACATCTTTCAATTTTCACTTTTTCCATCTCAAATGAACACAATGCAAATGGAATAAAAATCCAAAGTGATAACAAACACACACAAAAAAAAAAAAAAACTGACAGCATCTTCATACAGCTCCTTAATTTTGCATTGTCAAGTAGCTAATGGGATTTAGAGTTTAGTCTTCCACATTTTAGTAATTCAGTGTGGGTGGTGCCAGCTTCGTGGAGTTCTTATTTTGCTTGGAGCTGGGATTCCTCAACTTCGATGCAGAGATATTTTGGCTTCTAATTCCCTTTTTTGTTATGTGGCGTAGCATGTTTGAATAGAAAGGAATGATATAGCCTTTGAGGGGGTGGAGCATTCCATTTCTACATCAAGGTCCTGTGCTTGTTTTCCTTTTATTTTTATCTTCTTTTGCTTATTTCCTTGATGATCATTTTTAGGCTTTCATTTTGGTGAGTTCATCAGTACCATTTTGGGGGGGTTTTGTTAACTATCAAGCCAAAAGTGGTGGGAGGGAAGAAGAAGAAGATGAAGAAGTGAAGGCTGAAAAGCCAGCTTGTATTTCTGACCAACCTAGTAGTTAATGCAACAAGCGTCAATTGAAATGGTTGAGACAATCATATTAATGACCTAGATTTTGCTGCTTCTCAGGATGGTCCTTGGGTCTCTTGTTACTCCATAGTCCATATATGAATGCATTGGATAGGAAGTTTGTTGCATAATTGTTTCAGCCTTCAACAAGCTTACCAACTCTATTGGATCAAGTCATAACCTAAACCTTCTACTAGTGTACTTCTATGGATACATTATTATATTTTTCATCATCCCTACCCCTTTTTTTGCTGTTTTCCAGACCTTATTTCTGGGGCCACATCTGACTTTATTTGTCTTGTGGAAATTTATTTATTTGAACAACCACATCATGATAGAAATCTCTTCGTCTTTAATCCCTTCCATCTCTTTACATAATATGGTTTACATTTATTTCTTTGCAGGTCTTTGGTGACAAAGCCTTTGAGAAATATGGAAAGGGTTTCATCTCAATGCATTTCTCAGATCAGCACATGGGCACCCAGAAGAAGATGCTGATATTCAAGTTTGCTCTACCTGGTGTGAATCAGATGGCTGAGATGACTCGACTTGTAGCCCTGGTCCCCTACTACATTGATTTGATAGGACGATACAAGCTCAGTTCACAGGTGTGTGTAAAAGTATTCTTTTACATTTTTCAGCAGGCATCGTTCGTATTTGTTAATTTGTCCCGACATGCTAATGCTTGATGTGTTAAACACAGGCTCGCTCCAAGACAGAAGCAGCCCGGCAGAAGGCTGCCCAGGAGGCATACAAAGAGCTTCAAAATGCTAGGCAAGAAGCCTTGCAGAAAAAGAAGGCCGAGCGGAGAAAGGTGATAGAGGCAGAGGCAAAGCTTAGCGCAGAGGCAATTCGCAGGAAAGAGGCCAAGGAGAAAGCTCGCCAGATGAAGAAGGCAATGCCTAAAGTTAAGATGACCCGCGCTTAAGTGTATCGTTTGTGCCTTTGCCTCATGTTTATTCTTATTAGTTGTTTTATCATTTTCAACTTGCAGGTGAGTTCTGTGTTATTCCCACTTATAGATAGATTTTGAACTTGATAACTGGGGGACGACCTTTCTGTTCCCTTCAATTGGTCATTTTGGGTTCTCAATGACAATTAAACTGTTAAGCTGCAGGGACTCTTATAGGGTTTATAGACTGTCATATCAATTTGTCAGAAATTTAATTGAGAAATTGTTTCATTAGGCAGCATTTTCCCTAATATTGTGTTTGGATAGTGTCAATTCGTCATTTGAAATTTAAAATTTCAAATTCATTGTTTGGATATATAATTGTTTTTTATTCAATGGCAACTTAAACTCATCTGTGTACTAAGGAATCAATATTATTTTCTTTCACTTTGTGACAATTTTATTTAATATCGAATGCATAGAATTATCGGGAGAAAAAGGAAGAAAAGAATGCTTGGAATTTCCGGACAACACCAGAGTCCGATTATTTGGAACACCTGGGAACGAATGACTATGTGCCCTGAAAACATAGAACATGACACATGAGTAGCATCTACAGCTTGCTAAAATAACCTAAAAATTATTATTAAATACCCAAATCATGTAACAAAAAATTTTGATTTGAAAGAGGCTAGCAAATTTAATTCTCTTCAATAGCTGCTGCTGAACAGGCGACACATGTCCTGCACCAAGCATATGTAACGCACGCAGCTTATAACAAAGAAGATCTGCTGTACCCCGTGGGTTTTGATTGGTTTCCATCCGGCTCAAGCTCTCGAGCTCTCGGCCTATTTATTATTCACAACGAAAGTGGTATTTTACGACTATTTTGCACTATTATTTCGATTGCCCCTTCCCAGGGAACAACAGGTTGTTGAATAAGACAACAACAACATACCAGCATGGAATTGGGATTCTATCTCCTTTGCTTGGTTGCTGAGAAGACTTTACCGAACTTTTTCTTGAAGAACAATGTAACAGCTGAACCCACCAGTGGCCAAGTTGTTACAATGGCAACATACACGAGTAGCCAAAATGATTTCCCGCTCTGTCGCGAAAGCTGATCCATGTATCTTCTTACAGGCATAATCATGTCGTTAGCATCTTGGGGCTGGGGCTGGGGCGGCTCATCTGTCAAATCCGTCCTTGCTCCTGTATTCAGATCATTTTTACGTGCTTCCAGAATTGTATCTTTGCCCCCCTCGCTCTGAACTGTAGGCTCATTCTGAAGGCGTACGTCTTCTGGATTAGTTGTTTGGTTATCGCCCGTAGTAGTCACCAGTCCTCCTTCTGTAATATTCACATACGGGCTTTGCTCAACTGAAGACTCTAGAGGACTGATCAAGGGCGGAATTTGCAACTGCAAGACAAGTATCAGGCCATATCAAATTAGCCAAACTGAAGGTCTTCGGTGCTTCAAAAGTACGACGGAAACTAACAAGAAATTGGAGAATGTCACAATTATTAGCAAAAATAATCAGAAAACCGATATTTGGCAGGCCCTGTGTTGCAAGGAACGCTCAGATGTCTCATCCAATCTGAGCTTTGGTAAAAACAAACCGCTTATTTCTTCCATGCATGACTTGTATTTAGAATTCTAAAACTCATCAAAAAATCAGTCCTACCCATGAGAACAAATAGCAACATCAACTTACCCAATGGGTTGAACAATTTATTTCAAGAAAATTCAGGAATAATGGTGGCAATCACAAGCCTGAATCACACTAGGTACATGAATTTTAAATGTCCAACCATCTCTATCATTATTTTATATAATATGGAAAAAGTTTCATATTTATTTCAATGGGTTGAACATTTATTTCAACAACTTATTGGATATTATGATATTTGGCCTCCAGAAAACCATTCTGCAGAGGGGACCATCAAGGGGCTTCAAGAAAGGTTTCTAAAGTTTTTTTTTTTTTTTTTTTTTTTTGGGGGGGGGGGGGGGGGGGGCGGATAGAAAGGCAGATATTTATCCACAAGAGGTTTCTTAAGTTTTCTTCTCATGAGTAAAGGTTTCTTAAATTGGTGAAAAATCATTTGGTCCTGAAATATTTGGCCTCCAAGAAAATGTTTCCTTGTACTGTTCAGAATTTATATTGTAGATAGTCACACATGCAAACCATGTCTATACTGTTTGACACAATGTAATACCAAGTTGTTGAGGTTTCATACTTTTTGGGTAGAAGAGGTATTAATAGAGGTTAGTGATGCAATGCTTGAAATCCTATGATGCAGATTCAAGGTAGTGAGATGAGATGCACATTAAGCTCCCTATATAATCAAAACATGCAAACACATCTTTTTTCCTTTTTCTTTAATTTTGAGCAAAAACTTAAACCATTTTCATTTTTTTACTCTCTCTTTCTTTCTTTCATTTCAGAAGCTAATTAGTAGTAAAATGTTTGTGCACTACTACCTCCTCCTTTCTGTGGATTAATGAACTCGAGCACAAAACATTAAAGAATTCATGAACAGCCCTTACCCACCTGCAAGGTATAGAAAAATCACTGCATTTGCTAAGAAAAAAGAAAAGAAAAATGACTGCAGCTGTTGACACAGAAAATTGGATGCAAATGCAACAGTACAAAGCAATAATAGAACTTCCAGTAAAATGCAGAATTACCAGCTATACATGTTTGGGAAAATATAACACTAAATCTCTGAAATATCATGTCCATATGAATTGATGCACCATGAATGCATGTATATATAATCCATCTTTAGAAACTCTTATTTATTCAGCTAAGAAAAAAAGTTCAATTATATTTTTTAAATGAACATGCCCAAACTTGAATCAACATGTCTCTCCCTCCCTCCCTCTCTCTCTGAAGTTTAGGGCCTCTTCCCTGCAAATTTCTACTTTAAACAATTTACACTTTTTAAGTGTTTAAAGTGACTAGATCTCATAGGGAAAAATTGAAATTATTCAATTTCTTGATACTAGAATACTTGCATTTACTGACTTGACCTGGCAGCAAAAACTGGAGATGGGGGAACAAGCAACTTCCCCAGTTACAAGATTGAAACCCAAAAGTTAACTTCTACATAAATCTAATGTTAATCTTGCAGACATGCATATGAAACTATAGATGCTATCTAAAAGTCAGAAAACAAATTACCACAGGCTGTTTGCAGTCATCCCTTCATAATAAGCAAGGTGTCCTCCATGCTGTGTGGTAGCCAGAACAATGTTTTTATTTGCCCTATAGATGGATAATATTTCAGGTTAGTTGCACATAGATACCAAATGTTGGAACATATTACAGTTAACTATTTCACAAAAAAGAATTAGTGTATTGTAATATATCATACATTTTGTGAAGAAAATCTTTTGTTGCAATATATGATAACAAATAGGTCAGACGAGCTCTATGGTTAATGTCCCATGTGGATCCCTTGTTCTGTTATCTACCCAAACTCACAGCACGCATTGAATGTAGCTGGTCATTCTGATTGCCAAAATATACTACATGGCAACAGTCATCATTGCCAAACTTCAGACCCTGCAGGATGGCTTACACATGGCCTGGAATGTGAGCCTTAAATTTCTATGCATGCATTGGTGCAAAACTTTGTTACTCTTAAACACAACATTGATATGTGCCCCCATGGTTATTTGCCCTCATTTCCAACTGCAGATACCTCTTGGCAAAGGCTTGGACAGGTTAGCTTCATCAAACACAACACAAAGTAAATAACAGTGCAGATGTCTTTATTTCTTTTTTATTTTGATTATAAATAATATCTTTACCGTTGGACTTGCTTCGTGAGTATTTTTGTCATGTTATTAATTATCAAATATCGTTACTAATAACAATGGATGAGATTCTTTTAATGCAACGAAGACATAGGCACATAGCAAGTAACAACACCTGATACTCCCATAAAATCACCATAATTTCAAGTCCTTGCAAGGATCCCATGATCCCTGCTCCACTAGCTAGTCTGTCAACTTTCCTCAGCCATTTATGGATTCATCTAATCTCTATGAGTGGGGGAAATACGTGCAAGATCTCCTCAACCAATGGCAATAATGCCATGAAAAATTTCTTCTCCTCCTTTGTCTTCTTCTTCTTTTTGTTAATGCAGTTTTTTCTTCTTTCTCAAAGCAAGCAAAAATTTAATCTTGTTTCCCAAATCTATAACCTTTTTTAGTCATCATGAACAACTATAACTTCATGCATGAAATAGCTATTGCCATGGTCACCTTAACAATTTAACCAAAAGAGATGCTCAAGTAGCAAACTCTTCCCCCCACAGAACATCATCATATTTGAGCAGAAGAGTGAAGTCATTGTCAAAAACTGCAAATATCATTTTGGTTTTTAAGAAAAAATGTCTGAACAATGACAGACCTCGCAGAGGGGAAATAGATTAAAAAAAAAAAACTACCTGCATATAGTTAAAACTCCCACACATGGTGTTCCAAATGTCTATTTGCCCATTCAATTTTCTTCAGGTGTTCCCTAGGAATGTGGCAGATAGTTTGAAACATATTTATCTCCCGTGATTATTAGATAAGTCACATGCTTGGACACATACCCACATGGACCACACTTAATACTCATATCTAAGTTCATGTAATATATGGATAGAACGAGGTGCAGGGATCCCTCGTTTTTGATACCACTGGGGTTAATATGAATTGTTGGGAAGAATGCAACCAGAAAACTTCTAATGGGATTGAAGCTCCTATTTTATTTTGAGAACTAAAATTGTCTCTTTCATGTATTTGGTGCACGGGAAAAGTTAATTCATCCTCAGACTAGTTCTTCAGTTTTGCAAAGCCTTTTCAGTAACTTTTAAGTGTACAGATGGTGTAGGTTTTCTTTTGGTTTAGCTTCAGGTGGCATTCCCTTGGAGCATTTATATATATATTCCCTCCCGGCATACATACGCAGGAAGCTGAATTGGTTCCTCAAGTCTCTATTTGTAGACATGTGCATCACTTACTTGTCACTGGATAAACCCACTAACCCTCCTCACAAATAGCAAGAGGCTTAAGATTTTTAACTTGGTGCACGGGAAAAGTTAATTCATCCTCAGACTAGTTCTTCAGTTTTGCAAAGCCTTTTCAGTAACTTTTAAGTGGACAGATGGTGTAGGTTTTCTTTTGGTTTAGCTTCAGGTGGCATTCCCTTGGAGCATTTATATATATATTCCCTCCCGGCGTACATACGCAGGAAGCTGAATTGGTTCCTCAAGTCTCTAGTTGTAGACATGTGCATCACTTACTTGTCACTGGATAAACCACTAACCCTCCTCACAAATAGCAAAAGGCTTAAGATTTTTAACTTGATCCATTTAGGTCCAAGTGGAGGGTGAGCCTTAGTAATAATGGTAAGGTTGCTTCTTTAAGACTGGATTGTAATGGGTTCAAGTTGTGGAAACAGCTTCTTTGCAAAGCAAGGGTAATGCTGCATGCAAATATAATCCTTTCCTGATCCTCACAAAGTAGGGAGCCTCAAGTGCTAATGGAAGTCACTTGCAACAACATACGGATCATGTGCGCAATGAAACAGCAGTAATTCTCTTGCAATTAATATAGTAATATGTAAAATGTCATTCCCACTTGGATTAGAGGGACTGCAGGCTTCCCTCCCTCCTCCTTCTCTGTGTATGATCAAGAACGGGCACAAATGTGAAAGAAAGGAAGATAAGTTGAAATTTAAAAAATTAAACTCAGTGGACTTCATACCTGCACTCATCCCAAGGGATGGCTTCTCTCGTGCAAACTGGATCATCTAAAGCATTGATGCAGAGAAGTGGCTGCATAACTTTTCCCACAAAATTAATACTGCTGCTACGCCTGTAATAAGTATCCACTGTCTAGAGAACAAAAGAATGCATCAGTAAACCATTGAAGCATGTGATAATAAGTCAAACAATTAGTACCTCATATTTTGCAAGGACCCGAGTCACATAATCATCAAAGTCTCGAACAGAACGCGACTGTTATAACACAACAAATATGAACAGAAGTTCAAATTAGATAGACATCACAGGCTTCAAATAATGAACAGTCTGAAAGTTGTTATTGATATCTTCCTATACAGGGCTCCGACTGTGATAATTCTTGATGTGTCTACAACTAGACACAGGAATTGCAAACCAGTGCTCACTCATTTAAAATAGATAAAGAAGTCTCAGTCAAACTAGAACAGAATTTTGAATGCTGTACTGAACCACAGGAAGAAAACTTGCTGTGTCACCAATTTTATGCAGGGAAAGTAAAGAGGTCTGCAAATTAGAGATAGGCAAAGAATGGGAGTGATAACCCGGGGCTCACTCAACTGGGGGAAATGGGATTGCTCAAAGATGCTGTGGAATCACAATGCAACCTAGCACACTTGATTTGAGGGAGGAATCACTCAACTCCAGCAAGAAAACTTGCAACAACTAATTTTCACATGAGAGTGCTTTGTGCTACCTCTTTCATTCATTGAATTTAAGAAGAGTACATGGTAGTCTATCACTATCTAGTAACTTGAGACTAATTCAACTGTATATGTATGCCACTTAATCCTCCAACCCACTGCCAAGTGTCACTCCAAGTACGCAGCTGCATATGTTTTTATTGTAACATCTACATGATGTTCATCATTGGCGGTTCATAAAGCCAAAAGGAAAGAAAAGCAAGATAACTAACCAAAAAATAATATTTAAAACCAAGAAAGTGATCCTGCTACACTTGAAGCTATCTCCTGAAGAACTGCCTAGTTTAAAAATAAATCCCACCTTCTTACAAGATAGAATAAGAATTTACTCAAAGCCAATGATTTTTTTTTTTTTTTTGCAAGATTTCAAATGCCACCATCTTGTGACTACGTCTAGTAGCCATTATAATTTCTGGAATGTCATCTCATATCAGTTTATGGGTTTCATTTTTCTCAATAAAGATCAGGGTACAGCAAGAGATTGAAGAGAGAACATGGATAACCTTTTCAATTCCATCCCAATCTGTAAGACGGGATATGATGGACTGATGCCTGCAAAGAATTTAAGATTCATCTTGTAAGAACAAACTCCAAAATCAGAGCAATAACTATAGAGAGAGAGAGAGAGAAGGAGGGGGGGGCAATGAGAACTGCATCAAACAACATGATAAGGTGATGCAGACATACAACTGAGCATAAGCTTTCAGGCCAACCGTTAAAGCTTTATTATAGAACTTCTGAGCAATTCTACGGTTGATAAACCTGTCACATATCTGAGCAAAATGGAAAAATAAACAAGTAAATGAAAAGAGAATGCAACTTAGAAAGAATCAACATGCAACTCCTAAATTCCTAATGAGGTCATAAACAATGATTAGTAGCCATCAAAGATTATCATATTTTTCCTTCTTGCCAAAATAATAGTAAATTTAATTGATCATCAATAACAAGTATCTCTTGAAACTAAAAATAGCATAACCCTTTCAAGCTAATCAGCATCGTTTGGTTTAATTGATAGAATGCAATTTCTTTGTTATGAAGTAGCAGAAAGAAGAGGAAACATGAGTGCCATGAGAATTTCAAGGAGATGTAAAAGAAAGCTTGCTCTTCTAATGACAGACAGCAGGATACTTGTAATGCCCCAAAATCTTAATTGAACGCAAGTGAGATTCTTTGGCTATTTTGGGGATCTTTTGACCTAAAGAGTTCAAGAAAAGGTTTGTTGGGGCTATAAAGGCTCAAAGAGGTTAAGAAAGGCATAATGGAACTACATGAGCTCAAAAGCATTTAGAAGTTTTATATTGGGCCTGAAAGGGTTTAAAGTAATTAAACGATGCATAATGGGCCATATTAAGGCCTAATATGGTTAAGAAACACATAGCCAGTAAAAATATTGGGGCTAAGGAAAAAAGAAAAAGAATGGGCCTTAAGAGAGTATAGGGACTATACAGGCCATTAGGCCAACTTTGAGGTAGTTTGAACCAAAATTCAATAAGACAAGGCCAAGAGGTTGTACCCAACATAGAGGGCTAAAATTATACAGCATATCAAAAAGGTTGAAAGCGTGGCTTTGGAGCCCAAGGAGGCCTCGACCCAAGGTGGGGTTAAAAAATTAAAAAAATAAATAAACTGGCTCATGTCACCCCCATAAGGCCAAGAAGTCTATACAAACTTGAGCCAAGTCAACCAAAGAGTTTGATAAAACCCGAACCATAAGTGGAACCAAGACATAGGATCTAAAGATATTACGTTAACCAGAGTCCAAATAATGCTTGATAAGTCAGAATAGTGCTCGATGATACCTCATGTAAAAGTGATTGAGGTATAGGTCTGCAACTATTTGAAGAGGCAATAGAAAAAATCTAATTACAAATTAGAATAAGTAGTTATAAGTGGGTAATGAGAGCAGAGGAAGTCAAGATAAATGGAAAAAAGGAAAAAAAAAAGATCCTGACTTCTGGGAAAAGGGCTGTCATAGTGCCTAGGATAACTAGACCCACTTTGTATCATAGCAAGCAGAATTCATGGGAAGAATTAACATATAAGCTAAACAAACAGACAAGACAATAAAACAAAGAAATAGATAAACAACTTCCTAAGAGGAACAAAAATGACGATGGTTCCAAATAAATACTACAAAGGAAATACATTTAAAATGGAATCTTTGGTGCCATTTGAGAAAGAAATTTTCTCACATAGAATACTAAAATTTTTGTCTTATAAGACATTAAAATTTAAATCATATTAACCAAGGACATACCAGAAGATCCCAAGGAGAACATATAGCTGCTGCACCAGCAATAGGGGTATTAATCCCATCCTCGCCCAGATATTTTACCTGAATGAAATAGCCTTAACAAATATGTAGTAGCATAATAGCAAATCTAGAATATTGGTACACCAGTTTGACTGCTTGGTAAACAATCAATTCCAAATAAAACTAAAATCTTTTTTTTGGGCAATAGAAACAAAATTCAGTTAGAATAAGTGTTTAAACAATTTTTCCATATCATTATTGTTAGTAGATATGTATTTAATCAGATGTTCTACAAATGGTATATTTGTAATATCCATGTAATGTGTTTCTCAGTATAAACAGAAATTACATATTTCTCAGTATAAATATAAACTGAGAACCTAATTGGATGTCCAGAATCCCTCCATCTGCGTCAATTTTACACGGAATAAAAACATTTCAGCACTCGTAATTGTTCATCATCAATATCACATTATCTAATCATTCTGGGTGTACATTTTCCAGTTTCAGAAGTGTATCCAATTGCAGCTTTACAGTAAAGAAGCTACAACTCAGATTGCAGGAGGACTAATTCTCTGGACCAAAGAAAACCATGGGAGGTTTACCCATTGCCAACAAAGTTACCTGTGAAGTTCAGCGCCCAGATTTTTATCCATGCATCCTTTAGCAGGGAGCTAGAATGAACTTTATTTGTAACAATCACACATGACATATATGTTGTATCCTGAGGGAGAGTGTTAAACACAAACTGAGGCAACCCTGACTGAGTGTTCAGTATTCCTCAATTCTACATCAACTTTACAATTTAAGTAGCAAAAACAAATCCTATAGAGTATAGAGCAGCTTGCTTCTCCAAACAATGACAAGAAAGCCCCAAATCTTCTTTCTTTTCTAATCTATAAAGAAGTTAATAACCCAACAAATCAAGCTTAATCCCACTATAAGGGAGTTAATTGCAATAAAATAACTTCATATTTAAGAACTTATAAACCCCACCTAGTGGGTTTAAGGCTTGATAAGCTGTTGTATTTAAGAACTTACAAAATGACTGAATCTAACTCTAGAAATTGGTAGGACAGGTTTATAGAATTTAGTTACCAGAATATTTGCACCAATACTAGTTCCAACCACACAAAGAGGAGCTTCTGGATATTTATGGTGAATATGGTCAATGATTTCACGTATGTCCTCTGTCCAACCAGCATTATAGAAGCAATCAGACTGTCAAAAGAATAAAATCTACAATTGCTTAGACCAGAAATAATTTTGTCAAATGAATGAAATACAAAATATCATAAAAGGAAACACTTACAGTAATAGATATCCCTCCGAGCCCACGATGATTGCTGACGACAACATTCCAACCACATTTTGCCATCTTGAAAGCGAAATGCTTTATATACTGCAACAAATTTTGGACATATTGAGTAAAAGAAAAGATAACAGAACAAGGGATTGGTTTGTTGATACAGGAAGCTATCAGGAAAAAAGTTGATAGAAAAGCAGAGTGAACTCGATGACATTTCCAAACAAATAAATAAATACACTGGTGCAAAAGTAGAAAAAATAAAAAATATGGAGGGAAGATGTAAGCAAGTCTCTTGTTGGAGACAGTCAGGTGGCCGTAGTTAGGAAGCATGTCACTTGAAAATCTATGTAAATAATGATGACCACTTAAAATACATAAAAAATGATGATGCGGACAATGTACTGTACATTTTCTGATGAGGTAATCATGCAATAGTTAGGACCGAAATCTTGTTTTCCTAGAACAAGGACCAGGGAATTACACATACCAAAGACATAACTGATCAGACTATCAGGAAGTTTAAACTAGTCATCGTCATTGAAGGTTCGCATATAGTTCATTGCATGGAGGCTGTATATCCAACAGCAGGAAAGATGACATTAAGGTCAATGTCAAATATATATATATGCAGATAACACATTCGTGTAATTTAGAACGTGTTGAAAGGTAATAGATCTCCTAAACTATGAAGTAGAAGAAAAAAGGAATATCCTATACAATCTTCAACACATGGTGCAGGTGTCTGTCACCTTTTATGCACACAAACGGCAAGTCCTTTTCCCACCTAACATGCCATCATAGTAATCACCATTTCTCCCAACTGATGATAGAAAAAGGATGCAAAAAGATTTAAGTCATAGGAGTACCAAAGTCCCTAGGGTGAGATGTAAAAATAAAAACTTTTCAAATAGAAAGATAGTGAGAAGTTATATCTTGCAAAAGCAAAAGGCAACCATCAAGTTTTAGGATACATCAGCATCAAGGATGACAATAATCATCATAGAAAGTGGAAGTTTCCCATCTAGCTAATAGGTATAACATTGTGTCTGTGTCTTAGTTCCACCTTCACAAATTGAGAGCCAACATTCTAACGTGTCAGTCCCTTGTGAATTACTCACTTCCAATTTTGGAAAAATGAAAACCCAAGATGTTTGCCAGATATAGTTGCAACACCATGTCATAGGCGTCCAATTTGCAATAAATTAAAATAATTAACACCATGAAAATGTTCCACTGCATATGTCATGACGGTGTTGTGCTCATCATTATGATATATTTTTTCTTAAGCATTTTAGTACCTTCACTCATTATGACATATTCTTCTTAAGCATTTTAGTATCTTCACCGTTTAGGGCTCATATGATTCATAAAGAAAATATAATTGCAGTATACATGAAACCTACACTCCCACAGCCTTTGCAAAGAGAGGACGTACTGGCAATGCTCTTTTATACATGGAACCTATAGCATGTACCAGGAGAACTGGTGGATTGCGAAACCAGACATGCTAGTTCATCTACATCAAGGTTCGGGGTAGTTTTCACATAATCAATTCGATGTTTATTGACCTCATAATGGCCACAATTAATCAAAAAATGGCAAGGATACTATTCCAAGAAAATAAGAGCTAAGCTAGTTGGACAACCTAATACAGGAATATGATATGGTCTAATCTTTAAACTTCTTTTATCAGAAGGGGAATCACACAGATGACTAAAAACCCAACTAAAAACAACAATCACAAGCCTTAATCCCACTAGGTGGACACTAAGAGAAAATAGAAAAAGAATAGCTCCCCTTGCCAAGCAAGAAAAGGCTACAAAGAACTAGAAAAATAATAGCAGTTGAATCTCTAGAAAGAGATATATTCTTCCCCATGAAGGGCAGTGCTTCAACTGATCTCATAAAAGTTCCACTTAATTCCCTTTCTAAAATCAATTGATTTGTCAAACAAAGCCATTCAAAAGTAGAGTAGAGAAGTCCTATCAAAGAATTGTTGCGTTGTTATGCTTAAAATACTAATCCAAACATTCTCCTATTAATTTATTATTTTTAAGCACAACCATTTGGACACAATGGATGCACATATACCACCATAAGACACATAAATTATGGAGATGTTAAAAACATTTTTGTTTTTTTGACTTCTAGCATATTTAGAATATTCGTTTTCTATGGATTAGAAACTTTTTTTTTTTCTTTTTGTTGCTTTGCAGTTGGAGAAACATGTATATTCTATATATGAGACACTATTCAGCATTTTCAACCATACTAAATCAACACACAACAAACCTTAATTCCACTACGTGGGATCAGCTACCTGGCCTATACTAAATCAATCAAGAAAACGTTCCCTTTCTCTATTTTCAACAGGTTCTCCTCTTTCACCTTCTCTATGCTTTCTCTTCCATCAGTGTCCACGTCAACTAATTTCACAGAGAGAGAAAGAGATCTTCAGAAATATTCTCTAGGTTAAGACAAAACGTATTCTGTTGGTACCTTCGGAATAAACAACCCCATCTGCATCGCCAAGCAAGCAATCACTGCCTTACATGATTAAACCAAATATCTCCATCCTTCACTGTATTTTATCCCTTTCCTCCTAGGATCACCTCAATATGCAGCCAGCAAAGTCCACTGTTTCAACCTCCATACTCAGAAGAAGGATATCTATATTACCCATACAAATCCTTCCACACAAACAAATCACCTCATCTTACACTTCTAGGTCCTCAAGTTATCATCAAAACTTTGCTCCAGATCTTGTTGGGGTTAAATAGCCATATTGAATTTTTATTAAGCTATGTATTCCAATAAGCACCAGAGTCATTCCATAAAAATTAGGGTACTTCTTTAGTAGTAAAAGAAAGAGAGAAAACAAGTATTGAAACAATAATAATAACTTACTGCGGCGGAAGAATCACTTGTTAAGCCTGGAATTACCATCACGATGGGGACTTTATCATCTCCAGGAACGGTGCCTTTCATTTGGAAAGAAGCCTCTGAAACTGGAAAAATCAAAAGCAAAAATTAGAAAGAAAACATAATCTCTGATAACTGATGCCAGAATGCCACAGGATATGCTAATTGAACTATGCCCAGAAAATTCCTTCAGAATGGAAGGCAGCCATCAGCAAATCATATAGTCTATCGCTAACTAGCTATAAAAGATTACCTACTAGGGATGTTGGTTTTCACAATGTTGTTCGTTTTTCTTTATTTGTAGATTTTTTTTTCACTCTTCACACTTCATTGATTTCTTTGTTTTTCCACTGAAATTTGTATTTTATTGAATTTCAATGAATTTTTTATGTTATTTTTATGTAAAATAAAACAATTTTATGTTTTTCTTTCTTCTAATTTTTTATTTATTTTGTTGTTTGACTTCTAGGTACTTCTTGAAATACTATGAGTCGTTATTAACTTATTATAGTGGTTGAAATTATATTATCTGTTATTATAGTAATAGTGTTGGTTATTTGTTATTTATGATTTTATAAGTTTGTATTTACCTCTCTATTGGTATATATTGAAAAGAATGATGCATTAAGTATTTTTGATAAATTTTGAAAAAAAAATTGTGCGCCTTGTATCAAAAAAGCCCACACCTTGTGCCTCCAGCTCCAAGCACCTTTGCACCTTTGCAACTTTGCAACTTTGACAACTATGATATCCCCAATCCCAGAAATCTACTCTTACATCAACCCATAGGAAACAGGTTATATTACCACTAAAGTAACACACTATACATTGCATCAAAGCCAAAAGAAATTATTTCAGAGCATGGCAAGAAAGGGAAAACCTCAACTTACCATCAGAATTCATCAGCCAATCCAGAGCCATTGTTCCATTATCAGCCGTATGAAATAGCTGTCTGAGCAAGGTTATTCATTAGAACAAGAAAGGTAATCATGTCACAGAAGAAAGTATGTTGGAAAAAGTTTTTCCCTTGTGTGCAACTGTGCAACCTTCAGAAATTCAGACCAGGGGATAGCTTTACCACTACACGATAAGGAAATTGCAATTTCTACTGTAATCTGATATTCAAGAGCAGAAAAAAGGGTGATAACTCCACCATAGACAAGTACAAGAAAAGGAAATCATTTTAACCAATAATAAAGAAACAGATGTCACAGGGAAGTAGAATAAAGTATGATGAATAGAGGAAAATTAAACAAGTTACCACCTGCTGTAGCTGAAAGCAGGAGGATGACCAGAGAAGCTCAAGAAAGAAGTCTGAAGATGAGGACTGGAAAGCCAGGGAGTTGCAAAATACCTGCACCAAAAGCATTAGGAGATAAGTAGAACAGAAGCATTTCTATTTTATAATTGAGAGCTTATACTTCAAATTAGAATACAACAACATACCAAGCCATAATCTCACTAGGTGGGGATGCTTCAAATTAGAATATATCCATAAAATCAGATCCAGTTCAACACAAAAATAGCAAGACCATCAAATTTTGACATTAAAGCCCAATGCAGTAATACTTGCGCAAATCACCAATATAATGAAAGTAATAGAATACAGTACAAAAGTGAAAGCTTCTGACAACTCCAATTTGTTCAAGCAAGTTTGAGAAAATTCAGCAAGTAGTAGTACATTTTTCCCCAATAAAAGCAACAATAGTAAAAGCCTCATAGGCATGTTAAGGGGAAAAAACAAAAACAAAAAAAAAGAAGCAAGAATTGGACATATATGTCCCCTCCCATATCCTTTTAAAAATTTTAAGAAAGTGTGGGACACATATCATATGCGTTTTGGTGTGTCAGAGTGTCCAAGACACCAGCAACACCAGTATGGAAGCCCCTAGAGAGTAGAAAGTGTCCATGAATTTATAGACCATAGCCTTAAATGGAGATAAGATATCATTATCAAAGTATTGCTAAAAGGAACAATAATATTATAGACAACAAAATTTGGTGTCTAAAGCAAGAAGCAAAGCCTCAAATGTTGTCTCGATCTTCTAAAATAGTGTTCCAGTGCATGACACTCCCTACTTTGCAAGGGGGCGGGCAGGGGAGGGTTGTCTTTGTATGCAACCTTACCCTTGCTTTGCAAATAGGATGTTATCACAATCTTCTGTATAAGAAATTAAATGTAGAGCCCCTATACCTATTCTATAAGGGAAAACAATATGCAAGAATATTACTATCTAAACGTTGTGAATGTATTAACTTCTGTCATTTATGAACTTATTCAAATTATAAACCACGCAACTTAAAATCACATGTATGGATACAGGACAATAACTAAAAGTCATGGCAATAAAATCCAATGTGGCAAATCCTGGCATAGTAAATTGGGAAACGAGGCAGGAACTTGTAGTCTTAATTTATTGTGTACGATAGCATAAAATCGCTATTTGTATGACATCAAGTTTTTTTTTTTTTTTTCCATGAAATAAAAATCAAAAGGTGGCTAAAGGACAAATTGGTAAGAAACTCAAAGCTGCTTGGTTCCTATTCCCAAGGGACTGACATAATGGCTTAAAAAATCTTCCGGCTAAATGGTTAGGGTTCAAATGAAACCCTGAAAAGCCCTGGCCACCCAAGAAATGTAAACAAATTTCTACATCTGATAAGAAATGTCAGAAACAAGCGCATCTCAGACACGTGGACGAAGCCTCTTGTACAGGCAATGGCCGAGGAAAGAGAGCCATAATCAATAACTTCAAAAAATTCTATTAAACTAGCACCAAATAACTCCTAAATTTTTTGAATTTTACTGACATGTTGGTAATAATTTTGACATTTTTGTTAAATCAACATGATGGCCCCAATAGCAAAAAGAAAAAAAAACATTAACGCGCGTAAAATCGTATATTACCATGAGGTACAAAGTACTAATTCATATATAGCAGCAACAGTAATGGTAGCAATCTAGTACAGCACAACGACCTAACCAAATAAAACCAAACTCAAAGGCTTCATGACACGGAGTTTTACCTCCCATGAAGAATTCGACACTTGGAGACGATTTCTTGGTAAACCTCGGAAGAAGCGTCGAAGGTCAAAGACACTGGCTGTCCTCTGAACCCGGCGAACAGGTCCTGAAGAATGTGAACCTCGAGGAAATTGTACAGAAACACCAAAACAATGAACAGGAACCCTAGCAAGTAGTGAGAAACAGGTATGAGAGACGCCGCTGCAAGCAAGAGACGGTAGGGAGAATCGGATGCTTGAATGGATGAATCGGAACAATCCATTGACGACGGAGATTTCATAATCTGAGAAAACCTAGGCTCTGCAACGGATTGAGTTTGAATGGAAGCGCTGAGAAGAACAAACTGGAGAAATGCAAATAGGAGGCCGAGGAGCGAGTGGCTCCACACCAACGAAGTTAACGACAACCAGATCCATGACCTTGACCGATTACTTTAAATATATATATATATATATTGTTTATATTTACAAAATATTATAATTAATTTGTAAATTACATTGATTATACTGCATTTTAAAATATTATAGTCAACGATATTGTAATTTCAATTATGGGTGTTCAAAAAAATTGGTACATTGTAAAAATTGGCCAAACTAAATCGAACCAAATCAAATCGATAGATTTTTTTTTTTTGTAGTCGAAAACGGTTTGGATTCTGTTCAAATTGCGCGATTTGCGGTTTAGACAATTGACAGTTCGGTTTTAAATCGAATCGCTCAATAAAATAATAAAAAATATTATAAAAAATTATTATTATAAAAATCTAATAATTAGCAACCTCATCCTATTTATTTTTTACACTATTTTATCTTTATTTTTTTATTCATATTTATTTACATTTAATTGTCTTTATTTACTAATATTTATGTCTTTATTTACTATTTTTAAATATCTTTTTTAGTGATTTTAAGTAGCATTTCAAATCGCGGTAAACCACATCAAACCAGATCACAAATGCGGTTTGGTTTGGTGCAGTTTGGCCGAACCCAAACCAGACCGCGGTCTAGTTTAGTTGAAAAATCACACTAACAGTTTGGCGTGCTGAAAATTATTTAAATCAACAAAATCGCACCGCGAACACCCCTAATTTCAACACCAAATTTTAATGTTTAGAATGATAATCATGCGACGTGCAAATTTCGAGATTAAAATAAGATTAGCTGTCGTGTCTTATCGTAATACTTAATTTTTAATTGATGAATAAAAAAAAATTGATCTATTACATTTTTTTGACTTATCTCAATTATATGTCTTTTGGACCTTTCACCTACGCCACCACCAATGGAAGTAACTAGCCCTCTATGTTGGTTGGGAGAATAATTTTTTTTTATCGTAAAATATTCAATTTAGTTACAAATTACGTTACAATTACCTTGTTACGATTTTACTTAGTTGAAGATCTCATCATGGCATCAATCAATAAAATCATTAGAAATTGTTATAATAGTATATATTATATTAATATAAAATATAATTTACATCACAAGAACCATTGACAATTAATAAAAAGGTTTAAAAAACACACAAAAAAATAATGAAAATAAAAAATTAAAATCTATGCCAATGGGGCTCGAAAGTTTGAATATAAATTAATAAATATGTCAATGTTCAAAATTAGTTAATCATAATTTTTAAACTCACAATGAGGAAATTAGCCCAAATGCATTGAGGAGGAACGTAATAGAACATACGCCGGGGATTTTTACGTGATTTGGTCAGAACGATGTCTATTCCACAACTATTTTATGGATATTCCGATAGAGTAACAGTATATTATTATGGGTATTCTCTCATTACAATAGTATTTTTTACTGTTATTTATAACGAGAGTGTTCACAATTACATGATTTCCAATAGTAGAAAAGTGATATCATGGGGACAAAATGTCATTTTAAATTCCACAAAATCAAAAGTGGGCTCTGTATTACCAAAGATCTGATTTGCCTCACATAAAGCAAGTGGGTCATTTTCTTTGGTTGTTCCGTATTCTTATTTTTTATGCGAATTGAATAGTTTGACTGACTCGCTAAACAGTTAGGCTAGCAAGCTAAAAGTATTGCTGGGAGTTCGTTGGGTATATCACTAAGAGCTCGCTGGGAGCCTTGTTGGAAACTCGCTTGGTTCTGCGATCTGAGTTCGGGTTTCAATGATGTGTGACCTTGTTCTGATGAGTTTGGGCCCATTGGGGTTCAGGCGATTAGGCCACCCTGCTGAATTAAACTCAGGCTATAAGAAGTAGTGCAAGAAATATCCATAACACAATATAATAAAACTAATGGTGAAAAATTAATGAGATTGATGTCCTTAAGATATAGGTCAAATGGTCGAATGAGTAATATGTTAGTGTCAATAGATTGCGAATTTAATTATAACTCTGTGTAAGGGTTAAAAGCTGAATCTGTAATTTATTTCTCTTAATGAAATAGAGAATTCGAACATCCAAAATCCCACTACGACAATCATCTAAAAAAAAATTCGGGGGTTGAAAATGTAAATACCCTCCTCTTCAGCACGCGCCAGACCGTTTTCCCGCTTTCTCTGTAAGAACCCTAGAGTGTGTATTTTGGCGAAGAAAGGCCTTCCGAACACAATTACTAGCCATTAATGGCGATGGCGGCGTTCACCCGCCCCGCCACCGAACTCCGCCGGCTGCTCCACCGCCCCAACGCCGTCCGCACCTTCGTCGACGCCAGGGTTAAATGGGTCCGCGATCCGTACCTCGACACCGCCGTTGAGAAAGAGAAAGACCTCAAGCCAATGCTCAATCTCAAAAACCTAATCCTCGCTCAGCCCTCGAAGACCCTGCCAATCTCCACCGCTGCCTTGCTGAAGGACCGCCTCAAGCTCCCCACTACCGCCGGAAAGCTTATCGAGAGATATCCATCGGTTTTCAACCCATTCCGGCCCGACCACCCCCTGGCCCTTCCTCACGTCAAGCTCACCGCGCAAGCCCTAGTCGTCCACAACGAGGAGGCTCGAGTTTTCAACTCGCGAAATCACCGGAAGGACTTGGCAGAGAGGCTAGCGAAGCTGCTGATGCTAGCCGGGTCGAGAAAGCTTCCGTTGAACGTTGTGAACGGGTTTGTTTTCGACATTGGGCTGCCCCACAATTACATTCTCACATTTCTGTCTGATTTCCCCGAGTACTTCCAGTTGTGTAGTATGGATTGTAAAGATGCAAATGGCTGTGAATTGTTAGGGTTAGAGTTGGTTTCTCACAGACATGATCTTGCAGTTTCGGTATTGGAGAGAAAGGAAATGCATTTGAATTCCAGGTTTAGAAGCGGCGTGCCAATTCCTTTTCCTATGGAGTTACCAAGAGGATTTGATTTGGAGAAGAAAGTGAGGAATTGGGTTGATGAATGGCAAAAATTGCCATACATATCTCCGTATGAAGATGCATTTCATCTCTCGCCAAATAGTGATCAGGCAGAGAAGTGGACAGTGGCCGTTCTTCACGAATTGCTGCACCTACTGGTGTCAAAGAAGACAGAGAGAGAGAATGTCTATAGGTTGGGGGATTATCTAGGGTTTGGGCTGAGGTTCACGAAAGCTCTGGTGCACCATCCGGGGATATTTTATGTCTCAAATAAGATTAGGACTCAGACCGTGGTTCTTAGGGAAGTGTATAGGAAGGACTGGTTGATTGAGAAGCATCCTTTAATGGGAATGCGGCATAGATATATTCACCTCATGAATAAGAAAGTGAGGCAGAATAGACGAATTCAAGTTCAAAATGTTAGGCCTAGGAAACAGGTCACTTGATTGGCAGGAGGGAGGAAGTGCAGGAAAGTAATGTTAGAATCACGGCAGGAGAAGAAATGGAGTTGAATGACTAAGAGCAGTATTAGGATTAGGATGTGAATTCTATTTGAACAACCAGGTAATTAAATGAAAATAGCAGTTGGAAAATATAAACTAGACATGGAGTAAAAAATGAGAAAGCTGAGGAGAAAGATTGTTATCCAGGTCATTTCCAATCTTCAATCTTGATGAAGGGAGGAGTCAGTCTCTTCTGTATACAAATGTTTTAGAGACAGCATGAGCCCGTGTTAGTAAGCACATTCCTTTGAACATGTCTCATTTATTTTAGTACTGGATTTCTACAGTATTTTCTTGAAAACCATGGAGCAAAAGTGCCTAAAAATCCATGAGGGGTATGTAGTGAAAAAACCATGGAGCAAATGTTTTAGAGACAGCATGAGCCATGTCAGTAAGCACATTCCTTTGAACATGTCTTATTTGTTTTAGTACTGGATTTCTACAGTATTTTCTTGAAAACTATGGAGCAAAAGTGTCTAAAAATCCTATAGTGAAAAAACCATGGAGCAAATGTTTTAGAGACAGCATGAGCCGTGTCAGTAAGCACATACCTTTGAACATGTCTCGTTTGTTGTAGTACTGATTTCTACATTATTTTCTTGAAAATCATGGAGCAAAGGTGCCTAAAAACCCACGAGGGGTATGTAGTCAAAAAATGTGTGCTGATGGCTTTAATAATGCGTGGACAATGTTGAGGACATGCATTATGTGGGAGAAATGGAACTGCTGTGACCACAATGAAGTCATCATTGATTTAATATTGACTTGATTGAAAAACAAAAGATAATAATGTGATTTCCAGGACATTCCGTTTGAGAAATATAATGTGAAGATGACTCAACAGGTCAGTGGGATAATATTGCTGCAACATTTCAAATGAAATAAAACGGACACAATATGTGTCAAGTTGGTTATGTCTGAGCTGACCATGTGGCCGGATAAATTTCCGTGGCAGCTGTTTGCTGGTGAGTTTCCTAGTTTTTTTATGTTTGCTGAAATTATCTGTTGTGCCGTCTTTTTAGCATTAAAATTGGTCTCATGGTTGGTTCCTTGCTGTAGATGGGTGTGTGCTAGCTGCTATATGTGGTTGAAATTTGGTTGCTTTTTCACTAAATGGCTCAAGATTTCCAAGGATCACTCTGGGTGTCTGGGGTTTCATTAATTGCTATTGCACCCCCATGGAAATGCCATGATGACCTATATATCCCAGCCACAAATTTGCCAAGAAGCACTCAATTCGAATTTAATTGCGTTTAGGCAGCAGCCATGCCATTCTATGAGCAGTTTAGCTCAATCTGTTGCTGTCTTTCTGTTATTAGTTTTACAATAAAATTGTCAGTTTTTTTCTCCTCCGGTTGACTTTACTACTGGTTTGAGCCTCTGATTCCTTAACTTAAGCACTTGTACTTGCCTAAATGCCATTCTACACATTCTCTGTCACTTGTTGGCCATTTTACCACGCTAACCATGCCTCTCAGAACTTAAGGAGTTACACTTCTTAAATTTATTTCCATGCCTCTATCCAGATAGCATCTGGTCCAAGTTTCCAGCTGCTTTACCATTCTTCATTTTCTTATTTCTTACTTCGCCTCTGTTTTGTACAAATACATTATACATCTATTTGGACAAATCTGGACCCTGTAATGATATTAAAACAGAATTTAGTAATCTCGTTCTTACATGTCATGCATGTAATATGGTGGTAAAAAGTTATAAGTTCTTGTTACATGTATTTTCTACATGCTAAAGACTTCTAATGTGTTCCCGTTTTTCATTTTGATTATTATGTTCTTCAGTGAATTGAAAGTCAAACAATGTTGTACTGGGTGTCATGACGTTAAGTTTTATAAATCATTGGGGGATATTCAAGTTTGACTAACATAATTTTCAAATATGTAACTAGTTTTGCTTGTTTTGCTGATTAGGCAGGACTGGTTTTGTCACTTCATTAACATGCTGAAGGGATCTTAGGCACCAATGCTGATGAACTACTCATCCTTCATGTGAGTTACTGATTCTGCCATTGTTGTTTCTTTGACCAACATTCTTACAATGATGCTACTGTTGGTTCTTGCAGAACAGTCATGGCATGGAATGGCTGAAAATCTGGCTACTGCAATGCCCTTAGTTGGATCCTGATTGAGATGGCAAGTAGTATTACTGTATTACTGAGGTTCGTTCGAGATGAATGTAACATGTTTTTATTTTTTTTAATTTTTTGTTAGGAAACAATTTGTTGCTTGTTTGAATTTTAGAAAAAGCTGCGGAAAATGGAAACTACAATTTGGTTCGGTTAAATTGAAGGATGGATTGAGGAGTGAAAACATTGTAAAACAGTTTTGAACTTTTATTCAGTGTTGAATATAGAACCGATTATCACACAAGAAATTCCACTCTCTCACAGCCAATTCACAACCAATAAGAAATAGAAATAAATTAATAGATATTAGTGAAAATCAAACCTATAATAGAAAGTCAAAGAGGTAAAAACTTATCCTAATTTAGGCATAAAATGCCTTACATTCACTGTCGAAGTCTTTGACAAAATTCACTAGAAACCAATCAAGAATACAACACTCCCTTTCTCGCACATACTTCGTTATGATCAATAGCCTTCCCTCTCAAGAATACAAAGACTGAGCAATGCTCTCTCTCAATATTTCTTTAGGGTCCCTGCAAGATAAAATTAGAAAGAATGAATGTTGAGTCTAACTTAGAGATAGAGATGGTTAGAAACAAGGGTTTATATGCAAAATAGGGGAAATAAAAGGATTGTCGGAAATAACTTCTATTTCTGTTACATTTTAAACACATAAAATAAGCATACAAATTTATTTCCAACTACATTCTAAAGCCCTATCCCAAGATTCCCTACAAGAAATATTAGTTTTTGCTACAAAAATTTCCGTAGTCAAAAGTTTAAGAAACGTTACTAAAAGATTTTAGCTACGTTTCTAAAACGTCACAAAAAACATAGCAAAAGACTCGTCGGCAAAAGTCATTAGCAACGTTTTCATTTTTACAAAAATGTCGCTTTACATAATCTTTTAGCTACGATTTTTTGAAACGTAGCAAAAATTTTAGTTACATTTTCAAAATCGTCACGAACTTTTTGTTACGTTTTTTAAATATAACAAAAAATGTAGCAAAAACCTAATTGCATTACATTAATATTTAGCTATTTTTTTTTGTCCATAGCTAGAGAAAATTGTAGCCAAAATTGGCTAAAACTTTTAGTTATGTTTTCAAAATCGTCATGAAATGAATATGTTTAGGTACGTTTCAGTAAAAAAACGTAGCAAATGTTGCTAATAAATATTTTTGCTGCGTTTCTATTTTTTGTGGCATGAAAAACCTTTTAGTTATGCTTTCTTGGAATAGTAGCTAATTTATTTTAGTAAAAGTTTGGCAATATCCCTACCTATTTTGCAACGATTATGTATTTTCGTCATTATATTTAACATGTATTAATATAAACATGAATTCTATTAAAATTTAAACAATAAAGCACAAAATAAGAAAAATCTAAACACATTAATATTTACAAATGTTCAAATCATTAAAACACACCAATGACCATTTTAATATCTCAATGTTCAAGTCGTCAACACAGATAACAACGTCAACACAAATGCATAACATCATTTGCCAAAAATATACTCATTTGATGCACAGATTTCATTCAACTTTTATAAAGTACTTGCATCTTTATCAACCTTATGCAAAAAAAAAAAAAAAAATTGTTTGAAATAAATGACTTTAAATTTCTAAATGGGCAAGCGCATCACATAAACTTTAAGAATCTTACCCTTCATCCTCAATGAAGTCATCATACTTGTCTCCAAGTAGTTTTCTGAACAATAAATCATGGTTTGCCAATTTTGCACTTGTTTTTTTCACTTTTGGCAATTTTAACTTCTAATGTTGTCTTTAAATTGTTATTCTCATCTTGCAGTCTTCTAATAATTGTTTGGTTTGTGGATGTAGATGCACTTGGCTTGAGATCATAGCCTAGTCCATTAACATAACCAGATCGAGTGCCAAAGACTTGATCACATACCTCATCTGCACTAAGCTCTTTACCTTCTTCTTTTGATTTCTCCATTATCGCTTGCATATTATTTTTGTACAATTGTAAGCACAAATAATAAATGAATTTAACTAGTACCAATCTCAAAATATAAGTGTTGTAGTCTAAAAATTACAACAATAAAATTTGTTTTAAATGAGAGAAATCATCGTCCAATGTCATACTTGATGTCAACGACCGAAGGAATAGCCACTAAGGGAGTTCTCCTAGAGAAAATGTCCTCTCGGAGAGAAGATCTGGCAGAGAAAGTCCTTTTGAAGAGAACGGTCGATCTTGCAGAGCTATAGCTATCTTAGAGAGAATGAAGCTCTCAAAGAGATAGTCGTTTGGCTTGGCTACTGCTCTCGGAGAGGGTCTGATACACATCTTGGAGATGATTAATCGGCTTCTAGAGAGAGTAGAGACTTTCTTGGGAAGGTGTAAAGGGACTCGGAGAGAACATATGCTCTCTAGGAGAGAACGAGGAGGTTGGGACGCGTCTTCTAGAAGTTCTGCTACCTGAGATAAAGGTTAGAAGGCTTGTGGGAAGAATCTTCCGTGAAGACCCTTCGATGAGCAAGTCAGCAGAACGAAAAGAGAAACAGCCATAGAAAGGAATTCAAAGGCTTCGGAAAGAGAAATTCTAGATAATATGAGTAGGTTACCAGTTGTTCGAATTCCTTCAATTGTGTTGTGTCTCGCATTTTATAGAAGTCTGGTGGTGGGTGAGTGATTTGTCTCTCGGAGAAAGTCTTTTCGAGAAAAACTTCTTCCTTAAAAGGATCTCTCCGAGAGAACTTCCATTTGCTGGACATATTCTCTCGGAAAGATCTACCCTCTTGGAGGGAGAATCTCCGAAAAAGTTCTCTCCGAGAGAGTCTTTCGAGGAGGTAAGGTACAGTAATAAGAAAATAAGTAAAACTTCTCAAATTACATAATTTTTTTTCTATTTTTTGATAAGACCATCCTTTACTCACCTTGAAATGAGTGATTTTAACAGCATAATCATATCACACTGTTCCTCATTTAAGTCCTTTTGACACGTTGATTAAAAAAATTTTGAAGTTATAATAAAAGGGTAATATAGTTTAATATTAATAAAATTAAGTAAATACTAATAAATCTTACATATTCATTTCGAATAACGAGGAATGATTTTGAATCTTGGATTATTAGGGAACTGACTTCATGAAGTGTACAACACTCTTCCCCTGGGATTATTCATACGAATTTGGTTCCTGTGACAAGTTCTCAATTTTGTTTTACCAGAAAACTGGAAATATTGTACTAAAGGCACCTTGAAGGTATCTATTTAATGCATATTCTTTTATTCTGAAAAGAAGATGACATAAGAGGAAGAGAAAAAAAAAACCCTCAGTGTCAAGTGTCAACAGATTGAGCAACGCTCAGGAAGAGTGCCAAGACTGGAATTTCATATTTGGAAATCATTAGAGGTTAAACTATGATTATAAATTAAACAAAATTTGGTGATGTTTAACTGGTTTTCATTGTCACATTATGGTAACTATCACTAACTTTTTGTCTCTGATGTGGGCAGGTTTCAATTTTTCATAGAAAAACAAAAATTTACAAAATTGTTTACTAAAACTCCTGTCAGAACAAATATCACATGCCGTGAATTCCTATAACTTGATGCTTCGTTTTCATTGAAAGAAAGTAAAAGATGTTACAAGCATGTTTTTCCTTCGTCTCCTCTTCTGTTTGTTTTGACATTCATCAACAAACATCACAAGTATGCCCTCAAATTTTATGAGTAGACATTCAAAATAAACTAAGGATTAAAAAGCTAATCATAGTATCAATCTATGTTGTACCATACAATCATGCTCAGAATTAGAATCTCAAATCAAATGCATTGATGTACCATACCCGATCATGTTCGCGCGAGATCGAGATGAGATGACGTCCTCAGCTACTGACCAAGAGGCAAGGGTGAGCCGCGAGCAAACAGGCCAAAGGCGAGGGCAAGGTAGTGAGTGAGAGGCTAGAGCAAGGGCGAGAGAAGAAGAAGGGGACGAGAAAGGCAAAGAAGGAGAAGGAAAGAGTTTGTAGAAGAGGGGGATTGGCCAAGCAAAGAGACAAGGAGATTTCGACCTCTTTAATTCATTTATTTTTTTAATATTTAATAATTAAATCAAAAATAATATAATTCATACAAGTAATATTAATAATTATTCAATTGATAAAAATAATATAATTTAAAATTATGATAGCTGATAAAATAATTTAAATTATGATAATTATTAAATAATTCAAATAATAATTTATTGTAATCATCTAAAATGTGATAATAAAATAATTTAAATTATTGCATTTCAAATTAATATTTATTTAAAAATATAATTATATTATATTATTTATTATTAGCTTGTTATCTCAAATAATTAATTTTTTATTTGAGCAAATCAATTATGAGATAATTATTCAATTAATTTTTTATTATCTTTCCTCTAAAAAAAAAAATTGACTATTAGTTACGTTTTCGAAAACGTAGCTAAAAAAAGAGCAAATCAATCGAAGTGACTATAACTACGTTTTCTAAAATGTAGCTAAAAGAAAAATCAAGCTATAGATAATTCATATGAAAGTATAGGCTATGTTTCAAGAATTGTAGTTAATACTAATAATAGAATTAGCTACATTTTTGATTGGTCGTTCTAGAATTATACCTACGTTGCCTTATCATTTAGGTATTGGTGACATTTTAAAACGTAGTTAATAAAAACTTTTCATCACATAAAATTTTGCATCCAATATTTGAAAGATTTAGCTACGTTAACGTAGCAAAATGTGAACTATTAGCTACGTTTTCATAAACGTAACTAAAAAAAATATAGTCAAGCATCATACTTCTTATAGTGATTAGAAAACTTAGGTTACGTTCACTTTGCTGTTTTCAAGTCATTTTTAGTTTTCAATTTTCTAAAATAATGAAAACACGTTCTCTTTACTGTTTTTAAAAATGTATTTTTGAAAATAAAAAAAAAAATTGTAAAGAAAACTCAAAACAACAAAAAGTTATTTTGAGTGTTTTCATTTAAAATAAACTCAAAACACATTTATTTATTTATTTATTCATATTTTATTATTATAATAAAAAAATATTACAAAATTCATTAACTTTTTAATAATTTATAAATATTAAATAATTTTAATTTACTGAATAATTAAATTTATTAAATAAAATATCATTAAAAAATTATTTTCAAAATTTCAAAGAGAACGCGTTTTCTAATTTTCTGTTTTGAGAAATAATTTTTCAAAATGATAAAGAGAACGTATTTTTAATTTTCTAAAAATAGACTACCAAAATAGAAAACTGAAAATGAATTCAAAACTCAAAACTAAAAATTGAAAAACAAAGAGAACGCAGCCTTAACTACTGCAAATCTTAACAATTTCTCTACCATTTGCATGGTTGAGCTTTAATCTTCAATCTTCCAGGTCTTTTTTTTGCTTTCTTTCTTCCATTTTTCGGCTTCCCTCTAAGCTTGATTGCTTAGACTTCCTCAAGTTATGTTGAGTAGCCTCATGTAGTGCTTCATCTTAGCTGCTGGGATAACCTTGGTGAACATATCAGTTGCATTGTCTTCTCCTGCCACATTTTCTAGCTTCAGCACTCTTCTGTCAAGAATTTCCCTGATAAAATAGAGTTACACATCAATATGTTTTGTGTGTTCATGGTGTGCCTGATTTCTTGCTAGGTGAATTGCACTTTAGCTATCACATTTCAGGGTTGTATCTACCTCTCTCCTTAGCAATTCTCCTAGAAACCCCTTTAACCACATAACCTCTTTTATTGCCTTTGTTATGGCAATATATTCTACCTCAGTGGTTGATAAGACTATAAGATGTTGTAAACTTGCCTTCCAACTCACTGTGGCATCCCAAATCTTAAAGACATAACCTGTGGTTGATCTTCTCATATCATGATCCGCTGCATAGTCTGCATCAAAGTATCCTAGGATTTTGATCTTTATTCCTTTTTTTGCTCCACCATAAACCAAACCAGTGCCTAATAATCCTGTTAGGTACTTGAACATCCACCTAACTGCACTCTAATGAGTTTTCCCTGAATTTTCCATAAACCAACTAACCACACTCATGGCATGTGCAAGATCTAGCCGAGTATAGACAATGTTGTACATCAAGCTTCCTACAATACTAGAGTATGGTACATCTCTCATTTCTACCTTATCTTTTTCATTTATAGGAGATTGACTTGTTGATAGCTTGAAATGCTGGGCAAATGGTGTGCTAACAGCTTTTGCCTCAGCCATTCTAAATCTTTGGATTAATTTATTGTGACAGTCCTAGGGTTCTTATCTTTTTATCCCTTTTAATTTCAATTCCCAATATCTTCCTTGCTTCTCCTAGATCTTTCATTTCAAATACTGATTTTAAGTCTAGCTTTAACTATTGGATTTCCTCCCTTGATTGGCTTGCAATCAACATATCATCAACATACAATAGGAAGTACAAAGATATGCTGGTTGATACTTTCTTAAAGTATACACAACAATCATATGAACTCCTAACAAACACATGTTCAATCATAAAAGTGTCAAACCCTTTATACAATTGGCTTGGGGATTGTTTTAATCCATATAGGGAATTCTTAAGAAGACAAACTTGCTCTACTTTTTCTTTAGACTCGAACCCCTTTAGTTAATCCATGAGAATCTTTTCCTCTAATTCTCTATGTAAAAACGTAGTCATGACATCTATTTGTTCCAGTACCAGATCCATGTGGGTTGTCATTGCAATGAGTATTCTAATTGAGGTGTGTCTAACCACAAGGGAAAATACCTCATTATAATTAAGTTCTGCAACTTGTGTGAATCCTCTTGCACTAGCCTACCTTTATATCTAGGCTTAGAATCCTTCCCAACTCCTTCTTTTATCTTATAGAGCCATTTACAGCTTACTATTCTTTGACCTTTAGGCTTTTCAACTAAGGTCCAGGTCTCATTCTTTCTTAATGAATTAATTTTTGATTTCATAGCCTCAATCCACTTACTATAATCCTTAGAGACTATAAGGATTAAAGGTCGAACCCCTTTAGTTGATCCATGAAAATCTTTTCCTCTAATTCTCTATGTAAAAATGCAATCATGACATCTATTTGTTCCAGCACCAGATCCATGTGGGTTGTCATTGCAATGAATATTCTAATTCAGGTGTGTCTAACCACAAGGGAAAATACCTCATTATAATTAAATTCTACAACCTGTGTGAATCCTCTTGCACCAGCCTACCTTTATATCTAGGCTTAGAATCCTTCCCAACTCCTTCTTTTATCTTATAAAGCCATTTACAACCTACTATTCTTTGACCTTTAGGCCTTTCAACTAAGGTCCAGGTCTCATTAATTTTTGATCTCATTCTACCTCCGATGCACTGGTAAATGCATGGGAAACCAAGTTTGAAAATTCATATCTCTTAGGGGGTTTGGATTGTCTTTTCTGCCTATCTCAAGCAACATTATACCTATGTTGGTCAGGCTCATCTCCTGCATCTAACCCCCCTATTCTTTCTTCATGAGGTTCAAAATCTTAGTCAACTATGGGTTCCTCTAGATCTACCTAATGATCCAAATCCTAGCTTTGAGAACCAAATGTTTCTGCACTAGTATATTTTCCTGCCATTCTATATCCACATTTTCTATTGTAGATGTTGGCTCCTTACTACCATTATCATGCAGTCCCTTAGCTATAGATTTCTCATCAAAGATGACATCCTTTGTAACTATAATCCTTTGGTTTTCAAGTTCTAAACTCCATAGCTTATACCATTTTACCCCAGTTAAATATCCTATAAAAATATATTTTTGTGCCCTAGGTTCCAATTTTCCTTGTTTTACATAAGCATATGCTATACACCCAAATATCCTGAGGTGTTTTAGGCTAGGTTTATGCCATGTATATTTTTCGTAAAGGGTCTTAAACTCGATGGTTATTGATGGAGACCTATTTAGAACATAGATTACAATGTTTACAGCCTCTCCCCAAAATGCCTTTGATAAGTTCGCATGAAATAGCATACACCTAACTCTCTCTAAGAATGTCCTATTCATCCTTTAAGGCCATTTTGTCTAGGGTTTCTTGGGGCAGTCAAATGCCGAACTATTTCACTATCTTTACATAGGTCTGTGAACTCTTTGTTGCAGAATTCAAGACCATTGTCAGTCCTAATGGTCTTTATCTTCCTTTTCATTTGATTCTCTATCATGGTTTTTCAAGTTTTGAATGCATTAAAAGTATGTTCTTTTGTTTTCAAAACATAAACCCATACCATTCTTGAGAAATCATCAATTATGGATAAAAAATACCTAACTCCACCATAAGTAACAATTTGGGCATGTCCATATAAATCACTATGGATATATTCTAGGGGTCCTTTAGACGAGTTTATAAATGATTTATTAAATTTTATCTTAGTGGTCTTTTCATAAATACAAGATTCATATTTATCTAAGCCTGCCACTTGATTCCCTTTTAACATCTCTTGTTTGGCTAATTCTTTAAGGTCAAGCTCACTTATATGAGTCATTCTAAGGTGCCACAATCTTGATATTGTGGTTGCCTTATCACCTACCACTACTACTTCCCTATTTAAGGCAGCAACTTGCAAAACATATATCATATTCTACTGATTGACCTTCATATGCACTAGGGATCATTTGGATATTTTAAGGGTATCTCATTCTCCCTAGTTAACTTACCAAGGGAGATCAAGTTTCTTTTTAATTCCAAGATGTGTCTTACAACTTGAAGGGTCCTATAGGTATTGTCATGCATCTTAAACCTTACTTCTCATATTCCTTGGATCTTACACTCATGATCATTTCCTGGAAGTACCTTACACTTGTGATCATTTCCTTGGCTATGATCAATAGCCTTCCCTCTCGAGAATACAAGGACCGAGCAATGCTCTCTCTCAATATCTCTCTAGAGCCCATACAAGATAAAATCAAAAAGAATGAATGTTGAGTTTGACCGAGAATCTATCTATCTCTATTTATAAGAGATAGAGACAATTACAAACAAGGGTTTATATGCAAAATAGAGGAAATAAAAGGACTATAAAAAATAACTTATAGAAATTATTTTCGTTACATTTTAAACATATAAAATATAAACATACAAATCTATTTCCAACTACATCCTAGAAACCTCTCCCGAGATTAGAAAACTTAACTACTGCAGATCCTTAACATTGAGGAAAGCAATTCACCTGTATAGAAACATAGAGCGACCTGACTTTCTTGTTCGCCAATTTGTCAAAGTCCAAGCTTTTAGGTAACCTCAATTAGTTTACATCTCTAGTAAACAATTGCCCTGTATAGCTACTGCAGCCAGCTATAAAAGACTATGCAGTTACAGGGAGAAAGACCCGACACAATCCATCATGGGCAAATTTTTTCCATATCCATCCAAACTTGCTCTTATCTGTCAATTTCAGACAGGTTGTTCACATGCTTTAGGTCTATAGAATAATCACTCCACATCATGGTCACTTTGTGGCTGGTTTTGCATATCAGCATTCCAGAGCCCTGTTATGGAGTTTGTATTTTCAGTTTCTTTGATTTTTTTTTTTCTCATAACTGCTGATAGTTGTGAAGACTTCGAAAACACAATTATTTTATGTAGTTATTATTTTTGTATAATTATTTTGCAATCATTGGAAAATGTGTACAAACACACAAACTTTGGCCTTCTCCTCTGTGCGCTTACAAATTTGTTTCAAAATAAGTCCCAAAGTTAGTTAACATGTCGAGGGTGAGCCTGGTGAGGTTGTCCCTCCTTTGTGACTAGATGGTTATGGCTTCGGGTTCGTAGACTTGTCAGTCTTTTTGTGAAGCAAAAGTAAAGTTAGGTATAAAAATAAGAGTCATTCTATAGGGCCCGACAAGTCTATCGAGCGGCTCATAGAAGGGGGGCAAAAAAATGATTTTGTCCCCGTTCACTTTGCAAATTTGTAAAGCGGGCCACTGTCCCCCCACTCTGCGCGTCTCCCCTGCCATGGCCACTGCCTCGCCTCTCCGCCATGCCTCGTTGTCGTCACCTAGTCTCGTTTCTGTCGCCTCTCTGCCATCACCGCCTCGCCTCGTCGACAATCGATGCAGCGACTGCTAGCGAGGCAAGGCAAGGTAGCGATGACAGAGAAGCGACAAAGACAAGGCGAGGCAACTACAGCGAGGTGCGACGAAGAGGCGAGACGACAGCCATGACAGGGGAGATGTGCAGAGCGGGGGGGGAAATCTATGAGAGGGGGAGGGAGAGAGCAGGACGTGGGGGCAAAATCATCTTTTTTTTCCCCTTTTAATAAACTTATCGATAAGTCCGTCGAGTTTTCTAGCATTTTTCTAAAAATAATTCCCCCTCGCTCTCTACCCTCATAAAGTGGGGAGCTTGCGGGAAGCAGTTCAAACCGTGGGTTGATGGCTGCATTCTTTTAACACTGTTTTTTTGTTCATTTGTTAGGTACCAATTTATGACAGCTGATTATGGTAGAAAGGAAGATTCCAGAACTAGAACAGCTGGCGTGGGCCTAGTGAATGGGCTGAAGTAAATAGCTGTAAAAGAAGGTACTTGGACTTAAAATTGCTGTTGTCCTATTTGTGAATATTCAGGTAGGAAGCTTGTTTGTATGTATAGTTGTTAGTTTTTATCAGAAGATAAATTGATACTTCCTATCATATGCTGATTAGTGCTGAGAGTATACCTCGTCAGATGTGGCACTGTACTGTAGACTGTAGTCTAGTAACAAGTCAATATACAATGGACTGAAATGAAGTTAATGGTTGAAAATAAGATTCAGGGTCCAGATGTTTTCTGAAATTAAAATATAATTTGGATATTTAGTTATGATAGTTCTTGCAACATTAGTCCATCTATTTGACAGAAGGATCTTTGAAAAGATTTACAGTATTTTTTTTAAAAAAGTAATGCTATATGTGATAAATTTATTAGATATTATAATAAAATTTATTAAATATTTTTTAATTAAAATATTATCACGTGATTGTTACATAAATTATTATTCATTAATGTGGGGATGGATAGCATTACTCTTTCCCATAAAGGGGTTACAAATATCACATGTTAAATTGAATGGCTGAGCTGTTATGATTATCCAAAGCCAGCAGTGGGGCAGTGTCTGGCTGGCTATTTGCTTTGCTTTGCTTTGGTTCAGAAGCAAAATCACGTGGTTATGGGGCCCTGGAGGCGGCCCCGTAACCAACATCATTTATCATTGGCCATCTCTTCCATATTTTTTTTAACATTGTTTTATTACTTATTATATATTATATTTTTTTTAAAAATACATTAAATATATTTTATTTTATTTTTAAATTTAAAATAATTTTATTATCAATTAATAAAAATATTTAAAAATTAAAATAAAATAACTATATCTCGGTAGCCCCACTCATTATTAAACATCATTTTTTAAAACTTATTCTTATTATTAATCTGAAGGGGATGGGGCCTTTACTGTGCTGTACACCCATTCTGCGTCACATACTTAATTATGGACGCCAACTACCAGCATTGACCATACGTTTGTGGGCAGGGCAACCATCTCCTACATTTTTTTATTTTTTTTTTAATTTCGTGTTTGCTATCTTATCATAAAGTTTCCTTATAAGAATGTTAAAAAAGTGGCCCTTGTCACGTATATATATAAAAAATTAAATAAAAATTCATTACATGACGTTCTAAAGTAACTATTTGAATTTTAATTTTTTTAAATTATTTTATGGGACACTGCCAATAGAAGACATTTGTGTTTTAAACCAATTAAATAGTGACAGATTTAAACCCGTAGCAATTAAGTTAACTCTTCTAAATATACTTACGAATTTAATTTTATCACTAAAACACGACAAAGCCTCAGTCCCAAGATGGGTATCTCAAGAATTATTAAAAAAAGAAAAGAAGAATTCTCATGTAGCTGTGGCTGTCTGAAAAGAAGCTTGAGTTGACCCTTTCTTTGGCAAGCTTCAAGGGTTAATGCATTCAGACGTGTCGGAAACAACAAAATTGGATTATTATTTGGGTAATTTATTGTGGGAGGAAGGGTTTCTGGATTAGCATTTCTGGGTTCCAATTGGATGGCTTGAATTGAACCATTTATTCTCCTCAGAGATGGGCTTTCTTATCTCGCACGCACTCTTCCGTCTTTGAAACATTCAAAATAATCCTCAACATATTCCACCCTTCCATTGTCTAATTGATAGGTTTCACAAGTTACTGTGATTGACTTTAACACATTTGCAATCCAGTAGTTTGGAAGATTTCTTTTTCATATTTTTTGAGTTCGGGTTATCAAAATAATAATAATAATAATAATAAATGTAAGGTTCGACTTTTTACATTGTAATAACGGAATTAGGATGATAAGTTCATATCTCTATTCATGATTACGGCTCAAATCAAATATCTCTTAACAATAAAGGATTTTCGTAATCAAACTTAATTAAAATGAATATAACTTATTTAAACACGCATAGGCAGCTTAGTTGGTCAAGAAGGGAGGCACAAAGTGCTTTCCGTGATAAATCTTGGATCAAGACCGAGGATCGAGTCTCGCAAGCGACAATGTGGGGTACCTCTCTCCAAAGTGAAGGGGGCTCTTTGTGCTCGGTGAGATCGGATCTAGCCACTGTGTAATACCCCAAGAGCTCAGAGAAGTTAGTATATATCGAGGATAGTGTAAGGAAGGAAACAATACCAGCTGAATATCTTTTGGGCTGAATGTTGGCAAAGAACTCTCAAGTTAAGCGTGCTTGACCTGGGGTAATCCAGGGATGGGTGATCCCCTGGGAAGTTCGTGTAGGCCCATCAGGGTAAGTTGTTCCGATCCTTCCTATCGCTCGAACGAGATGTTACACACTGCGTCTGATTGAGTCATCATGATTAATCTCTCTCACGTTCTGTCGGATCGAATTTGAGGGCGCCCGATACGACCTTTTAGACCAATATAACTTATTTAATGTGTGATGAGTAAACTAGCAGATGTCAATTTTTCAAATCTTGTTAGATCTACTTGAACCACCCACCCCTGATATGGTAATTATTGAACAAAAATTATGAGCTCAGCTTCATTTGACTTGTGATTAATTCTTGGTTAGTCATATTTGTATATCACCTCACCCCTCAAGCAATTGTCTTATTATCTTGAATGGATCCCTACGAAAAAGAAGAATAAATGAGTTGAGGTGACTTGACTTGAGGGAAATGAATACATGGCCTGACATGGTGAAATTTATATTTTTATCTCTTATTTTTTATATTTGTTATGTGTTATTATTAAATTTTTTATTATTTTAATTATATTTTTGAATCAATTTAATCTTTATATTTTGATATAAATATTTTGTTATTTGGTTTTATATTTTTTTTATACATAAAATTATGAGAATTAAATTAATTAAAAAATATAAGTTAAAGGTATAATTAAAATAATAAAAATTTAAAATTAATTGTCACATAAAAAAATAAAATACAGAGTTGAAATAGATGCAAAAATATATCAAGTTTAATTATATAATTTAAATAATAAAAAATTAAATTATTACACAATAAAAAATATAAAAATATTCTAATCATGACCAATGATTAAAGCAAGCAATGAGACAAATTTTAAGTCATCGACATTGACTTTGATGCCCTTCTGGATAATAATTGTAATTTAAAAATAACAAATTTTATATAGGTAATTTTCTTTTTGAGAAATTTTATTTCTAGCCATGCGAATAATCTTTTGCAACTAATATTTTTTAAAAATACTCTTTTATTACAATTGCACATAACCACAATCATTTTTACACATTGATCTTTAAAATGTATTTTCAAATCTCAACAACTCGAATTACGAATTTCATAAGAGAAAATTATAAAAATAAAAAACACACATATATAACGCATACGCACGCGCATATACATATATATATATACACAGACATACTAGTCCCCCGAACCCTAGGATTCGGGGGTAGTGTTCATGGCCCTTGTCGGGGAGTATGGTCACCGCTGTCAATTGTGTGTGTCTTTGTGTATTTATATTGATGATACTGGACCGATCATCGAGGTCTGCCTCGAATCAAGTACCTGCAGGGGCGGGGCTGTAATCTCTCGGGAGAACTCCGACGCTCAAGTCAGTAGAAGAAATATGCTCGAAATCGAAATTGAACTAGGAGTCAGATGATCCGTACCTGTAGAAGTCGACCTCTATTTAAAGAGAGGTAAAGCGCACTCTGAAGAGATAAGATAACTTCTGAACCGGACGTTGGAGAGAATTTCGGTTGATTGAGTCAACCTCGTTCAAAATCAAATATGAGATGAATGATGAAGATATAGGTAACACGTGGCACTTTCTTGAGGCAGGTACGTGGCGGCACTATATTGGGAATCTCTAAAGGTAGTATAGTATTTTTGTCCTTAGTAAAATATTCCCTCATCATATATATATATATATATGTATCTTTATATATTTGAATGTGTATATGTGTCTATGCATGCGTTTAAATATTTCGTTATTATTTTTATATTTTATAATTGTATTTTAATTTATTTTTTATTTTGATCCATCGTATCTTGCGTTTTTTGTCACATCGTCTCTAGCAGAAATAGGTGATTAGGTATGACAATTGGCAAGCCATTCATCATTCATTGAGGGAGAAAGTAGGTACAATAAGAAAGGTAAAAATAAATTTTTAAATGAGAATATTTTAGATATATTAAAATGTAATTGTGGAGAGTAAATTGGGTGATTATAAATAGAATTTTTCGATGCATAGTGGTTGAAAATTTTAATGAATTTTTAAATTGAGGTGAAGATGGAGCAAGAATTACATTAAAATTAAATATTAAAATTGACTAAAATACTCTTAAAAGTTATTAAATTAAGTAGACTGTTGTAAAAACGAATGGCCGTCCATACTCTCTCTGTCCTTGAAAGGGGCACTAGTACGGACGGGACGACGTGGCATAAGCAGAGCGGATAAGCTTGCCCATGCCATGACTAATGACTCTCTCTGGATCTCGAAATCTTCTTCTTCTTCTTGCCTGCATATGACTATCCATACCCTGCAATTAATTAAATCCCTGTCAGCGTGAGGTCGACATTTATCTCACATTCCCACCAACCCCTCTCTCCCAACGCAAATTTTGATATACTTATATATATATGCATCCTCTTATCACATAGGAGGCATATCACTCAGACATATATACGCAGAGAGAGAGAGAGAAAGCAGAGAGACATGGTGGGGATGATAGCCGGGGAAGGAGAGATTGAAGATTTGCAGAGATGGGTATCCTCGTCATCCTTCAATAATATAAATAATGCACCTTCTTCAAAACAGCCTCTGCTGTCTTTGAACCACGTTTCCTTTGTCTGTGAATCTGTCGCCAGATCCGTCAAGTTCTACGAGGATGTCCTCGGATTCGTCCTCATCAAACGCCCCTCTTCCTTCGATTTCGAAGGAGCCTGGTCTCTCTCTCTTTCTCTCTCTCTCTCTCTCTCTCTCTCTCTCTCTCTGTCAGATTAATTAAAGTAGTAGTTAGTAATCAATGTTGGTTGCTGCAGGCTGTTCAACTATGGAATTGGGATCCATCTGTTGGAAGTGGAAGCCATTGATGTGCCGACGAAGAAAGGGCGAATCAACCCCAAGGACAACCACATATCGTTCCAGACGCCGGACATGGGGCTGATCATGGAGCAGCTGGAAGGGATGGGGATAGAGTACGTGACGGCGGTGGTGAAGGAAGGCGGCGTGGAGGTGGATCAGCTCTTCTTCCACGACCCCGATGGCTACATGATTGAGATCTGCAACTGCCAGAACCTCCCCGTACTTCCCCTGTCCTCCGCCGCTGCCTGTCCCCTTCCCAAGGCCTTGCCACCTGCAGCTGCTGCTGCTGCCAACTCCTTCCATGGTCAGCCCCCTATTTAATTGAATCCTCACTAATTAATCCCTAATTCGAATGGTATGATTCAAAAGAGTTGCCTATTTAACATGGGTTTTTGTAATATTACAGGGAAAATGGATCAATGGAAGCTTCGATGCGCAGGACAAGTGGAGGCTAATTTGATGGAATATCTGGTGGTGGACATGATGGAGATTTCATTTTGAAGGACCATTAATATTGCTTAATTTGCTTTTTCTTCTTTATTTTGTATATTGGAGAGAGAGAGAGAGAGTGAGAGGGTGCTGTTAATTTATGTGAAATATTATATATGTATTTATATAAATAGGTATTTGGCTATTCTTCTTGCAATATTTTTAAATAATTAATCCTCAGTTGGTTGTGAGAGGAAATATTATTTATGAAGTCTACCCCTTCTTGTCAAGCTTTTTGTCTCCAATGATCTCCCTTTAATTCTTTATTTAAACTGGGCATGATCTGTTTTACGTAGGTAGAGGTGAGTATTTGATTTTTTGTTCAATTTTTTAATCAATCAAATTAATTAAAAAAAAATTGGGCTCGATCAATTAATCAAGCAAATTAATCTTTAAAATGATACATATTTTTGTTTTTTAACTTGGGTCGAGTTAAATAAAAATTTCTTTCGTCAAATAACAATTTAAATAAAAAAATACCAAACAAAAAGATTCAACACAAAATTAAGTTTAAATTGACAATATTTTGTTAAATTTTAGTCAATTTTATTATTTTATCAACCGAACCAAGTCTAATCAAATTAACCAAAGAAAATAACCAAATTAAATTGTACTAAAAAGCTAGCTGAACTGAATTAACAATTTCAGTTAATCTGGCGAAGGATGAGGTTTTTCGGTCAAAATAGGTCGCTTGGCATGCCTTCATCCCCTGGTTGGCCAACAAACAAAAATTGTTTACTTTGGATTATATGAACTTGTACGTGTCTTCAACAAATAGATCTTTCTTGACTACAAAAAGTGAAATTTCTTGTTTAAGGACTCTCACACATTATTCTATGTACATGATAGGGGTAAATTACGATATACAAAAACTCTTAAATAGGAGACACAATGCATACAAATAGATATTTCTTGTGCAAAGATACGACAGAGAAGCACAACCACTTATTTTTTTGGATATTCTTATGCAAGAAAGCTCTCATCTTTTTTTTTTTTTTTTGAAGGATAACTAAATTTGCTTGGTCTCGGCGACAATGGACTAAGGAGCATTGTGGGATCCTGTCAAATGGAAAGAAAAGGGTCCATGGCAGATTCCACATTTCTTGGTATTTCAAAGGTTTGGTTTATTTTTTATAATACTAGCACAATAATAAGTGTTTTTGTTATAAAAAACGTGTAAAGTCAAAGTTGACACATTCAATTCAAAACTTGATTTGTACTCGTCTCCCGACTCTCAAATTTTCTCGATCTCTATAAGGGTTGGCTTTAGTTTATATTTGGCGCCTCCTTTTTAAATGCATTCGGTAGTTTTCGATAGTTGTTAAACATGTTAGTTTTCGTGATATGGAGTTCTAACTTTTAAATCCTGTTGAGTGTCAATTTTTCTCTTTTTTTTTTTTTTTTTGTGTTATGCTCGGTTTATGCCTCAATGTTAATTATGTACAGTTTGATTTTTGTGTTATAAAAAAAAAAAAAAACTCACTTGTTCGTTATTCATGTGGAGTACTCATTATGATAGGCAGAGTAGGAGATATTAAATTGATTCGCATCACATGCAGGCGAGGGGAGCAGAGAGTGGATTGCCGATGATAAGAAGCACGTTTTTGATAAGCTGATGGATTGATTGATAAGGCCAGCACATGCACATGCACCTGCACCTGCACCGCCCCGCAATGAAGAGGCGGGCCCACCCCATGTGCCGCTGCCCTGAACCCATGGCTCCCCTTCGCTTCGTTCCCTCCGATTAAGGCCCGCTGCTTTGTTGTACGGCGGGTTGCCCTGTAATTGTACGATTTCTGTCGCGTTTGACCCCCCCGCCCTCCCTTGTGCTTGTTGTTTGGTGGGCGTCACGTTTGTCACGCCATCTCCCAACCACCGCCGCCGCAACAAACTTTTTTTTGTACATTTTATTATTATTTTAATTATATATTTAATCTTAAATTTTGAACTAATTTAACATTTATTCTTTTAACTTTTTCTATGTATTAATTTAAATTTTTTATTATTTTAATTACGTCCTTTTAGGTTATCATAAAAAAATAAAAAATAAAATTTAAATTAATTTAAAAAATTATAAATAAAAATATAAAAACAAAAATATAAATTTGATCAATATTTTATATCAATGTATTATATAATTACATTGATATGATATATAATATAATACGTTAATATATAAATGTCAAAGTTAAATAAGCATTTTCAAATTTTTGCCTTCCCTTATTATGACTAAGAGAGTGGTCTTCTTGGTATGAAAGTGTTGGGATAACTAATCAAATTTTAATTTGATTAAGATTATTATCTTATTTGACAAGATCAATTTGATCAATAAAATATATCTTTTATCATATGTTAATTTTAATGAGAGAATTAAGATAAGTTTAAAAACCTAATTTTGCTGTAATTATGATTTAATGTTTATAAATAAATAACTTTAGTTCAATGATTCATAAACCATTCCAATAATCTATGAGAAGATAAATTTAAATTATTATATTTATGTATTACATTTGTATTTCACGACTGGATAATAGTTCAAGTATGTGATGTAATCAATTATTTAAAATTATAAAATTAATTTACTTTACCCAATAAATTAATTTACTAGATAGTAATTGTGTTACAAGACGGGAGACTCGTCCCTATACACGTAAGTGGGGGCTAAAGTGACGAGCTCTCATTTACTAGATAGTAATTGTGTTACAGGACGGGAGACTACACGTAAGTGGGGCTATAGTGACGATCTCCCCTTTACTTGGAGTTGCTATATTGATGGCCTCGCCTTGTCTTTTTCTTAGAAAAAAAAAATATTCATCTTTGATATTTACATTATGAAAATGTTATACCGAGTATTGATATTTTATATAATATAAAAAATAATATGGTATGCAATATGAATCACGTTTTATACAACAGGTTGAAATTAATTGTATGCATAAACTATAGACCTCAAAAGCATGCTTGCACCGACGACATGGTTGGCTGTATGGCTCCTTCCAGATGCTATAATCCAACTGTAATAAATGCCATGATACCCATAGCATATGACATCACAAATATATATATATATATATAACAATGGGATTTTATAATTTTATAAAATATTTATTATTCTGTGACATATACAAAAGAGCCTCTCATGGGAGTAAGATCTAAGCCAGCAGGCTAGATCTAATTAATCCGAAGGCTCAAGAAGATCAAGCAAAAAGAATCAGGCTTAGGCTAAAAATGACCCAAAATCCAGTCCTAAAGTTATCAAGCTAGCGACAAAAAAGGCTCGGGTCCATGTTCATGCCCATATTGTATCACCCATTACCCAAGCTTACTCAAGAGATTAGATTCAACCATTTACTTGACATAATCATGGTCCTTTGCTAACCTTAAAGTAAGCCTATATAAAAGCACAATTTTTCAAGAACAAGCATCTCTTTATTTGCATGTTAATTGCATTATTACTTTGTTATTTAATCTTAAATACAATGACTGGCTTAAACATTATTTTTTTCTTTTGTAAATAGAGCAAGTTTCAGACAAGCTCGAACTTGAGGATTGTTAGGAATTACTCTGAATCAAGAAAAGTCAGTTAAGAGCATGGTCATTGTACGAATTAGGTGATGATGATTGATCTTAAAATTTTTGTCAATTATATTTATTTTCTCATTGCTAAATAAATGATAAAAAAATTGTTTGAATATAGAAAATGATAAAGTATCACTGCAATGTAAATTCTAATTATAAAATGTAATAGGAGGACTACTCTATGCATTTAAGCCAAACCCTAAGACTGCACAATGGTTGGTAGGGTTGTGCAAAATTTTGATCTAATCAAAATAATTGAACAACTTATTGAAATTGCAGGTTTGGTTTAGTTCTGTTAATTTTTTGAAAAATTTTGGTTAGTTGGTTTTGGTTAATTTTTTTTTATTAAAAATAACCAAACTAACTATATTGACTGAATTTTAAAATAATATTATTTTGTGATTATAAAATGATATCATTTTTTGGCCCCATTGCACACGATGAAGAGAAGAGAGGAGGAGAAAAAGAAAGGAAGAAGAAGATTACTAGAGAAGTCAAAGAAGTGAGAACCCAGCCCAAACCCAAATACGATGAAGATGGGGTGTTGAGAACTAAAAATGAATTTCCAGTCGAGGTGAAGTGTAATATCAGCCTTCTCAACACCCTAAAAATGAAGTGTATTTATTATTAAATGTCAAATTATTATGCAATAACAAAGAAACAGCCCAGAAATTATTTCAGGGCCCAACAAAGCTCAAGGCTGAGATCCAAAGCGCAGTTCCACGTACCAAACAACGGCCCAATTAATGATTCATAAGCCGGCCAACTGAGTCTGGGCCTGGGCCACATAAACCCGATCCGCTACTACTTTCATTTAATTCACTGATTAATTAATCACACTTTCTTCATTGATCTAAAATATAAAATATACTTTTTATCAAATAATTTTGATTATGTCACATTTATTATTTAATCATCAAATAAAATACTAATATGGATTGATAATTCACAGTGATAAGATTTTTTAAATTTGAGTTGTATATAGTTTAATCTTTATTTTCTTCTTCAACAACTACCTTAATTAACATGTGAGAATGGCATAAAGTAATCAACATGTGAGTATGGCGTAAAGTAGATTACTCGAGATACCTCCAAAATCGTCCTCTAATGTGTAAGTCATACAGAAAAAATAGGAAATATGTGCAGTAGACATTTTATAAAGAGAGAGTGCGAAAATTAATTTGCTCATAAATAATCCCGAATGAATACAATATTAGAAAGATTTCCCTTATATATGCAACTCATAAGTCAATGCTTATTTTATAAAGTTACCTATTTTATTTTGTTATTTAGATATTTCTCTACACAACATAAGAGATCTTTATCCCGACCTGATTAAATATACATCATTGTTAAATGGGCAAATTGTTTAAAAAAAAACTTTCACTTTTATATTAATTTTGGATCAAATTTTTAATTTTTGTAATATCAGTATTGGATTAAAATTTGAATTCTTATTAATTTTTTAAACAAAAAATATTAAATATTACTCACGTGACTGGGTACCATCTCAATTATTTGTGCCACCTCACCAATGTTTTTATGACATTACTACTCAAATATAGACTCCCTCTTTGAATCTATCATATATGGCCAGATATGGCAAATTCTACGAGAAGTAATTGGATTCACACTATCAGATTCAAACCAAATAATGGCCATCTTCCCTTGCTAACAAACAGGGAGTTGAAGGAGACTTGATGTTTGACAAATAATGTCTTCCTTTTAGTGTAAAGTGGTTTTTGTACAATATTTTTTATTTATTTTACTTGAAAGAAATTAATTTTATTCATAGAATTTAAATTCATAATCTCTAAATTATAATATACATTTATTATTAATTTTTTTAATTTCATGAAGATTATTATTTTTATTTTATAACTCTGAAGTTAGATAATTATTTTTGTAAAGTAATAGAAAATAGCGATGAACAACTAATGCAATAATAATACTTTAGAATGGCTATAAAAGTCCTTTTATGGGTACCGTTGGGGGACGAGAGAGTGGCCCAAAATTAATGGGTGTTAGTTTGGTAAGAAATCCCATGTGGGTGTTGAAAATTATTTTTAGGTTTTATAAAAAAAATTATTTTTATAAAGAATTTTAAAAGGTGCTCAAATATTAAAAATACAAATAAATAATTTCGAATGTTGCTAGAAAATTCAGACATATATTCCCCCCCCAAAAAAAGAAATATATTAATTTATATTTTTTAAATCTTCAAATCAATAATAAAAACTTAAAAAACTCATTTTTACGTGTTTTTTAAATTTAATTCAAAATTCTTAAAAAGTACAATTTTCTAAATGACTATTTGTTTACCTAAAAAATGTTTAATATTAAACAAGTTTTCTAATTTCTTATAAAATAATTTTCTCAAAAAACTATTTTCCCAACTACAGGCTGTGGCAAATGCCCAAATCTACACTCTCCACACGTCTTTACTCATTTGGATAGCTTACGTCATCTCCCGAACCAGAGAAAACGTCATCATCTTCGTCGTCCCTTCCAGTCTTCCACTTGTTGTGTGTATATATTCATGCAAATGCAAGCATTATGTATTATCTTCTATCACAAACCCATACCAGAGAGAAAGAGAGAGAGAGAGAGAGATAGCTAGAGAGAGATGACGGATTTGCAGGAGACTTCAACTGATCAGCTGGAGGAGGAGGCTCCTCCGCTGTCTCTGAAATTGAACCATGTTTCCTTAGTTTGTAAATCTTCCGAGGACTCAGCCAGGTTCTATGAGAAAGTCCTCGGATTCGGCCGCATCAAACGCCCCGACTTTGATATTAAAGGAGCTTGGTCTCTCTCTCTCTCTCTCTCTGTGTCTGGATCAAGTCAATATATATTTGATATATGATGAAGTAGTAAACTAAACTGTGTTGCTATATATATGTGTGTGTGTGTGCAGGCTGTATAACTATGGAATTGGGATCCATCTGCTGGAAGCGAAACAGAACATGATTGAACTTTTGCCACCAAAGAAAGACGAAATCAACCCAGAAGACAACCACATATCATTCGAGACCGAAGACGTGGGGAGGATAATAGATAAGCTGAAGGCCATGAGCATCAAGTACGAGCAGAGGACGGTGCCATTTAAAGGAGAGGTGGTGGATCAGCTCTTCTTCCACGACCCCGACGGCTACATGATTGAGATCTGCAACTGCTACAAGTTCAAAACTGAACCCATTGGCGCCAGAAGACTCCTCATGGCTTCAGCTTCACTCACCCCCTCTACTGATATTCATGTCCCCTGCTCATGCTGTGCCTTCCTACTAATGTCAGTGTTCCTCACCATTCCCCTTCAAAATATTGTGTGTGTGTATATAGCCAATACCCATGTGGCAAAGCTCTTTGTCCAATCCTACGGACCATGAGCTTAACGGGGGAAGATGCTCTATATTCTTAACATATATATATGGGTTTTAACCTTAAAAGTTATAATTTTTACCAAAAATATAGTAATAATTATGAGGGTCCCACGCTTCAACTATATATATATGTATATTGAAGTCAACTTCTTCTATTGATGATTTCATTCTTTTGGGAAAACAATTGCAGGAAAAATGAGCCCGATGATATGGTGCGCAGTGCGCAGGCTTAGTAGAGGCCAATTTGGAGTATCTGACGTGGAAGAGAGGGGACGGGATTTGGAGTGCAGTTAATTTGTGTGAAAAAATATATAGCTATTTGGCAATAACAGATGTGGCTTGTTATGAAGATAGCATATAATAAAGAAGAATAAAATGTAATTAGACAAGTTCCACAGTAACAATGGCTTGTTGCTGTCGTCTATCCGCCTTAGAGGCTCATAGATATATGGTGCTTGCTTTTATATGTAATCTTTGTGTGGGTTCCTTATATTTAGATTCTAAAAGTTTGTGGTTGTGTTATCTTTATGAGTTACTATGTATTTACTCTATTTTTGATTGTGACCTTAATATACATAGAGATAATTATAAGATACGATTAAAAGTTAAAAATTGAGTGACATGATCGAATATAAAAACCAAACCCAACCTAGATTTCTTATTCATTGTTTGTTAAAAGCTGCTTAATTTGTTGACTAAAGTCACTTGTACAAGACAAAGAGGAGGAATTAGGAAATACATCATATGAATAGATTGATAGAGAAGGAAGTAAATAAACCTAAGCTTCAGCTCAAATAATAATAATAATAATAAGGCTTTATTTATGGGTATATGCAAGCAGGATAAAAATTTGCTGATCTTGAAGGGAAAGGTGAGAGAGTCAACCTTCTTCTTTGATTCAAGTCATTGGTTGCAGCAGTTGGCTCATTATGTTTTGTGTTGGAAGTGGCATAAGGAGACTTGCTTGTTATCCTGCCAAACAAACAATCGTGCAATTCCACAGGAATTTAATTCATTATGAAATTAAATGAAAGCACATTGCATATATTAGCTTTAGAAATCAAATGCATAAACAAACAGACCTCAAAAGCATGCTTGCACCGACAACATGGTTGGCTGTATGGCTCTTCCAGATACCATAATTCAACTGTAATAAATGCCATGATACCCCATATCATATGACATCTCAAATATATATATATATATATATCAGGGCAGATGATTGATTTGTAATATCATCTTAGTAACATGAGGATAACAATGGAATTTTACAAATTTATTAAATATTTAATATTCTATTTAAAACTTATAGAATATTTAATAGTTTTTTAAACTCTTTCAACCCTAGTCGTTGGTTAAACTGTAGTGCAGGTCTCTTACATTTTATATATTGGCAATATTAATTGGTTTAATGGGTGAAAAGTCCATTCTCTCAAACTAGTCAAAAGAACCAGGCTTGGGCTGAAAATGACTCAAAATCAAGCCCTAAAGTTATCAAGCCAGTGACAAAATGGGCTTGGGTCCATGCGCCCACCCACATTGTATCACTAATTATCCAAGTTTACTTAAAAGAGATTAGATTCGATTATCCGCTTGACATAATTATGGAGACCAACTCTAAAGCAAGCCTATATAAAAGCATAATTTTTCGAGAATTAGTATCTCTTTATTTGCATATTTATTGTATCTCATTTTTAACATTCAATGATTCTATTGATTGATTAAATGGTTGAAATGAATATACATTTATCATTTGTTAATGGAATTATTTAAATGTTGAAAATAAGATAAAATAAATTCATATTATCTAAAAATGTAATGTATTTATTATTAAATGTCAAATTATACAATGAGAAAGAAGCGGCCCAGAAAATATTTCAGGGCCCAACAAAGCTCAAGGCTGAGATCCAAAGCACAGTATCAAACAACGGCCCAGTTAATGATCCATAAGCCGGCCAGCTGAGTCTGGGCCTAGGCCTAATGACCGAGCAGTTGTCTCTCCCTCAATCCAACCACTTTTATAGATCAATATTTAATTCATTGATTAATTAATCACACCTTCTTCATTGATCAAAAATATAAAATATACTTTTTATCAAATAATGTTAATTATGACATATTTATTATTTAATCATCAAATAAAATACTAATGCAGATTTCCTAAAAATAACCCAAATGAATAGAATATTTGCAAGATTTCTTTTTATATGCAACTCATAAGTTGGTGCTCATTTTATAAAATTAGCTCTTATGTACTGCTGTTAATTTTTTTTTTAAATGACTTGACAAACCCCTATCCCTACCCTTATCAAATACACATAATTGTTAAATGGGCAAATTGTTTAAAGAAAAACTTTTACTTTTATATTAATTTTAGATCAAACTTTTAATTTTTGTAATATTAGTATTTGATTAATTTTTGAATTTTTTAATAATTTTTTAACAAAAATTATTAAATATTATTCATCTGAATACTACTATCTCAATTATTTTTGCCATCTCACTAATGTTTTTTTCATATTGCTATTCAAATATAGACTCTATATTTGAATCTATATTATATATGGCCAAATATGCTCAATTCTGTGAGTAAGTAATTGGATTCACACTCAAATTCAAACCAAATAATGTCTTCTTCCTTTCCTTTCCTTTCCTTGCATAATATTGGATTCACACTCATCAAATTCAAACTAAATAATGGCCCATTCTTCCTTTCCTTGCATAAAAGGGAGTTGAAGGAGACTTGATGATTAACAAATGATGTCACACTTTTTAGTGCATAGTGATTTTAAAAAAATATTTTTTATTTATTTTACTTGAAAGATATTAATTTTATTAATAAAATTTAAACTCGTGATCTCTAAATTATAACATACTTTTATTATTAATTTTTTAATTTCAATTTTACTTATAAAATTAAAAAATGCTAGTTTTCACTTCATTTTTTTTTATTTTTTTCTAATTTCATAACACTTTTAATTTATTTTAAAATAGTGATAAAAAATCATAACCCTCCACAAACACACACTATTCTGCTTAAGATATTTTGGATTGAAGATTATTATTTTTTATTTTATAACTTTGAGGTTGGGTAATTCTTTCTGTAAAGTAGAAGGTAGCGATGAATAACTAATGTAATAATCCTTTAGGAGATATGAGATTTGCACTCCCCTTCCCCCTAGTATGGCTATAAAAATTCTCTAATGATATCGTTGGAGAACGAAAGAGTGGCCCAAAATTATTAAGGGATGTTAGGATGGCTACAAAAGTCCTCTAATAATGCTCTCGGAGGACTACATAGTAGCCAAAAATTAATGAGTGTTAGTTTGGTGAGAAACCCCACGTGGGTGTTGAAAATCTTCCAAGCGCTCTGTCGACTTCGAAAAAGTCCTCGGATTCAACTGCATCAAACGCCCCGATATTGGTATTAACAGAGCTTGGTCTCTCTCTATCTCGATCAAATCAATATATATTTGATATATGATAAAGTAGTAAACTACAGTAATTCTATGTTGTCCATTGCCGAGCAACATAACATTTGCCCGACAATGAAGGGGGCGTGAGCCCATGTACGTGGGGCCACGCCCATGCACATGGGCCCCATGCACACTGCCTGGCAAATGCCCAGGCAACGTAGCATTGCCGGTAAACTAAAACCGTGTATTATGTGTGTGTGCAAGTTGTACAACTATATATGGAATTGGGATCCATCTGTTGGAAGCGAAAAAGGACATGATTTTGCCACCAGAGAGAGACAAAATCAACCCAGAAGACAACCACATATCATTCGAGACAACCACATATCATTCGAGTCGACCGAAAACGTGGACTTACTCTCAGTGTTCCTCACCATTCCCCTTCAAAATATTGTGTGTGTGTGTATATAGCTAACCCATGTGGCAAAGCTCTTTGTCCAATCCTATGGACCATGAGCTTGATGGGAGAAGACGCTCAATTCTTTAACATATATTGGTTTTAACCTTAAAAGTTATAAGAAAGACTTGAGTCATTCCTAAAAGACCCGTCAAGTCTATAACGAAGTGCAGTTAATTTGTGTAAAAAAATATATAACTATTTGGCTATATCAAAGGCGACTTGTTATGAAGATAACATATAATAAAGAAGAATAAAATGTCGTTAGACAAATTCGATGATAACAATGACTTGTTGCTATCGTCTATCCGCCTTTGAGGCTTATAAATATATAATGCTTGCTTTTATATATAATCTTTTTATCAATTCCTTATTATATTTAAACTTTAGATGCTCGTGGTTGTATTGTCTTTATTAGTTACTCTGTACTTTTTCTCTTTAATTATGACCTTAATATATATAGAGATAATTATAAGATACGATTAAAAATTGAATAACATGATCGAATATAAAAACCGAACCCAACCTAGATTTCTTATTCATTGTTTGTTAAAAGCTGCTTAATTTGTTGACTAAAGTTACTTGTACAAGACAAAGAGGAGGAATTAGGAAATACATCATATGAATAGATAGATAGAGAAGGAAGTAATTAAACCTAAGCTTCGGCTCAAATAATAATAATAATAATAAGAAGGCGGCTTTATTTATGGGTATATGCAAGCAGGATAAAAATTTGCTGATCTTGAAGGGAAAGGTGAGAGAGTCAACCTTCTTCTTTGGTTCAAGTCATTGGTTGCAGTAGTTGGCTCATCATGTTTTGTGTTGGAAGTGGCATATGGAGCCTTGTTTGTTATCCTGCCAAACAAACAATTGCAATTCCACAGGAATTTAATTCATTATGAAATTAAATGAAAGCACATTGCATATATTAGCTTTAGAAATTATTTTATTAGCTAAAAATAAAATTGTTCCCTAATACCAACAATAATACAAGACTTGTAGTAGAAATAAAGTATAGTACCATTCCGGTTCAAAATTTCAAAATTATTACTCTCATAAGAATTAATATAACTTCTAAAAGCAAGACATGCAAATAGAAACATGTTTTTTTTTTTTTTGGGTACAAAACTATATATCTGTCTACTTAATGGTCATAAGATTTGAACTTTTCAAGCCAAAACGGGCTGTTTTTAATTTGCCCAAAATTTTAAAATCATCATTATAAATAATTTCTTATGGAGATTTCAATATCACGATTTTGTAGGAATGTTATTGTTAAGAGGGTGTACCTGCCACGGCGTCTTTCGAGGAAGCGTTGGAGGGAGAATTTTCTTGAAAGTGGAAGGACGCCTGAGTGAAGGCAACGAATGGTAAGAATTCATATCAGCAATTTGGAGTGGAGGAAATTATTAAATTCAGAATGACAAACCCAACTATGAACATGCGGATTTAGATTGCGAAATTTTCTTCTGTTTTTTTTCAGGGAAGAAGGAGATAATTAAGATTTAGAGATTGGAATGTACCTGCATTTAATTGGCCACAAACTGGAGGCAAGTTATGTGGATTCAGCGGCTTTTTCACATCGGTTTTTGTTATATTTTCATGAACAGTGGCTGATACGGACTTCTGTCCAGCAAGAAGCATGATGGCTTGTGCCTTCCATATGATTTGCAGATAGTAAAATTTAAAATTAAATAAAGAAAAAGGCAAGAGCAAAGTTAATTGGGAGCCAAACAACCAGTTTGTAATCCTTCAAATTCATTGTCAACGAGATGAATTTTTTCATCAAATAGTGAACATTTTTGTTAGAAACTTCAAAATCAAGCAATTATACCTTGTCAAAGGGAACATCATCGTACACGTTGATCGTCCCAGCATAAAAGATAGTTAGCTGTGGCGATGCGGCCTTGTCACCGGAAAGCATCACATCTCGGCTATATAACCAAAGAAAGAAAAGAAAAACCATCCCCGATGAGCATTGGGTACGACAAGGGCGATAAAAAAAATCAAGTTTTATCTCACTATCGAAGTAGACTAATATAAATTAATTAATTAATATCTTATCTAAGAATCTCTCATTATTTTTTCTTGGCAGTGTACAATAAAATAAAACAAAAATGATTGTACAATGAGTTCTATATATGTGCAGAAACTGTGTTACCTGAGTCCCGGAAACAATAATGCTCGCTCCAGAAGTGAAGGTTTTCGAACGCCAACAGAGGAAAATGCTGGTGGCAACAAGGGCATTTTAGGTTTAATAGCTTCTGAATTATGCCCTTCATCGTGATTGGTATTATGTGGAGTAAAACTTTCTGCAATAGAGTTGTTTTCAAACAAATGGAGGGTTTGAGCTGTCTCCCTATCTTCTTTCTCCGAATCAGAAGGTGTTAATAGTTCATCCTTATGGCAATTTTCAGGGTCAGAGTTGTTGATCATCTCTGCATTCATGAAATCCTTTTCAACTAGTGAGCCGCAAGCCATTTTTATGGATTGCCTACAAAAACATGAAATTTATGACAAATTCATCCAATGGGTATATAACAGATTCATGATATAAACTTAAAATTTTATTATTTAACAGGGCCAGTATAAACAACAATAACAACATATCCAGCCTTTATCCCACTATGTGGGGACGGCTACATGAATTCTAGACTTCCATGTATTTATGTCTTTTGTCATATCCTCATTTAGATCCATATATTTCATATCAAATTTTAATGTATCTCCCAAAGTCTTCTTGGGTCTACCTCTACCTCTTTTTGTGACTAATTGTTCCATTTCATCAACTCTCCTCACAGGAGCGTCTCTTAGTCTCCTTCTCACATGACCAAACCATCTTAGTCTAGTCTCTCTCATCTTTTCCTCGATTGGCACTGATCCTACCTTATTACGAATAACTTCATTTCTAATTTTATCCTTTCTTGTATGTCCGCACATCCATCTTAACATCCTCATCTCCGCTACACTCGTCTTTTGCTCATGCTAGTATTTGGTTGCCCAACATTCTGAGCCATACAGCAAGACTGGTCTTATAGCTGTCCTATAAAATTTTCCTTTCAATTTTAATGGGATTTTACCATCACATAACACCCCTGATGCATTTCTCCATTTTAGCCAACCTGCTTTAATTCTATGTGCGACATCCTCGTGGATTTCTCCATCTTTTTGAATCACTGATCCCAAATATCGAAAATGGTCTTTTCTTTGTAAGATTTGGTCTTCTAATTTTATTATAACATCATCCACTCTTGCATTTTTACTAAATTTGCATTCCATATATTCTGTTTTCTTTCTACTTAATTTAAATCCCTTAGATTCTAAATTGTTTCTCCACAACTCAAGCTTAGTGTTCACTCATTCTTTTGTTTCATCCACCAACACTATGTTGTCTGCAAATAGCATACACCATGGCACATCTGTCTGAATATCTTTAGTGAGTTCATCCATTACTAAGGCAAATAAGTATGGACTTAGTGCAGAACCTTGATGCAGTCCTATTGTAGTTGTAAATGGTTCAGTATCCCCTCCGCATGTTCTGACCCTTGTCTTTACACCATAATACATGTCCTCAAGGGCTTGTATATAGGCTATTTTGACTCATTTCTTCTCTAAAACCCTCCATAATACTTCTCTAGGGACCCTATCATAGGCCTTTTCTAGATCTATAAACACCATATGTAGGTCCTTCTGATGATCTCGATACCTTTCCATTAGAGGCCTCAGTAAATATATAGCTTTCATTGTTGACCTACCAGGCATGAAACCAAACTGATTTTCTAACACCTTTATTTCCTTTCTGAGCCTCTGCTCTATTACTTTCTCCCAAAGTTTCATGGTATGACTCATTAACTTAATTCCTCTATAATTTTCACAGTTTTGAACATCTCCTTTGTTCTTGTATATAGGAACTAAAGTACTCTTCCTCCATTCATCTGGCATCTTTTTTGATTTAAGGATGGCGTTAAATAGTTGCGTTAGCCAGGAGATGCCCTCTTCTCCCATGTATTTCTATGCTTCTATTGGTATATTATTTGGTCCCACTACCTTATGATTTTTCATCTTTTTTAAAGCTTGCCTTATTTCATTTGAACTTATGCGTTGATAGAATGTGTAGCTCACATTCCCTTCGGAGTTACTAAGATGTCCCAACCTAACTCTTGTGTCACCACCATCTTTGAATAATTTTGTGAAATACTCATTCCATCTCTCCTTAATCGCTCTCTCATTTATTAAAATATTTTGATTATCATCTTTTATGCATTTCACTTGATTTTTCTTTCTCTTGCAAGTACACACTAATGCAGAACACTTTCATCCGCATATTTTAGAGAGAGATATATATATATATTGTTTAACACAATATTAATGTATTATGCATATAAAATCACGTGCAAGCACTTACCTAATTCAAGACTGGTTCTAGCTACAAAGTAGGCCCGCACCCACTCTTAATTTGACAGCTTGAATCTAATTTAACCAAGTAAAAATAAATATTTAACAAAAATATTAACTTTAATAATTCCAAATTTTGATAAAAAAAAAAATTGAAATAAAAATGAATAAATATAATTTTTATTTTAAAATCAAGTACAAGAAAAAATACATATTAATCCATATCCAGTCTGTTGTCATTCTAACCAATAATATATATTAATAATATGATGAGGATGGGTGTTGAGAAGGAATTCTTTTTAATTAAAAAACAATTTTACTATGCACAAGTATTGTCGGTATGAAAATGATTGTTCAATTAACTCATCTCGTTGAATGGGTACGCCGACAAGGGGTGAAAGTTATCCACCCAAACCATGTCATTTAATTGCTGAAGAGAATTTCTATGTATAAAAAGTTATTCATAATGCTTGTGATCATAAGTTCTTCATAGAGATTAAAACTAAAAGGGATATATGCTGGCAAATTGCCGTTTCAGAATCAAAACTTTATATATATATGGAATTTAATTAGAAAATTAATTTGCAAAATATACCCTTTTAAATATTTTGTCTCAAATAATTAATTTATATATGATCAATTCCAAGATAAAACTAAAAATTAATAAATATCTAACTATAAACTTCCATTTTTTTCGTTTTTCGAAATTTTACAAATAGATTTAACTAAAAAAAAATTACAGATGGAGAAAGGACAGAAGAAAAGCAAATTAATCAGAACCGAAGAACTAAGCAGTAATTAAAGCACACAGATGGTATATTATATGCCGTTCGTTCCAGTTGATCTAATCCAAAGAAACGATTTAATCTTAAGCACGTGTTATATGCCCGCCGTTCGGCTACTAATGCATATATATATAGACAGATGATCCACATAAATTAAGGTTCTAATCCAAACTTTCCAACGCCAATATAATCAATAAATGCTATTTCATCTGATGATCGCAACTACATCTCAAGGAGCTCTACCAGTCTTTCCTAGAAAAGGAAAAGAGAAACTCTGTGCGTGCGTGCGTGTGTGTGTGTGTGTGTGTGTGTGCGCGTGTGAGAGAGAGAGAGAGAGAGAGAGAGAGAGCACCTGAACAACTTCGTTCTGCAGATCAGATTCTCCAGAATCAGTTTTGCAGTGTCACTCTAAATCTGCCAAAGGGGTTCATAAATAGAGAGAGAGAGAGAGAGAGAGAGAGAGAGAGTAACCGCTAGAGCTGATCGATGGATTCGAAGCGATAAATTTTAGGTCACGATCGTCCGGCCGTGCGTTACGTGTGCAAGTCAGTGTACGTATTTTTCATGCAGTTCCCACCCGATGACGCCACGTGTACGGATCAGGAACCGGGTTACCAACACAGTAGTGTGTTTGACGGTAAGGCCCGTGAATTCGTCAACAAACTATTGTTTCAAAGGAAAAAATAAATAATCTCTAATTACAATAATCATAATAAAAATACATAAAAGATAATAATAATAACAATAATATAATAACAATATAACCATATCAGATAAGTGATATTAACGCCTTAATAATGATTAAAATGGCTAATTTTATAATTGTTTGCTTTAATTATTTCTAACGGAAAGAATTAGGGGTGTTCGCAATGCAGTTTGCTCGGTCTGAATCATTTTCAGCACGCCAAATCGCTAGTGCAATTTTTCAACCAAACCAGACCGGTCTGGTTTGGTGCAGTTTACCGCGATTTGAAATGCTATTTAAAATCACTAAAAAAAGATATTTAAAAAAGGTAAATAAAGACATAAATATTGGTAAATAAAGACAATTAAATGTAAATAAATATGAGCAAAAAATAAAGACAAAATAGTCTAAAAAATAAATAGGATGAGCCGCCAATTATTAAATTTTTATAATAATAATTTTTTTATAATTTTTTTTATTATTTTCTTGGGCGGTTCGGTTTTAAATCGAACCGCAAACTGTCCAAACCCCAAACCGCACGGTTTGGACAGAATCCAAACCGTTTTCAACCGCCAAAAAAAAAATCAATCGGATCGGTTTGGTTCGGTTCGGTTTGACCAATTTTTGCGGTGCACCAGTTTTTTTGAACACTCATAAGATGAATACAAGAAAATGTGCAAAGTACAGGTTATTTCATACTTGAATGTAATTTTTTTTTAAAAAATATTTAGTTTGTGTTAATTAACTCACATAAAAGCTTTATATAATTGTGATTTGCAAACAATTATGACTAACTAATCTCCAAACCTTCTGGCTCAACGTAAATATTTCTTCCATATGGCACTGGTAGCTTCAAAAGTCCGTGTCACCATCGGTGAGGAAAATTTAATTTAAAACCAATTCGAATTAAGAAAAGGAATTTATAAAGTTTAATACGCACGTGCAGGCTCATGTGTTCGTCATGTCCCCTGAAGGGCGGCCCATCCCAATTGCACTGTTTGTGGCACCACGGTTACAAATTATCTTTGAATTATGCTACAGGATTAAAGTGTGTGTATATATATATATATATATGGGCAAATTCATATTTTTGTGCCTCAACTTTTACCTATTTTTTGTGTAATAATTTAAAATTTTTATTATTTTAATTACAATCATATATTTATATTTTTGAATAAATTTAATTTTTAAATTTTAACTTTTTTTTATATATCCAAATTTTTCGTAATTTCAATTATATTTATTTTTAAATTGATTTAACACATATATTTTAATATATAAAAAAATTAAATTAATACATTTTATTTTATTTTTTTACACGTTAAAATATAAAAATTAAATTAATTCAAAAATATAAATATGAATTAATAAAAAAAATGAAGTTATTACCAAAAAAAAAAATCAAAATATAATAATTAAATTAACTAAAAAATATAAATATAGGAGTGAAATTGAAACAAAAAAAAATTTATATGACTACACAAAAAAAATGTAAAAATATAAAAACCAATATATGAATTTAACCACACATATATATACACACAATGATGATGTAATTTATAATAGTATTAATTATATTTATAGAAATATTGTTACAGTGTACGTATAAAATTTCTATACGGAATTTTGTTTGAAAGTTATTTTACTTTATATTATTAGGAAAGGTTAATTGTGACACTTTTAAAAACAAGTACAATGAATATATTATACATTTATATTGATGTGACATAAATACATATAAAATATATGAATCTCTCTCAAAATATCATAAAGGAGTGTCAAAATAGCAATTTCTCTAAACCTTTGAGCTTAACCCATGGACCAGAATACCAAACCCTATTCGGACAAAATGTCACCTAAACCTGGAGCATCTCTCCCCTCTCCTCTTTGCCAACACAAACTAATGCAATAATTACTTCAAGAAAGGGACTTCTAGCTGCTGCCGTTGGGGCAAATTCTAGGATATCCAAAGATATCAATGCCTGCCCCTTTTGCATTGCACCGCACACCTCAACGGACCGGTGCCCTTTGATACCCTAGAGAACAAAAACATAGTGGCCATAAGCGGATTAATTGGTTAAGTTGGGGTTGGAAATCAAGTTTCAGAGAAAAACCTTCATTAATCAATCTGTTAGAAAGGTCAGTCTGCTCAAGTCATCCAACAAGTAACGTTCACAGCAGGCGGCCAAAATGAGGGCAACAGATATTTTGAACTCAGAGGAGAGGCAAAATAATCGGATAAATAACACTTGGTCGAAAATTTTGGCAAGAGAAAAGAATCTTAGAGTGTGTTTGATTGCATTACTTAGAAAACAAAAATTACCCCACCCCCTTAGAAAATAATTCCATGGAAAGAAACTTTAAATATTTGTACCATACACATATTTTTCACAGAAAAATTAAGAATGTTTGATTGCTTTAATAGAAAATATGTATAATAACTACACATTTTCTATGATAAATGTGTGCAATCAAACACACCCTTATGGTGATTGACAAAAAAAAAAAGGGTTTCATCATTTACCCATCATCAACTAGTCGTTTGATTGTCGCTGTCATCAACTTCGTGGCTAGTTTTGACCATCATCAACTAGTCGTTTCATGGTTGCTGTCATCAACTCCACGGTTAGTTTTTGAGTCAGATGGATCAATGTATCTCCAGAAGAAACCCAAACTGCTTCCCATAATATTCATTATTACAGCAGACATGGCAGGAGGAAATGCAACCATCGGTGAGGTGAAATGGGAGGCTGCTAAAACCACCCCTAAGGAAGAATTTTGCATGCCGACCTGAAACAGTGTTAAGCAGCCAAAAATTAGATGTAAATGTTTCCTCAGCAGAGAGAACATTACCACTGTTGGACTTCTACAGGATGTAGCAAGAGCACAGACTCCATTGTGCAAAAAACTGTAAAGCTTTATCAGTTTTAATAGATAATAAAATTAGCGTAATAAGTACCTCAATTGATATTGCTCGCCGTTGTGGCTCCTTGAACCCAGAAAGAGTTGCTGACAGATACCTGGCACAAAGATCCCAGATTACCGCTATAGATCAGTTAATCAATCAACAAAAATACTGAGATGAGAATATTTTGCATTCCATTGGCTGAAGTAAGAATATTGCAGGGGATTTTGATGCATTTTCTCATTGAAGTCTTGAAGCACGGAGGAGAGCACCATCTGAAGACTTTATATGGCACCAGCATGCCAGAGATCTGAAGGGTAGCTTGAAGTAACTTCTTTTATTTTTTTTAGTTATTTTGACACTTAATGGAATCTGGTGTGCAATATGAAGGCTTGAATACGTATATCATAAAGTTTATTTGGAGGTTGAATGTTCTCAAAATTTAGAAGGGCCATTACAAAGAGTTTTGATTGACTTGAAAGAAATTCAAGATTCATCTTACTGAAATGCCTTAGAAGACTAGCATGAATCAAGAACGAGCATGGGTAGAAAAATGGTAAAGTCCTTGCTATTTTCTCTGTGAAGCAGGATAAATGCAAAATTGAAGAAAATTATGACAAGTCAACATATGATGTTCTCGAACATAACAGTCATGGGTAGAGGTAAATCCCTAGTATATAACAACTCTGAGACCCTAAACTTGTACATTGACATAAACCCTTCTTGATACTATGTTTTTTCAAGTGCAAATACTAAAACTTGTCCAACTCAAGTATTACTTAGAGCTCATCGAGGCCATTCTGTCCCTTTATTGTATAATTTGCACCCGTTATAGGCATAATGTAAAAAATAATACTAATGGTAGCTGTAAAGTTTACACATAATGGAAGAATATTGGACGCCTCAGTTTGTATTTGTACCATTTATACACTCAATACTGCACCTAAGGTAGTGAAGGAAAATAAAGTAACAGCCACAATGATTTTAAGGCCAACTGATCATAATCATTACAAACACTAAGATCTTAATACACGACACAGGTTATCAAATCAAAAGAGTTAAAGACAATAGGGCAGCAATTCTTACCCCAAAAAAAATCCTGCAAAATGCAATAGTACTACGGAAAGTATTACAAGCCCCAGTTCACCAGATAGAATTGTTTGGGCAATAAGAAAGGGAGACGTCCCAGATGCTATAGATGCAACAGCCATAGAAGATTTCAGACGAATGACATTTTCTGAGAATACACTAAGAAATAACCAAAAACAAACAATTTAGAGAGAGGCTAAAAGCTCCATATTTACAGCACAAGTTAGAAGGATAAACCAGAATACCTGCAAGCTAGAAGAGATGAAGCTAGAACGGCAAAAAGGGGTGAAAAAGGTGTCACAACTTTCACAAATGAAGGAAATGTGCTCTGTATATAAGAACCCAGTAGAATTGGAGCAACCACCACCTAAACAGGAAAAGAAACAGCAATGCCATAATTACACAGAATGTAGGAATGTGAAAAGGTTTGAAGTGAATATAAATTTACCTGCAGAGTGCTGATGGAAAGTTTAACAGCATCAATGGGAACATAAGTTCCAGCCAGAATTGTCGTTAAAAGTGGAGTTAGAAGTACAGCTCCAAGAGTTGTGCAAGCTGTCATTACAATAGATAAGGGAACATCTCCTCGAGCAATTAAGGTCACCTGTACCAAGACTTAATAAAAATAGAAATAAGCAGAAACAGCAATACAAATTAATGAAAAGTTTGAAGAACATTGATTTTGATTCAGACACTCATAGAATCGGTGTACTGCATTCATAATTTCCTATACTGTTGTACATAAAAGCCCCCATCCATCTGTTTACAATAGAAATGCATACTTTGGATCTTTTTCTTTGGTCAAATATTTAATAGTGCAGTCAGTAACTCATATTCATTTATTGTTCTAAGACCTCACACTACATCCTGGATTTTACTTCAAAGGTCTTATTAGATCTAAAATTATGTAAAGTGGGTTTTGTAGATAAACAGACTCAAAAAATGCCTACGTCATAGTTCCTTGAACTCAAGGCCTCAATCCCAATGTTAACATTGAAGCTGTGCCCACTTCAACTGTTACAGAACGACCTCTAGAACATCAGAACCAGATACCAACAAAACTGAGTGAGAACTAAAAGGTAGAAACCAAACTTATGAACTCTGCACGTTTTAGAAATGTGTTACATAATCAGGCCATAATCGCCAAACCTCATCTTTCAAAATGTCCAACAAATATATTGGTATAATACATAGATCAAGGTCAAAATGGAAATTACTCTTACCACATTGGACGCTGTACCTCCAGGGCAACAAGCAAGCAATATTAAACCAACTGAAACCGAAGGAGAAAGCCCCAAAGCTTTGCTAATGATAAATCCAAGAGATGGCATAATTGTATACTGAGCAACGCATCCAAAAATTATCTGATTATAGCCAACAACAACATATCAACCCTTAATCCCAGTAGGTGGGCTCAACTTCACACATTCTAGATTGGCTATGCCCATATCTTTAGTGGCCCATATTTGATCATTGCCAAAAGCAAATAAAATTGTCTTTTCGATTAGTAAAATAATAGAACTGTCTGTTTCTTATCAGGAAGAAACGGAGTCGAACCCAAGAGCCATTTGGTTATTCTTTCAAAAATTGTTATATGATTTTGGAACCAAATAACAAAAAACGGATAAATTGTTCCCAAACCCTTTTTCAAAAACTCTCTGCAGTGAATTTATATCAAACAAACCAGTTTGAGAAAGGGGCCCTTGGCAATCTAGCCTTACTATACAAAAATAAAATATAAAACCAGTTGGGGAAACATCGAAGACTCACAGAAAGGGGCCTTTGCATGAACAAATTTAAGAAGTCCCTGAGCTCCAATGTCAGCCCCATTGCCAACATAATGAAACCAAGCGACAAGCTATAAGAAGCTGGCCCTCGCTTCACAAACCACGAGAAAGTGGAAGGTCTCAAGCAAGCTACCACCCCTCCAACTGCAACATAGAGAGGGTAAAGGCTTGCTGCAGTGGACAGCAATTTTTGCCATCTGGGTTCAGCTAGGCCGCCCAATGCGCGATCGGAGCTAGGGTTTCCGTGCCCGGATCTGACGGTGAGCAGATTTGGGAGCTTTGGGGGATTGGAAATGGCGGGGCATTTCAATTTGATGGGCCCGAATAGAGGAACACTTGGTTGAGTTCGAAATCGTAGGTTTGAAGTGGAAGCGGTGAAGCAGAGTGAAAGGGACGCAGACATCTTCCTGATCGCCGCCGGCCAGTGTTAACTGTTTAGCCTTTCGTCCTTTTCTATTCGACTTTCTCGGAAAAATTAAAAAAGAAAAAATCTCGGCATGGAAGCGTGTCGTGCCATGGAAATCCAGCGGGATGTCCCGGGCCGTTCAATCCTTCTTGTGGGGCTCAGTTATTGATTTTTTTAAATAATTTTATTCGATTAGAGTAAATAACATCTAATATTAATAATTAACAAACTATAATATTTTTTATTATATAAATAATCTTAAAATAAGTTAATCTAATTCCTAAACTGTGATGTACGAAAACGTATCCGGAGCACCATTTTAGCGTTTTCATTTCTGAAATGTGAAAAAAAGACTAAAAAAATATTTTCAAACCTTTTTTATAATTTTAAAAAATTTTAAGACGATTTTGGTAATATTTAAAAAATATCATAAATATGTTTCTTTTCACAAAAAAGTTTAGAGATTTCAGGAAAAAAAATTCGTAACTTCTTTTGTTTTTAACTGAAAATTTTTAAAATTATTGTTTGTTTTAAAAAGTAAGAAAATTTTAAATTTATCATTTATATTATGTTTGATTATTTTAAAATTTATTATTTATTTTTAACTAATAAATTATGGTTCATAAATGATAAAAAATATGTTTATATTTATTTGAAGGCTTAAGTTGGGGTGGCAATATGGGTTGACGGGTCGTAATCGTGTCGTGTTGAGACACACGTATAACACGTGTCAGGTTAACCAGAACACAACTCGTTTAATAATCGTGTTAAATTTTTTAAACCCGAATACGACACGTTTATTAAACGTGTAACACGACACGACCCGTTTAACTAAACGTGTTGTGTCGCATCATATCACCTGTTAATCTGTTTAACCCTTTTAATTTAAATAGATCGTGTTGTATCATTTATTAAATGTGTTATTTAGTTTTAAACATGTTCAGATCAACTCACTAGCCATTTTAATTAAACGTATCATTTCGTATATAATCGTGTTAACGTATTCGGGTCAACTCGCTAACACATTTAATTAAACATGTCATTACGTGTAAATGGGTTAATTCATCTAAGACACGAAAATAATCGCATCATAAATGAATTGACTCGTTTATGACCATAAATCAGATTAATCCCAACCCTAACCTGCTCAATTTCGTTTCATATAATTGGGTCATGTCCAATTAAGTTATAAATATGTCCTCCAACTCTTTTTTTCATAACTATTTGTCCCCTCTCTCTTAACTTAAAAGTGAATATACCATGTCTTTTAAATTTAAATTTTATTATAATTACACATTTTATCTTTTAAATGAGTGGACAATGAAAAAAAAAAATAGATATTGACAACGAGAGAAGGGAAGAAAATAAAGGTCATCGTCGAGAGAGAGAGGTGATGAGTCGATCACCATCCAGTAGTAAATTGGTCGGCCAATGAATGAGTCGATTGGCAGGTGGATCGATCTTGCCTTTGTTTATAGAATTTTCGCGTTTTGATGAATATATGGGGATAAATAATTTTTTAATAGAATTTAAAAGAAAAACAGATCAGCATCAGCATGATTAGAAGGCAATTATAATATTAAATATATTATAGGCTCTGAGGCCCATAAAATAGGAAATTATACGGACACGTTAAAATCTAACAGTCAAACCATTAGACTAATGGAAAACACAAGCACGGCAATATCTACAAAATGATGGGAAGTTGCTCTGTCCCTTCACCGCAAGCGACCAGCTGCTATATATACACATGTTTGTGTGTCTCTGTCTGTACAACCTTAGCTCCATAAGCCCTAATTTCCACGATTCATCTTGTTCCACCTTCGCCGAAAAAATGTCTCTGAGGATAAGGCCAGCTCCCTCCAAGCAAACATCTGGACCCGATGCACTGAATTCCGATTCGCCACCGGAGACCCCCAAGTCGCCGGCGCGGTCGTCACTGTCCAAGCGGGCGCTGTCGCAGACGCTAACCAGCACGGCGAACCTGGCCAATCTCCTGCCGACGGGCACCCTCCTGGCCTTCCAGCTCCTGACCCCGATCTTCACCAAGAACGGCGTCTGCGACGGCGCCACCCGGCCGCTGACGCTTCTCCTCCTCCTCCTGCTCGGCCTCTCCAGCTTCCTCGCCTCCTTCACTGACAGCGTCAAGTCGCCGGACGGCCAAGTCCTCTACGGCTTCGCCACCTTCAAAGGCCTCTATCTCTTCGACGTCTACCAACCCAGCAGCTCGTCCGGCGATCGGCTTCCCGATCTGAGCAAGTACAGGATGAGGTTCATGGATTTGATTCACGCAGTTCTCTCAGTGCTCGTGTTCGTCGCGGTGGCTTTGAGGGACAAGAACGTGGTGAGTTGCTTCTACCCGGTGCCCGGGCGTGAAACTCGGGAGGTCCTGGACATCGTTCCGATCGGAATCGGCGTCATCTGCAGCTTGCTGTTTATGGTTTTCCCGACCAGAAGGCACGGCATTGGTTACCCTCTTACTTCAGGCAATTGATTGGATTGCCTTCTCCGGCTCTCGTTTATTAATTTCCCATCCATTTGGTTAATTACCTGTAAACACCTGTCTAAATTAATAAATTCCCTTAATTTAACAGACCTTTCAAAGATGCCTTCAACGGCCAACACGTGTATGTTCTGTCATTGGTTACTTTTTAATATAATAATATTTATCTTAAAATATTGTTCAAACACTATTATCGTGACAATTATATATTAGGATCATGCTACATGTACACCATTTTTGTACATACATCTTGGACTACACAAGGGGTATTATGACTAAAATACCCTGCGCCTCTCCACGCGCCTCTATGCGCCTCATGAGAGATTTTTTGTCATAATACCCCATTTTGTAGTTCAAGGTGTACAAAATGGGTGTACCAATAGCATTTTCCTATATATTAATAATATATGATAATACAAATAGATAACGCATTATTAACACATAAATGAAAATGTGGGTTAGTCTTGAGTAGGTAGAATTTGACAAGTCTGGACTGATGACTTTTAAGCAACGTGCCGAATCGAAAGAGATCTATTGGCCGACGCGTTTACCGAGGAAACGTATTTACTGGGAATTGTCAACTTCTTTTTTTCTCTTTAATGTTTTCAATATTCTGTATTCATTTTCAAAATTTGAACAATTCAATCAAGAAAGGTTGTTAACGTGTGACGTCGTTAATGGCAAACATATTGAACGGATCGAATTGCTTAAATTAAATAAATTAAGATTATTTTAAAAATTAAATTGAATTGATCAAATAAACCAAAAATCAAAAAAGCCAAACCAATCGAAAAAATAAAAAAAAGAAAAGTCAAAAAGCTGAAAAAGACCAAATGGAAGGATAAAAAATGATATTATTTTTACATTTCAGTCGATTATTTTGATTTTTTTAATATAAAAATCGATTTAAATCAAAATAATCAAAATTACTATATTTAGAAATTAAACTGAATTTGACCTACGACTTTAGTCAAAATAACTAAGGTGATTGTTTGCTCAAATAATATAATAGGTTGACAAAATAAAAGGATGGTCAGCATTATATACATGTAACAAAAATAAATAAAATTTTATTTGGTAACATTTAATAATAACAATTTATTTTTTTAAGCAAATTTTAAATAAAATAAATTATAAGGGTAAGTTTTTTTAAAAAAATTAATCATTGTTTAGAGGTGTGAGTTTAAATTTTGTTAATGTAGCTAATTTTTTAAATCACTTAAGTATAGAAGGTAGATAGATATAGATAATTGGATAAAGATATTATATGATATATTATTTAATATATATAATATTATATTATAAGATAACTTATTTAAATATTTGAATTTTATCATTTTCTATATCTATATTCAAATTTAATTACTTTCAATTTAATTATAAATTATTGTTAAAAACTCTAGGTTTTACAATTATCTTATGATGTACAAGGTTAGCAATGAAGCAATTGTTATATTGTTGTTCTTCATCTTTCTCTCTTAATTCATGAGACCCCTATTAAAGTTGGGGTCTCCAACATAAGCCCCCAATTGCAATGAAATGTTTTTAGTGCAATATCTCAACATATTGAGTTGTAGGAAGGTTCTATATTATAGAGGTTTAGGATTTTTTTATCGTTTTTGCCATCACAAATATATCAATTTAATCAAAATTAACAGTTAAGCAGTTTGAAAAAATTGAGTAAATAAAACTAAACTCAATGTTATGCAATCATCAAATTGGAAAGAATAAATATATATTGGTATTAGAGAAAGATCATGTGTGGAGAAAGATACTTGAGTTAAGAAAGTCTAAGAAAACACAAATTAGTGATGTGACTATTAAAATGAGAGTCGCCTCTTATGCTCACTACTATATGATGATGAAATTATGGAATGCGTGCATGAGAACATGGATATGCACCTCTCTTAAATCAACAATAACATAAGACATAAATATGCTTTTCAACTTTTCCCTTGTAACCATTTTCCCCTCTCCCCAACTTGAAAATGGGCCAATCATCTCTCTTATCTTTCAATTTTACTACAATCACATACTTTTATCTTTTAAATGAGTGTGCGTGAGACATTGTCAATGGATCGTCAATAAGGAAAATAGGAGAAAATAAAGATCATCTACCTTTGGAACCCTTATGTTGCTCCAAATTTGAGCTATCTCGCTTCGTTTTCCAATTTTGTGAAACTCCAAATCTTAGCTACCACATTTGGAATGTCTATGTTGATCTCACCAACATTGCCGGAGTGTGATATTTCTCCATTGCCAAATCTGATGAGAAAAATGCTAAGCTATAGCCAATTTTTGTCAATTTGTTTTTCCTCACCACGTATGTCATTGAAAGCATATCCTTAGTTTTTAAGGCTGTTGTTTCTTCCCCCCTCCCTTGCTAGTGATCCACTGATAGTGCGCATGTATCTCACGCACTCCTATTTAAAATATGAGATGTGTGATTGTAGTAAAATTAAAAGTTGATAAGACATGATAGGTTCACTTTTAATTTGAGGAGCCAAATAATTATAAGAGAAGAGTTTGAGGGCATAATTATACTTTATGTCAACTAATAATATTTGGACATTTTACATGAATTATTTGAAACTCTTTGATTTGAAACTCTTTGTATTGTCAGAAACGCAATCGGGGTCAGCAATCGGGGTCAATAATTTTTTTTTTTATCAAAAATAACATGGACTATCTTTAGAAGTCACTTAGCATTTGGGGCTTTGCAATGGAGACCTCTAATGTGATAGGTTTTTGATGAATGTGAGGGAGGGAGACAGGGAACAGGAGAGACAAAGAAGGTACATGATAATAAAAGAATTAAAATTTTAAAAATGAAATTTGCGACCAAAATTATTAATGGTCATCATTAACGTGAAATACTAACAATATTAGAGATATGGTGCTTGTAGCATACATTTACAATTTTATGACATCAAGTTATTATGCTCTTATACCTTGAGTGACACACACGCTATAATGAAAGGATAAAAAATCACGATTCTACATAGGTGAGCTAACTCAAAAAATCTGTATTGTATTATTCTAATTTAGTTACACTTGAATATAATAAATATTACTAATCAATCATTACCATTAAAACATAACTTTAAAAAAGTATTGTATTGATGATATTAATTTCATAATAATATAATTAACAATTATGCATGATATATTAAAGCTGGGCTTACTTTATTTGTCCGGCACATTTAAGCTATAAAGACTAAAAAATAAATAAAAAATATAAATATTATTTGAATACTCAAATTGGATATTTTAAGTGATATTTATATATTAATATATTATATTAGATTATATATTTTATTAATATAAATATATAATATATTAATACATAATGTCATATAAAAATATTAAATTTAAGTATACAAATAGTATTTTGGAATTACAAATGTGTAAAAATATAAAAATCGCCAGCGATGCTATAACGTACTCGCAGCGTTTCGCGGCTGAATGTGCTTTTTAACGACGTTTGTTTTGCAAACGCCGTTAAATACATAAACTGAATGCGCCTCTCCTGTTAACTCCACTCACTCACTCTCTGTCTCTCTCTCTCTCTCTCTCTCCCCGCACCCTTTCTCAATTGTACTCTCTCATTCATTCGAGCCGCTTTCTCGAGGGTTTCGCGTCGACGCCTTTGTGAATCACTGAGAAGAGGTATGATAATCTCTTCATCTATGCAGCTTTGATAGACTAGGGCGTCAATTCCTTCGGTGCTTTGTCTAGTTTTACAGGATCAATCTGTTTCGATCAGATGATAGTACGCTCAATTGATTTCCTTTCAATTTCATCGCTCGGAATCGTCCTTTACTTCGACTTATCAAGCGATCGCGACTTGCATGGCTGTTATTTTGGCGCCTGCGTTTGTTTTTTACTCCAATATACTGGGTTAGTTTGTTGGATACTAGGGTATTCCACCCCCCCCCCCCCTCCCTCCTCCTTCTTCATCAATGCTTGAAATGGGATTATATTTCATCCCGTTATTTGATTAGGAATTGCTATTCATTTGATATTTGCGTGGGCCTCTGCATGTACTCTCTTTTCGTGCTATTTGATAACAAGAATAGTGACCGACAATTTAGGAGGTATTTCTAGAGTAAAGTTTTCTGAATGGGATTTTTAGTCTAATGCAAGAGGTGTTGAAAATGGTTCACAATGATTTACAGAGTTTACCCTTCACGTTGTTTATACCGTCATTGACAGAAAAAAAGTGAGAACTGAAAATGGTTTTCTATACAGAAGTGAGGTTCGGATAAGCCAGTCTGATCTTTTGATGATGCATGCGCTTTTGTTTATATTGGGATGGAAATTGCAGTGAAAATATTTAACGAATATTATCTAAGAACTTTTAACTAACTTGGTTTTTCCTAGCAAAGAAAAGAAAATCTAACTTAGTTTTCTGAGAAACACACCTTAAACATTGTTACTGGAAGTGAATAAACCACTGGTAGTTCTTTCTTTCTTTCATTTTTTTTTTTTTTAAATTTTCTTTCTGACCATGGCAGCCACTAAGAGTTCTTGTTTGCTTGTTGACGGGAGACATAACTTTGAACCCTGATACTTGGAGTTATCTTATGAGAAATGATTTCTATGCCAGAGGAAACCCATTAAAAACATTGACATTGGAGTCCATTATTTGGGGAACATAGCTCTTGTTCCTTTGCTGTCCCTCTTTTATTTTTTGGTGAATCATCTGGGGAATTCATGGAGCTTTATTTTGCTATGCTTTTGCAGCTTTGCACATGAAATGCTTATTGGAAATGAAGACCATTTAGAGAATGTCACTTTGGTTAGTGGCTTTTGGGATGAGGCTGCGGATCTGAACCAAGTTGGCTAATACCTGCTTGGCAGAAGCTTTGGCACTTGAAAAACTTTGCACCTGAAAAAGTTATACTTCTTAAAGCTAGTCAGTAACAACACTATGAAACGTAAGTGTAGTAGTGGCAGACGCAAGCCAAAACTTGCCCATGTGATGGGTGCAGAGGAGGCATCTCCTAATGTTGTGAGTCTAAAAACTCGAGGTAACTTGGGCCTGGAAGATCCTGATGATACTGAAGTTAACAATAGAATAGAAATTGGAATGGAAGAAAATGGCAACCATAGAAGCAGGCAGCAAGGAGGCTCTAAAAACCAGAAAGTAATTGATGCGGCCATGGAAGATGGCATGAGGTCATTTCCTGAAACAAATGCAGTGGAATGTGCTGATCTCTCAATGAAAGCTAGGAGCAGAATGACTAGATCATCAAGGGGTCTTTCTTCATCAGGCATAAATCCAAGTTTTAATGCAGTCCTGGAGCAGGAAGAACAGATGCACCCAAAAGAACCAAACATGTCTCAGGATTCACAATATAAAGAGCAAGAATTAGAAGCTGCTTTGGCGGTATGACATATAAGTAACAATGCATAGTGAAATATACATATATATTTGTTTATGCATTGCCCATTTGTTGGTACCTATTGAGTGAACGAACAAATGGCATTTCTTCTAGAATTCCATGCTTATTCATGAATCATCTTGTCTGTTCATAGGTGATTAGGAAGGTTATGAAAATGGATGCAGCTAAGCCCTTCAATGTTCCAGCTGATCCTATTGCACTGGGAATACCTGTAAGTATGAACTACTTTAAATATGCTTTCAGATTTGTTACAAGAGCTGCTTTCTTAATTATGTATGTGGTCATTAAGATGCAATATATTTGAACCAAAATGGTTGGGGGAAGTAAATCTGTGAATTTTTTGTCTAGTGGTTGATGTTGGTTATTAAGGGCTTTAGTTAGGGGTGGGAGGATGGAATATTATTGTTTAATCAATGTTGTTATCTTTGCAAGAGTTAATGGTGAATTAATTATGCAAGGATGGAGAACACCATTGCACATATCATTTCTTCATGTCTGAGCATCATCTTCTTTCCTTCAATTACAATCAACCTTTTCTTCTTGCTATTCTTAGAATAACAGGATGTTGGAAAGGCTTATGCTAAACTATTATCTTCTGAACTCAGGAAGGGGAAGTATAGATAGATTACTTTGAGACGGTGTCTGTTTATTAAATTATTAATATTTGGTATGTTGCACATTTTTCATTGAATTTGCTTTGTCATGTGCTACTCTTTCCCGTCTTCCTTTTGTATTATTAAGTATTGGCATGTTGGTTGTTTTCTAATCTCTATTATGAATATTTGGTGTGTTGTACATTTTTCACTGAATTTGCTTTGTCATGTGCTACTCTTTCATGTCTTCCTTCTGTATTATTAACTAATCTTTATTTTTTTCTTTTTGGTGGTTCGTGCCGTGGCGCTGGAACCAGGAGTATTTTGATCTTATTAATACAGGTACACCTGTGGATTTTGGCACAATATGCAGCAACCTTCAAAATGGTGTAGAGTACAAGAACTCAAAGGATGTTTTAAGAGATGTGCAGCATATCTGGGATCAGTGTCATAAGTATAATAGAAAAGGCCATGTTTTGGAGCTCATGAAGCAGGTGAAGAAAAGTTTCACACAGTTATGGACAGAAGCTGGGTTATATTGGGAACAACAGGAGGATATTGGTGGTGAGGCTTGATGGTTCATTCTCAAGTTTTGAATTTGATTTTCTTCAACATGCAAACATTGGCTAATAATTCTGAGTAGGTCATTAAATTCTTGCTTTGCCAGTTAAATATGGATTTCAATTGGTTGTGGAACACAACAATATGGTATCTTCATATAGTTTGGTGAATACAAAAATCCAATCTCTTCTCTGTGTTGTGAAGAGTGCAGTTGTGGTTTTGAGCATCTTAAACATGATATCACATGCAATATTGTATCTCTCAAACAAATAGCCAGTTTGGGCTTTTTTGCATTTCATCAGTCCTGGCAATCTTTTTCCATGTACAATTTTTCCCATTGTAATTTGTTATTCTATTCCTTAACTTTCTGAGAAGTTCTTTCTCTCTTTCTTTGTTTTTCTTCCTTTTTTTTTCAACTTTTTGCCAACATTACAATTTGATGCACTGTAACCCTTCCTTAAATGTATGATTTTAGCAATATTGTTTTTGCTGCAGAAGGCATTGCAGAACATCATGCCTACTAGCTTTTCTTTGTGATTATTATTAACTATTAATTGGTGGTGAATTAGCTAAGTTTTGAAGAAGTGAAAATGTATATTGGGCTGTAGATGTGTTTTGTTTTTTTGTTTTGTTTGTTTTTTTTTTTGGTCTTTATCATTCTTGAGCATATTTTTCTTGCATATTGGGCACACAAAATGTTTGACATCATCATTGAACAAACTCTTGGAACAATGTTGGTAAATATACAATGCCCTTCACTTACAACCCTAAGTGAATGTTCAAAATATTTATAGGAAAGGTGGGGAACAGTCAATTCTATTTTAGACAAACATTGCATACAAATATTTTGCTTTGACGAAGTCCATGGAGGACCATTAAGGAAATACATTAGTGGAGTCTCTAAAACTAATTTGTCAACTTTCATTGGTGCATTCCTGCTGCATAATATCGCACCTTTGCTCCTTTGGTTATATGGGTTGCATCCCTTTGATGGCTAGTGAAGATAAGTCCTATTACTTATCATTATCAAACTAAAAAATGTAACATGTAAAATGAAATAATTATATGTGTTTCTTTGCTGAAGGACATTCACACTTACCTCCTCCAACTACAAGGTGCAGCATGCATGAACATAGCCAGTCATATCAGTCCATGCAGAGGACTTGCCAGTGTCAGTTGGGCTCTGTTCGGCGGCAGACTTCCAATCCACAGGCTGGTACAAGTGTTGGCATCAAAGGTATACTGTATGCTATTTTTCCAGCTTTATCTGGGACAATCTAACTTGAATTTCCCATGCATTGAATGATACTGCAAATATACTTGCACCTTGCTGAGGTGCATTCTGTGATATGCTTGTGCTTTTGTAGGGATGGGCTAGCTGTTTGTCTATTGACATTCAACACATTTGTTTCCTTGTGTTTTTCAGTTGTTGTGAGTTTTAGCATTCATTTGATTTGCCTTCCGCCTTGGATAGAGTGATCTTATGGCTTCAAACATTTTTGATGAACCACATTAACTAACAATACTTCTTGACTTCTGGATGCTACATGCAGCCCCTTATAATCATAACTTGATAGTTGCTACTATAATCTGCTGACTCCTTCATATTGCATTTATCTCTATGGTGGCAATTGTTAATTACATAATGCATTGCCTGTATATAATGCACCTTATTTTGCATCCTGTGCATGCTATTTTATTTTATTTTTGCTAGGTAACTGTGCATACTATTTCATCCTTAACAATTATTCTTGTTTTTCACAACGTTCACATTTACCTTCTTCTGTAGGCTCTACCTTGAGACGGAGCCCACGGGGACATAGGTGTCAAGTGGATCCTCTAAATGACAGACCAACCTGCTCACAGCAGGGAGTTTTATGGCTCAGCCAACCACAACTCCAGCAGCACCTGCCATCAGTGAGCTGTGGCCATCCATATGAATCCCGCCAAAGGTCTTGCCAGTGCCAGCCAACCTCTGGGCAGCTGCAGCATTCTCAGCCATTTGATGGAATAGATATCAGCAATGCAGGTAACACATGTTCAACTCAAGATTGCTGTAGTTCAGCTAAGTTTAACAGCTCAACAGTTTGCATGATAAAACGCATAATAACTATCCATGCACATTTTTAACCATGTTGAGATCCTGTGGTATGTTTTCAAATACTTATGATATGCTTTCTTATTACATGATAATAATGGAACACTGATTCAAACAAGCCTATGCATCATTTATGATACTTGTTACTGTTATCAAGTAATGATGTACCTCCAAAAAAAAAGAGAGAGAGAGTAGAAAAAAGAAAATGAAAGAAGTTATATCATTAATGTTTTGAGAATAGGACTGGTCAATTACCTGTATGCTTTCTTCATTCTAACATCTATATGGGGTTTGAATGTTCACTTTAATTTATCCTTTCAAACCAAATCCTCTCTTCTACCTAGCCTTCTGTAAGTGCTCCATTATTTGAGCACTATACAAACAATCTCTCCAGGCACTGCTGTTGCTTATAGTATTTGTGGGGACTGCTCTTCCTTCCTCAACATCAAAGCTGGAGGCCCTCCATGTAGAGCAATGTACAGATAAAATCCTTGCTAATTTGAGTAGCATACAGTTGGTTTCCTGCTTTTCAGACATTATCCGTATGCGGCTCCAACAGAGCTTTTAGGCAGGGCAATTTCTTTAGCATTGTTAAGTGCCATGCATTTGCTTAGAGAACCAAATAGGTTTTTTCACTGCTTTTCAAACGCCATGTTGACTGTACTGAGCCTCAGCACTTGTCTGTTTGTGCACAATGTCTAGTTTTGGTTTTTCAACGACTAGTCCTTTTTTTTTTTTTAAATAAACAAGCATATATAATTAAAAAGAATGCTTAAAGAGGGGAACCTCAATAAAAGAATATGCAGGAATCTAGAAGATCCCTCTACCTGGGTCCGTGCAAAGTTAACAACACTATACCTAACCTTTGTCCCACTATATGGGGTTGGCTACATGAATTCTAGCTCTTCATTCATTTCTATTTATGGCCTTGTCTTCTGCAAGACTTTTATAACTAATATCATACCTAAGTGTCTCCTACAAAGTTTTTCCCCATGTTTCTGTGTCTTTTTTAGCTAAATACTAGTTTCATTCGATCCACTTTGCTTACAGGAGCCTTTATTGATCTTCTTCTTACATGACCAAACTATTTTAACTATGTTTCACGCTCTATTGAAGAGACACTCCAATCTTATTACAAATTAACACCATTCTAAATTGACTTTTCTTACAGTAGCTGCACATGGCACATCCATCTTAGCATCCTCATCTTGGTCACGTTGCAAAGATTGATGTTTTAATCCATGCAAAAGTAAATTATCTAAAAGTTGTGAATTTCATCAGTTTCTTCTACTTCCTCTCACATGTGCTAGTAGTTGTCTTCTTCTCTCATGGCCAAACTATTTTAATTGTGTCTCCCTCTTCTTATCTTTGATGGACATCACTCCTACCTTCACAAACCAATCTCATAAGTGGAATAAATCTTACTTGTGGACCCCTTGACTCTCAGGTGTACTTGGAAGTCATCATTGTCATGTACATACCATGTACCTTGCTGACAAACCTCTATAACAACTTAGTAATTAACATTTTGTGGAAAGGTCTGATGTCCTAATACCTAAACCGCCCTTATTCTGTTTAAGGCAAGCATGGTTCCACTTGATCAAATGATATTTAAACTTGTTATGATTATCTCCATATAGAATACCTGTGAAGTTTTCCACCCTATTAATAATGGAAAAAGAAGTCTCGATCAGTGAATGAATTTAAATGGGCGAGTCTTTTATGATAACCTGATGCTATATTGTGCATGTGCAGAATTGGCTCACTGTTTAAACATGCTATATATACTTTTCTCTTCCTAGGATCTCAATTAAGTTTGTTTATTATCATGTAACCTCTTGAAGCTACATATAGCTTACAACATTAACTTGATCTATTGCCATGTGTGGCCTTGTCTATTGAATGCATCAATGTAATGTTCTTTTGGAATAATGCCAACTTCAATCCTTTTATAGGAGAAGACTTCTACTCATCTCCTCCTGAACAGTCCATGATAAGACTCACCAAACGTGGGCGTAAATACCCAATTGGCCCAATGAATGACTACATCAGCCAAGGACATCAAGATCAGATAACTTCAGGCAATACACTTCCAGATCGGCCCCCACCTAGCAGAGGCCAGCAACATCAACCCCAGGGACAGGGCTGCCTTATCTCTAGTCCGCTGCATCCTAGCTTTGTCCAGCTGGATCCTGGTGTGGAAATAGATAGTGCAGGTATGTTGTGTCAGATTTGTGATTTGATCAGGAGCATAGCTAATTTTTATGTCTTCAACCAGATTTTCTGTGCATGCTAACAGCTGGAGCCTAGAGCCATGCTTTAGTATGCCTTTTCCAATGTAGGATCTCAACTACATCTGGAATCAAGTTAACCTTTAGCAGCTTCATGCTTATGACTTAATAACTTAATAAATCAGTGGTGACCCTACCTTCAATTTTTTAGATACAGCCCAGTACTTTTGTCACTCTCCAATACTGAAAATGCAACTGTTTATGCCTGCTTTTTTAATAAATCCGAGTCCTTTGCTTAATAATAGCCGTATGCTTACCTATTTGTAGAAGAACGTTTTTCCTCTTCACCGCCACCTGCAGAGTCTATGATAAGGTGCAGCAAACACCAGCCTAGGTACCTTGCCAGCCCAATGACACAGCAGAGTGACAGAACTCCAAGCCAAATGAAACTCCATCAACCCTCATCAAGTTGTGGTCCACCACATGACTCTCATCATGGGACTTGCAGAGTCCTGATGAGCTCTTGCCAGACACAAGCTGCCACAGATACGGGTAATGCAGGTATGTTATTTCAAGCATAGTATGTTCACTTATGAACATGGTACCTTTTGAAGCTTCCAATTTAGACATGATTGTTCATTCCTTTTCTTTCCTCTTTCTTTAATTTGATAGCTTCTAGCAGCATTAGGAGGAAAGGACGTGGCCCAACACGCTGCCTCAATGTATGGAATACTGAAGGCAAGATACTTATTGCCACCAATGAGCTTGGGCAGCCCATTGGCCTTGAAGCTCCCAAACTGACCAACTTCCTTGGCACCATTGCCCGGAATGGGCACATGGCGCCCCTTAATTATATTGATTGGAGGGCATTACCAGATGAGAACAAGGAGAAAATGTGGCAGCAAGTTCAGGTATTGAAGATAGTTCTTGACACACATTTACATATACATTTTTAGTAAACTGACATTTGTCACTTACATGTCCAGTCAAAGTTTGATATTGACCCAAAAAGCAAAAGTTGGATCTTGAAGTCCATTGGCACAAAATGGAGGAACTGGAAAGCTAATTTAAAAGTTGTACATTATGATCTCCACGAGACCAATGAGGAGCGGCTTGCAGATTGTGATGCAAGGGTCCTTCCAGATCAGTGGAGGATCCTTGTTTCTTTTTGGAATTCGAAAGAAGCACAGGTATGTTCTATCTGATGATTACAGAATTCACATGCTAGTCCTCTGTGTGCTTATGTGATGCTACATAAGACATTTGACTATCTGTTTCTTGTTGTCAATGGAAACTGAAACCATTGTGTATATGCATGCTTTTATACAGGATCGCAGTGTCACAAATAAGGCCAATCGCAGAAGGCAGAAGTTAAGTCACACAACAGGCACAAAGAGCTTTGCCCGAATACGTGAGGAGCAGGTAGTTTCACAACTGAAGAAACTTAAAATTGCAATGTTGCTGCACGTTTTCTCAGGATAGATTGACACTCTAATAATTGTTGTTAATCATAGCGTGAGAAGAGGCCTGATGGGAAGGAACTGTCCCAGGCAGAGCTATTCATACTGACTCGTACTCGCAAAGATGGTCAGCCTGTGAATGAGGCTTCATCATCAATAATTGTATGTTGTGGTGTTGAATTATGCAATTTAACCTTTTTTCAAAGATTTTATTCCATTTTATTTATGCTTTGGTTTGTTTTATATGATCAATTGTATAATTAGAATGCTCTATTCTTATACAGTCCCAACTTCGTGAACTAGCTGCTCAACACCAGGGAACCTCACAAAATACTACTGTTGAAGATGATGTATTCTTTCAAGTCATGGGGCAAGATAGAAATGGACGTGCACGCACTTATGGGTTGGGTCCTGTCCCATCTGATCTTGGGGGTCCAAAACCTAGTCCTGCTGAAGCCAGGAGAATTGTCTCAGAGGCTAATGCAGAGGTACGTGAGATGAAAGAGAGAATGATGGTCATGGAGCAGACATGTGTGCAAATGGCAGCTCAAATGGCTACCATGATGTCAATGATGTCAACCATGCAGATGAAGTTCCCTGGTAAGCAGCTTCCTAATGTGGCTGTGTCTAGCAATTCTGAGGGATCACAAGAATTGCAGGTATAACATTCACATTTCTCCAGGGTGTTCCATCTCTTAGATGAAAAAGTTATTTCCCCTTTTTATTATAATTAAAAAGTATATGTTCTTCATGGTAATCAACTGTCATTGCTGCATGGAAACAGAGATCTTCAAGTATAAGAGGAAGGAAGCAGAATACAAGTGTTGGCAAGGTAATCTTTCATTGAAATGAAGTTGCATCTATTTTCCTTTGTTAGCTAATTTATTGGGACTTTGCCTCGGTATTTTTATTGGGGAATGCTGCCTAGGTTGCTAGGATGTTACAAGGAACTATGTTCCACTTTCATTGTACAATAAACAAGTATTTTATGTACAATTCTTCGTCTTGCTTGTTGGCGAAGGCTTTCTTGTCCTAAACCATCAGTAGGGTGTACATGTTAGGTTGGTTCTGGTTGACATCTATGTAAAATACACCAACTTAGGTCGGTTTTCAACGTTGGGAATAGAACCAAGCCATTGGACAAATGGAACTGAATGAAACAACTAGAAATGCAGCACGCTCGTTCACTGAAGTGCTGATTGGAATTTAACTAGGGTCTAGTCCATCTAAATGGATCACTTAATGTGTTCTTTTTTTTTTTTTTTTGGCATGATAAGCTAATTTCACCTTTTTAATAGTCATCTGATTTTATTTGCAGGTAGCACGCAGAAAGCGGTGATGATTTGCTAGTTGATCCTCTTCTCAGGGGAGATGCGGCGCACTCGTTGATTGAATCACTGAGGATGGAACTGTCGTGTGGTTCTGTTCTTAAGCTATAAATATGGAGACTTTATATGCATATAATATGCAACCCCGTGAGAGTTTGTGATGTGATGATTAAAGATATTGTGTTTGGCTTTCTGGTTGTGGATGCCAACTGTGAATATGAATGCTGAAACAAGCTATAAGAATGGTTTGCAGGGATGATAAAGTTTGAACTTTTCTCAAAGAACTTCCAAATATGAGATGATTTAGGCTTAGTGATTTTCCTTTTTCTTGTCCTAATGGTGGGGAAGTAGCACTTGGCTGCCCAAGAAGATTGCTTGTCTCGGAAAGGTGCCATTTTGTCAATGGCTGTGGCAATGTGGTGGCAAAACAATCTTCATGTGAGGTGATGATTTTTTTTTTCTTCTTTATTTTAAGGGTATGTATTGGATAAATCTTAGGTATACGCAATAGTTCACAAGTCACACAAACTAAGTCTATCAATGGTGGATGAACCTATGTTTTTAGAGATGTTTGATTTCTACTACTCTGGTTGCTAGAATGGGGAGAGAACATTTATTTAATAATCAGGCAAATTTTGGAGATCATTAATAGTGATATTCACATGATGATCAATATCTCATTGGTTATACTTGGCTAGAATGAGGTATTTGCTTTGCAATAATATTATTTTTTTTTATATATTACAAGTATTATAAGACATTGTAATTTTTTTTTTAAAGTTAAGAAAAATATTGCTTATAAATATATAAAGGTGAGTATTCTATTAATTTAGTTCATTAACAATTAGATTATATATAACAAACTTGAATTGAATTGAAAATTTAAAATTTTAATATATCTAAATTAACCAAAATTAATCAAAATGATTGAATTTTATCAAAATAACAATCTTCAAAAGAGCAGGAAGTTAAAGTCATTTTAATGAATGTAATTATTGTCATAAATTTATGCTTATTTAGTGGTGCTTTGTAAATAGCTTAAAGTTAAATAGTATTTATTGCAAATTTAATTATTTTGATAATTTTGGTCTATTCAGTTAAAAAAAAATCAAATTATAATATTCAAAATGAAACTAAAAAAAACAACTTTTGAAAATTTAAAATAGAATTGAATTGAATTAACAAAAAAGAAAAAAGACAAAATAAATTAATTTAAATTCATCTATTTTATTTGAAAAATTAACTTTTATACGATAATGTCGCACTATAAATATAAAACTCTTGTTAATTTTTAGAGAGAAATAAATTTTATGTATTAAGATGTCCTTTTATAAGTTAATTTAAAATAAATCATTGTTACCGTCACGTTTATAAAACCATAGACCTAAAACTATTTTAGTTTTTATAGCATCTTGAAAATAATAATAATAATAGAATACTATTGGGGTCCATATATAATTTTATGAAGTAGAGGGGCGTAAAGTGCATATGGACATTCTTCTTGGGTGCAAGTGTAATTAGCATTCCTATGTATAACTAGCAATTTTGCAATACGAGAAACCAAAGAAAATTTCACTTTCACCTAGCTGGGTCGCGCTGCCTCAATCAAGCCCCTCCGGTCCTCTGGTTTGGATTCGATTTGTTAATTTGTTTCGGCTTTCTGAACCGAAGCCTATAAAAAGGCTTTGAGAAGGCTTCTCTGCCTCGGTACGCTCTCTTCATCTCCCAGTATTTCCGCTTCGATTAGATTAGGGCTTAGTATTTCCCAGTAATTTGCGATTCCCATTCTTACTTGGGAGAATCCGGTCGGTTGAATCAAGAAATTGTCATGTTTGAACCGAATTATGGATGTTTCGCTTTTGTCTTGTGGATTCGTGGCGTGAGTTCGTTCATGCGATGACACATGCGTGTTTTGTCGCTAAGTCCTGAACTTGGCGAGGTTTCTACGTTTCGTTCTTTGCCGCCCTCGCGGAAATTTCTTTCAAGAAAATTGAATGGAAAATGTTTATTGGGAGAAACTTTTAACGAGAATAAAATCAACCCTCTAATTTCCTTTTGCGGTGATTGTTTACCTACAACACGCGAATGTTGTTGCTACTGGGATGGTTTGAATTAGAAATTGTGAAATTTGTACTGGCATTAATGGAGACTTGTTGCAAAATCTTGTTTAACTAAAGCCAGGATATAGGTCAATGCTCTGGGTGTTAAATATTTTCTTCTGTAATTAAATATAAAACAAAGCTTATTTTGTGGGGACCCAATTTGTTTTCTATTCTCTTCTGCTCCCAACTTATTCTTCAATCGAATGCGTATTGTATTATAGTCAATCCATTAATGGTTTTTAAGTGGTTTCACAGGAATTACAAGTAATATGGCGTGATTTATTTTTCTTTTACATCATTGCCTGTCATGGCATCAGTTGCTTACAACTTGAATCCTGCTTTTTTTAGCACGCATTTTCGGAGGCAGGAGGCTTGTAATTGCTGCTGTTGTTGGAGGGAGGTCTCTTACCAGAATCAAACGTTGGTAACTAATCTGGTTCTTTAAAAAGTTTGTATGAGATTTCAGTAGTTAAAACATGAAGCGCAAGCGTGGGAATAAGAAAGGCAAGTCAAAAAAACCCCCTGTGAGGGTATTAAATGAGCCAGCCAAAAATGTCACCAGCCTAAATACAGAAGATAATTCTGGTTTTGGTGATATTGACAATGATGACTTTGACTCTGGAATGGAGGCTGAGACACCATCTTCAACTGGAACTGATCAGCCAGAGAAACTTGCAAGTATAAATTCTGAGAGGTTAATTGATAAGCCTGGTGGAAAATTGGTTTATGGGCGGGTTAAAGTGAAAATCAAGGCCTCAAAAACTTTAGACTCTCAGCTTACCTCTTCAGATGCTCCTACACAAAGTGATACTGACAAGAGTACCCAGCAGGTGGGTCTAGAAAAGCATGTAGTTGTTAGTGAGAAAATGGAAGACAGTGCCAATTCATTGCTGGATACAAATACAACTATTGCTGCGAACCCATCCAAGAAAGCTGGGAGCATAAAAATTAAGTCAAGGGGCTTTGGTTCTTCAGGTATTAATCCATGTAGTAATGCGGTGCCGCTGCAGACTGAGCACACACCCCCAAAAGATCCTGACTTACTTCATCAAGATCCTCGCTATGATGAGCAAGAATTGAATGCTGCCCTGGAGGTATCATGAGAATGTACCTTTGTTCTATTAATGCTCTTAATTTGATTTCTGTTTGCATGCTTACATATGTATTGAGATATTTCTTTTGTTCCTAAATAGGTAATTAAAAAGGTTATGAAAATGGATGCTGCTGAGCCATTCAATGCTCCGGTGAATCCTATTGCATTGGGAATACCTGTGAGTATGAAGTGTTTTATACATTATGTGGAAGGGGCGTGCTTTTGGCTTTTATTTCCAATTTGATATAGTCTCTCTCATCATGCCTTTTGTGAATTCGTCTGGGAGGAAAAAGATTTTCACATTTGGCACAATCCTTGGCATCATTGAAAATTTGTTTAAATTGCATTTCTTATGGGCTACCTAAATGGCATTTTTGAGGAAGTATAGAGCCTGTTCAGTTGTAGAAAACATTTTCTTTTTCTCAACTCCAATTTTGTATTGAATGATTGAATCTCCCATTTGAGAATAGAAAAATCAATTTCTAATTTTTCAACTTTATACTATGAATTGGAAAACATCATTTTTTATGTTTTCTAAATTTTCTGAAAATGAATGCTATGGCTTTTTGAATCATAAAATTTTAAGACATGTTCAGTTGTAAAATACTAAAATTAGAGTTAAGAACTAGAAAATGTTTTCCAAAACTGAATAGGGTCATAATCTCTTGAATTCATAATCTCTTGAAATTTCTTAGCAATTAGCTTCTGGTTGCTACTTCTATTTTGGATTGGGGTACATTGGTATTTTGTAAAGAGTTGAGTACTGTTTATTTTGAATGACATTTATGCCATCACTTCTTAGTATCATTTTGAGATCTTGTTCATTCTTTCTCTTATTGTCTCTATCTTTGTTCAAACATAAAAACAAGTTGTTTGGAATTTTCAAAGGTCTTGCCATTTCTGATGCTGGTTGAAATCATTGAAGCAAGTACATGAGCTTTTTTGGATTTTTTTTTATTTGCTAGTTTTTTTATGTATGTAAGCTATGCCAAATTGTTTGATATGCTCATTTTATATGGCTAATACTGTTTTCCTTCTCATGATCTGGCCACCAGGATTACTTTGACATCATTGATACACCTATGGACTTTGGGACAATATGCAGCAATCTTGAAAGTGGTGTTAAATACCTGAATTCAGAAGATGTCTTTAAGGATGTGCAGTATATATGGGAAAATTGTTATAAGTATAACAATAAAGGTGATTATGTTGTTGAGCTCATGAAGCGTGTGAAGAAGAACTTCACGAAGTATTGGATGTCAGCTGGGTTGCACTCTGATCAAACACAAGGCATTAGCGGTGAGGGTTTCATGGTCATGCTGTCCCTTTGTTATTGCATTATTTTTTTCATGATCCAATCTCATATTAGTAGTTTACTGGGGAAGTCTTAGGTATGTTACTTAATCTCATTAACCCAATAGTTACATTCAGCTAGAACTTTTGAGGGAGGGCCCCTAGTGTTACAAGTGGCACTAGAGTCAAGCTAGGACCACTACCAAGTAGGTGCCAACCTAGAAAGTTTTTAATTTGACTTGGGTTAGAATGCGATATAGGATTTTTGGCTTAGCGAGCACATCCAAAATTAAAGGAGAGGAGTTTGTCACAACCTAATCTCGCATTGGTAGTCTACTGGGAGGTTTTGATATATTACTTAGTGATGTAGAACAAGGAGTAGAATTGAATTTACTAAGTTGCAGAGAGAGAATCCTGAGAGAAGAAAGGTAGAATAAATATGAAACACAGCCTAAAGTGACTGGTTCTTTAGCCAAGCAGGGGCCAGCATCTGGTTAAGCATCCAGGAATGAGGAAGACAATTCTTCTGATAGTTAAACTGCTGAAAAAAATTAACCCTAGGGAAAATATTATAACTGTTCAAAAAGTCCTCCTAACTTGACCCACAAGGATTTGGGATTAGTTTACTAATTCTTTTGGGCTAGACACCTTCTACTATTCCTAGTCCCATAAGGAGAACATGGGATTTAAGATAAGGCCCTAAAAAACCATAACAACATAGTTTGAACCCAAATAAAATAACATGACCAGAAAGCTGTGAAGATAATAAATATGCAAAATAACAAAAATAACCCTGCTAATAATATATTTTTTTTATTGCTCCTGTGTCACTTAGTCCCATGAATCCAAGAGTTGCCTCTAGCAAGTGCTTTTGGGGAGGCTCATGTTGTTGCAATTTTAATGTTAAATTGGTTATAGCTTTGTTGATTTCACTCTCATATTTGAACAATGGATTGGAATTTGGAGTTCTATACAAAATTTAGTTCCTTGTCATAAGCATTTTTAGGTCTTTTGGCAGTGCACTTCCTGTCATAAACAAAACAACTTTTACCTGTCTAGGTTCTTTTGTATTTTTATTTAGACACAGACATAGAGGAATGCATGATTGATACATTTGCTACATTCAAAAGCATGAAGACGGTTTCATAAATATATGTATTTTTGGTTGAAAGTGTAAAGTGCGTTACTCTTTCTCCCATTGTTTAGGTAAGCATCTCTCCAGTTTACAGAATTTATAATGGAATGTTAGGTTCTCGACCTGACCACTGAATTCTCCTTGAGGAGAATTAGGGTTTGGTTTTAGGAAAGAAAGAAAGAAAGAAAGAATGAGAGAGAGAGAGAGAGAGAGAGAGAGTGAACAGAGAGATTTGGGAGAGAACAAAGTGTAGCACCCCCTCTCCTGGAGTAGCAGAGGTGCTACTAAAAAAATATATATAAAAGAATAAAATAAATCTCACAACAAATCTGAAAATCTGGAGTCATCAAATTTTTTCTAAACTGATCACATCATAACTGAAAAACACCTCAAACTGTAATATAACATAGATCTGAACTGTGTGGATTCAACATAAACTAAAACAATGATCACTAGTCCTCGAGGGACATATATCTAACTGATACTAGTGACTAAGGGAACCCCTCAACTGAAAATAATAAATACTCCAAAAATCTTTGGACACAAGAATAACTCCCAGAAATCTTTTGATTTTGAGCGGCTCCCCGTACACACTCTACTGATCGGCACTGCTAGGCCCAACGTCTGAAACTCCCTTGCTAGGACTTGAAATGGTGAAGAATACAAGGTGAGCTACAAGGCTCAACAAGTAATAACATGAAATTAAATAGTAGTTGAGTCAAGGAACATCGATACTCATCAAATACTAATTGTTCTTGCATTGAGGGATTATTAATCAATTGTATGGTTGCACATATATGATAAGTATCGATGCACATAAACTGTATAGTGTAGGTAAGCAACTTCGGCCCTTAGGCCCACATAATCTGAAATACATACTTGCCTGAAACGAAACCTGCAACCATAAAAACTGTAAACACATACTGTAGGTCTTGTGCCTCTAGCACCTAGTCATCACCAAGAGAGAAAAACTGAAACTGAATTGTGGGCCTTGTGCCCCTGCACTGAAACTGAAACTAAAACATACGGGATCCCCGCGAACTAAGCCATCTCGCGCGTATACTGCAATGCAATGCACATATACATGCTCACACATAATATGAAGTGCTCTACATAAAGTCATGCTTCATGCTATATATGCACATAATATCATACATGTCGTATAACAAAGCAAGGCACACAATATAACCATCATCAAACTATTAGATTGTATAACTCTTAGGATTCTTGATTAGTGGCATAAGCATAAGAGATTTATCATATTCTAATATGAGATTCAATATTCATGAATATTTAACCTTGCATTCAAATAAAAACTTGCATTCGGATATACTTAGGACCACATTCGAATATCGTATGGAGCATTCGGATGTGAGGATTTTAGATACAAGGGTATTCGAATATCATATGCTAGCATTCAGATGCATGGCTCACACATTCGGATATAATTCAAGTCATTCGGATGTGGGAATGCTATGTATGTGAGAGCTATTCGGATGTCATAACCATATCCGGATATCATCAAGGACATATTTGGATATCTCACAAGGGTATTCGGATGGATTAAGGCAAGCATTAGGATGTGCAATATATATTCAGATGCTACAAACCTCATGCATAAGGAGTATTCAGATATCATCAATGTGTATTTGGATATGAAGATCACTAATATTCGGATGGGTACACCTGCATTCGAATATAGGACTCAAGATTGAGAGGTGGTATTCAGATATATATATATATATATATATGATGCTATTCGGATATCACACACAAAAAAACTTTATACATATTCGAATGTCCAAGCCCTCATTCGGAGATAACACACAAGTATGTCTCATACTTATTTAGATATCATTAACAAGCATTCGGATATCATAGACAATATCTGGAAAACATGTTCGGATATCAACTCACATTCAAATACAACCCTATCAATGCTACACCATTATGAAGAAACTTGGGGAGATCAAAACCCAACTGATATGAAACAACATTTAAGATGATACAACAATCACTTTGGGAGAAATCGTTAGAAGAAAAATATGGGACTTGCCCAATCAAATGAGGGAGATAAACTCACTGGAGACACACACACACACATATATATCTATTGAACTGTGCTTGAATCTAAGAATGAAGAACTTCCCTGATATTTCTTGACTGGACTCAACAAGTGCAACGCAAACTCTCCTATGGAGATCCTCACAGTGGCTGCAACTTCTTGAACTCTCTTCTTCTTGTGGTGTGAGGAAAATATGGGTTATATGGGTATATATATATAGGAAAAATCCTGGACGCCTGTAAGTCCTTATCCTTTAATAACTTAAAAATTTTCAAACTCTATCACCTAATCTTCACGCACCAAATTATCTTCAAATCTCCCCTTTTTCTAGTTATCTTCCAATTTATTATTTCCTAAGTATCCCTCCTATTTTAATTCTTATATTGCCCATATATATATTTTTTTCACATTAAATATTTACTTGCAAAAATCCTTTTTAACCCAAAAATTCAAAATGCAATAAATAAATCTCAATAAAATCTAGGCCCTCTTACGAGTCATTACACAAAGAGATAGAATGAATTGAGAATTTTATTATGAATTCATGGATGCCTCCTTATTGAGAGGGAAAGGCCCTCATATAGGTCCATCCTCATAGGCGGTTCAATTGTTACAACCACCTTCAATCGTATCAACTACTGCTAACAACTTCTAGTTACACTACCCTCTACTTGTTACAACCTCTAACTTCCTTAACCACTGTAGGGTCCTGACATGGAAAACAAATCATAGAATAGCTAAGAATATTTTTTAACATTTGAGGATAATTTACTTATCAACAATTGTTCTTTTTGAAAGAATAAAAGGGTGACACCCTTGAGTTGAGGGTTGGGCAATCTAGGAATTTGGATGAAATTTCAAGAAAGAGGATGGAAGTTGAGGAAGAAACAGATAGAACGAGAGAGAGAGAGAGAAAGAACGAGAAAGAAAATTAGAGAGAGGGATTGAGAGGGAACAGAGTGAAAGAGTTATGTTATTCCAAAAACTGCTTTAACTCTTCTACAACAGCCTTCTTAAAGGCTACTCTTTTTAGTTAGATAGCTAATTGTCAACTGAAGGAGTTGTAACTGTTCTAACTATTCTACCACCTGTCTGCAACCGCCTATAACCACTTAACCTCTTGTTGTTACAATTGGCTACCAGAACTCCCCCCATTGTCTAATCTACCCTTGGGTCGTAACAATTCCCCTCCCCGATGAGAAAATTCTTGTCCCCAACCCCAAGAATTTATAGCGACGGGCTACGGTTCAACCAATCCCTACTTTCAATACTTACTGCCTCCTTCTCTCCTTCTTTCTCCTTTGCTTTTCCCCTTTTGAGTAATATAAGTGTAGCGGTGTTCACAGCCTTTGAATGTTCCTTCTCCACCTCAACCCTTTCTTCAAACTCAACGACCTGTATAGAATGCAGCTGTGACTCCTGAGCCCCTTTCTGTAATAGTTTCTGCAACTCCTCCCTGGTGATCACCTTACACTCACCGGTTTCTTCATGGAAAACGACCTCTTCTTCTTCTTCTTCCTCCTTTTCATCTAGTCCTTCCATGTTCAATAGCAATCTTTTGCATTGGTGGCCTAGATGGAAGTTGTCTCTACATTTATAGCATGATCCTAGTTGCCTCCTTTGCTCTGGCATAGGATTTTTGACTATATTAAGGTTAGAGTTAACCTTGGGATTTCCTTCCAATTGCCGACTGGTGGGAGGATTATTACTCAACGACATTCTGTGCCTTTTAAAGATTGCTTCTAGAGTAAGCTCCTGTAACTTTGCCTTCTTATCGGCTTGTTTCGTCGTTATAGGCATCATCATCTTAATCATAGGTCTCAACTCATCTTTTAATCCACTAATGAAACTGGACACAAAGTATGGTTCACTTAGGCTCGGTTGAGAGGTCCACAACAATGCTCTCAGTTCCTCAACCTGCATTTGGTATTCTATCACCGAACCCTCTTGCCTTAGCTTGTTAAATTCTTTGACTACATCTACCATACTCTTTTCTGCAAACCGGTCACATAATTCCTCTCGAAAATTCCGCCCAACTAGACTTACCACCCTTGGCTTGTGTCCAACCTTGATACCATGAGTCAGCCATATCGTTGAGATAGGCTGCTTCCAAGGTAACCTTCTGCTCCTCATTAATACAATAGAATTGAAAAAATCTTTAGTGGATCCACCACCATGGTTTCACACCCCCAAACACTGGAATTTCCAGTCGGGGCATAGGCGTATGTACAGTAGTTTGGGAAGGAGTTCCTTTTACTTGATTGCCTTGCTCCAAAGCAGGCTGATCTTCTGCTTCCGGCCCTTCATCAAGTCTAGGAAGAATGTCATCTCAGGTTAAGATTTGGTCATAACTCGTTCTTCGGGGAAAATCAAGTGGTAGATGGAATTGGGGTAGTGCGGCTAGCATGTTAAACATGTTGTTGATCTTCTAACCATATTGTTCCATCATCTCCTTGTTCTTCTCCAGTTCTCACACACTTTCCCTGATGGCCACAATATCCTCCCGGTTCTAGATCATAGCTTCTTGGGTCTGGGACATGCCAAATTCCAGCTTCTCCATCCTTGATTCCAATTGCTTCATTTGGGTCCCTTAAGCCATTCTTTGATCAAATCGGGAACTTGGTCTTGATCGCCTTCCTTGCTTTGAGCTGCTGCCATCCGCCAATTGTTGCCCTTGCTTTTGAGTTGCACCTTAAGACCGCCGAAGATCGCCAGCTTTGATACGAAATTGTCACACCCTCGAGTTGGGCAATCTGGAAATTTGGGTGAAATTTCAAGAAAGAGGATGGAAGTTGAGGAAGAAACAGATAGAATGAGAGAGAGAGAGAGAGAGAGAGAGAGAGAGAGAGAGAAAAATTAAAGGGATTGAGAGGGAAGAGAGTGAGAGAGTTATGTTATTCCAAAAACTGCTTTAACTCTTCAACAACCACCTTCTTAAAGGCTACTCCTTTCAGTTAGATAGCTAACTGTCAGCTGAAGGAGTTGTAACTGTTCTAACTATTCTACCACCTGTCTGCAACCGCCTATAACCACTTAACCTCTTGTTGTTACAGTTGGTTACAAGAATTCCCCCCAATGTCTAATCTACCCCTGGGCCGTAACAAAAGGCTACTTGAACACTGAAAGATGGAACTAGAAATTGTTTCTCTATATTTGAATACTAGCATAATTTAGAAAAGTATGGTCTGCAAACTGTTTTTACTTTAATTGATGAAAATATGAATTCAGATTATTTTTTGCCTTCATAGTTGCTTATTCTTCTTCTTCTATATTCTTCTTCTTCTTATGATTCAAATAACTATTGTAATTCAATTAATGCCCTCCTGTTTCCTTGAATTGGTATTATATGCATATTAAGGTTCTGAAGATCATGGTTATTTTCTTAAAAATTTTATTACTATATATTTGCATGTGAATAAACAGCACTGCAGAACCATAAAAAAGTAAATAATGCAATTAGCTTTTATATGCCAGGAACTGATAGCAAAAAAATGATGAACCAAGAAAAAAGAAACAAAACATAAACTCAAGAGGAAGATTTGAAAAGTATTATTGTTGTGGTTAAAGGAGTTAAAAAACTTTTTGACAACTAGGACCCAATTTCTTATATGTCTTCCGATATTTGAATTTCCCTTTTTGATGAAATTGTCTGCCAACTACCTTGATAGGTAATTCAAATTTCTCACTCTTTGTGATCTGCATACTACGATTATTTGCCTAACTAGCTTGTTGTTTGCTCCTAATATGTTGACATGGGTGATTATTGGGATCATTAGCTATGCATGTCATGTTAAAAATATATGTATTCTTTACTTAAAATATGGACATCTTGTGTTATTGACAGCAAGATTTTTTCTTATTAGGTGTAGAAAGCATTCAGTTCAAGGATGTTGCACCTACCAGCGGTGTAAAGATTCAGTTGAAAAGTGGTCACTATAAACATAAGATACGGAAGCGACAAGGGTATGTCTTGCCTCTTTTATGTAATTTATTCTGAGCTGTAGGTGAGGTTTCTTTCATTTGACCACTCAAGAAATTATGTTCCAAATGATGTAAGATCCATGGAGAAATTAAACTGGGGCAGGTTTTCCATAAGTTGGTGAAAGTTGATAATCAGCTTTTATCATGTCCTCTCAGCATTACTAGTAATTGCAGCCAGGCCATTCTGGTTTTCCCTGTCACTCTTGTGCATGTACATAATGTTGAGAACTCCATATCTTTGGCTTTTATGTGTTGTGCCTAGAGCACTTTGTCTTACAGTATTACTGGTTTTGAAGTATTTCAAACCTTTTTATGCAATTTCTGCCTTTCGTGGTTAAGGAAATTGATATACTGCAATGTGCTTGAATGGGATCATTGATTTTTATGAACATTAGGTGGTAGGAATAAGTGTGGACACATCTTATGAACTGCCAAAAGGAGTAAAGAGAAAAAAACACGGAGGAAAGGAGAAGAGAGTTAAGAATGGAAAGAGGGAATATGGCGCTCAATGTTTGGGTGACATGAAGAGAAATACTTGATGTAATGAGAAGATGGATAAGATGAAGTAAAGGATGACCCAGCTAATCGAGCCTTGAGAAGTTGCATAAGGGAAAGGAATTGTCCCTGGATGAGTTTTGTGGGGATGATAGTATTTGGGAAGTTCTCTCTCTCCATGTCTCTCTTTTATTCTTTGCTTCAAACCCCACCCAATGGGAGCAAGGCTTTTGATTGCTGTTGTTGCTGCTGTTATAAAACAACAGGAGAGGGAAAAACCAAACAATAGCCATGGTAAACTGTAGTGGCAGCACTACTCGGAAAAACATGTGATAGCAGTGGAAACAACAATAGACAAAGAAAACATGGCAACTATAGAAGAATATGATTAATTGCAGTAGAAAGAAGCTGCAGCAGAGACAAGCAGTAGCAAAACGGGACAGGAATGATGTAATAGATCAGGAAAGAGAAGCAGTGAGGGAAAGAAAACCACCACAGAGAGTTAGAGAGATGTTCCAGTAGGGAAGAAAAGAGATGTAACTGGTAAGAGAGAAAGTATTTGGACAATCATGGAATAAGGAAATGTAGAGAAAGATAGGGCAAAGATTGAGATGGCAAAGATACACCTGTAAAAAAGATTGAAGAGAGAGAGAGAGGGGGGGGGGGGGGGGGGAGGAGAAGCAACACACTTCAAAATATTTAAATTTTTATTAATTCTCAAACCATGTTATGTCCATTTGGGCTACTTTGTAAGCCTTAACACTTGAATAACATGTAATTTCTTTACAAACTGGCTTCTTAAGTCCATCTTCGGAATCCCTCAAAAAACAAAAAATAAGATGTAGCACCATAATTTAAAAAAACCTCCCTATTAAAATCTAATTACTTCACTATCAACTTCATGAATGTTGGACCAGCTAGAATGCATCAAGCATGGGGGAGAGATAGAGAAAAGCAGCATAAGCTTATATATCTAATCTGAGTTTATTTCATCGTAGGAAGTAGATTTTGTTTTTTAAAGATAAAGATGCTGGAAACCATTGTGTAATGGTTCCTACAGGTAGATTGAATTTCAAACCTGTAATGGTTTAGCTATAATGGTCAGTACAGCTGTTACTGATGCGTAGTGGTTATTATTGCTGTCATGGTGGTCTGTTTTGCTCCTGAATGTTTTTGCTCAAACCAACTCACTTTGCAGAACTACATACAACCATGGAATCTACAAACAATTCTCAAATTGTCAAGGTTGAAAAGTTTTAATCTGGATTATCTCTGAAGATTCAATGATCTGAAAATACATCTGTATATATAGATATATAAAGCTCAACCTATAGCATTTAAATCACATTAATTACATTAAATTATACCAACATTATTTACATTTATTTACATCGTTACAATTACTAAATTAAATTGAAATAATTTATATAAGTGTTGTTTCATTTTTTTCATTCTCGTTATCTGAAGGAATTTGTAGGCTTAAAGAATTAAAAGGATTTTATAAGTTTGATCAACTAAAAAATTATGTAAGAAACATTAAACAAATAGATAAAAGGATAAATGTCATAAATTAATGTAGTAAAGTAATAAAACTCTAATAAATCAAGTATAAATTAATATTCATCTTAGTTTTCCTATTAGTTACATTAAATTTATTTAAATTAATGTCTTTTTTTATTTCCATTATTGAAAGAAATTTTTATTAAATCACATTGAAGCTATTAAATGATCGAAAGAAATTTGTAGGGCTTGAACAAATTTAAAGGAATTTGTGAAGTTTTATAAATTTTAAAATTATTTAAAGGACTTTAAATGAATAAATAAATTGAGCTTTGAAAGACATTGGTTCAAATTATTAGATCTAAGAAATTACATTAAAATGAATTTTTTTTAATTTTCTCTTTTTTATTATTAAAATGAATTTATTGTGTTAAAATAAATTCAAAAGAATTTTAATGTTTTATGAATGTAATAAATTTATTTAAATCAAAAAGTAATGACTACTTTTATTTTATGAGCTTTCAAACTAGATAATTGTTTTTTTCCTTTAAGAGATTTTCAAATATATAAAATATTACACTCAATACTTATTACTATTTTAAAATTTTGGCTTTAATTTCAAAAAAATAATTTATTAACAATAACATGTTTAAATTACATTTTCATATTATAAATTTTTTTAATATAATTTTCTATAAAAATAATTGATATATTTAAATTTGCACTTCATGTGGGCTCATTAGCTAGTGTATATATATGTCCCATTTTTAGGGAAATTACTAGTTGTGAACTTGATGCTAACATAGCGGGTGTTTGAATGATGAACTTTCACATTGAAAAGATTTCCTATGGATTTTTTTACATCTAAGGATATTCTAATTTGATATCATTTTTTTTTTTTTGGTTGAATAAAAGTGGAAGGTGGGGCAACCAGGGTAGCAACTGCCTTTGAGTGAGACAAAGAAGGCCTTTTCTTGCTAGGAAGTGTCCAGTTGAGCCATAGCTACTGTTGGGAAGGTGAGCCTGTCACCCTGGCCCCATTGCAATGCGTAGGGTCAAGCGCTGCATCACCACTCATTTTAGCCTATGGGTCTAGGTCATCCTGCATTCAAGATGCTTTTAAGGTTCCAACTTAGACCTAGGAGACACAGGAGAACTCCCAAACTGCTGGGCTACCACCATGTTGGTGATATCAAATTGATTTAGCCCAAGAAACATAGAAGGATGGGTGGGTCCTGCAAGGGGGAAAATTTTTCTATATAATATTATGGATTCCAAATAAGATTTAGAATTTTTTTGCTTAATCACATGTTATTTAGAATTTATTTATGGTTTTTGTAAGGGCATACTCCCCCCCCCCCCCCCCCCCACAAGCCAAACACACACACAAAAGATAAATGTTGCCCTCTGGCCCCCACAGAAGAGAAAATGCATCAAACAGTACCACAATAAAGGAGAAGAATGTGCGCAAGGAAGAGAATAATAGAACAATCAATAGAGAAACAAAGAAAAACCTGCATATGAGAGGGTAATAGAATCTGCATATATATATATAGGAGAGGGAGAGGAGAGGAAGAAAATAAATGAGATAGAAACAGATATTACTCAGAGAGGAAGACTAGAGGTGAATGGAGAGAGTAGATTTGAAGGAGAGAACATAGGAGAAGTGATAGATTGGATTTTATTTTAACTCACCCCCTCCCTTTTAGCCATACTGTTGCATCTTTATAGGCTATACATAATCTCAAAAATTCACAGAAGCCTCTTGAAACACAGCCCATTCATTGGATATCTAATATGGCCTCAATAGAAGTATGAGGAAAATGCAAAATGACGACATTTTCAAAACGCTTCTAAGCCTAAAAAGACAACCAACATTATTTCTTCAAAGTGCAATATCATCTTGGTTTCATCTCATTCTCATCCTTCCTAAAGATTTAAGAAGTCACAGCTTGCTGTTATTTATAATATTGAAATACTTGTTTTGAGTAAATTATATTTAGATTACTTCTTGTTCATTGTGTTTAATTTTGATTTCTTTTCCTTAGCACTTCGATAGCATGTCATATTTTCTTCTGAATTTTGTGATCTTTGTCCACATCTTTGTCAGGGTTCTCAGATTAAAACAATTATCTTCTACTTCTGGTCAAACTGTGCTCGAAGTGATTATTATGGAAACTAATGAACTTGTTAGTTCTGTTTATACTTTCCAAGCTGTACGTTTGTATTAAGTGGCTCAGTTTCTTTCTAATTGAGTTTAACTTGTAATTTTAAATCTGAAATCTAGTTGAATTTATAAGATTTATTTATTGATGTTTACATTTATTTTCTTCAATTATTGTTTTATGTTAAATACATCAGAATTTTGTAGTATGGTTTTTTAGAACAAAAAGTTCCTGCAACTTTAGGATAAATTACACTTGGCACCCTTGAGGTTTCACTAAGTTTATGACATGGATCCCCCCCCTCATTCTGGAAATTACACTGACCTTCCCTCAGTCAAATATTTGTTAAGAAATCATAACTTTATAAAACTGCAGGGGCACTCCATGTAACGTAAATTTAACCTTGAGGGTAATGATATTAGCTTTTAAGCAATAGGGGTAATTAGTGTAATTTTTGTGAAGTGACGAGTACTCCTTGTATTTATACTAAATCCCAAGGGTGCCAAGTGTAATTTACCCTCAATGTTGTACTTACAAGTATTTATTTTGTTAGATCATTTAAGTTATCATTTGTTCATTTACGTCAACAGAGTTAAAAAGCACAAGGATGACTGTCTGTGTGCTATATGTGTTATGATGCGTCGGAGGCAGGAGCGAGAGGCGAGCGCTCAAATTGAAGACCAGATAGGGACTCCTAGCATTCATCTCACCCAAGAGGTGAAGCCCGAGGTATATTGAAATCTCTCTCCTGTTGATTCAAAGTTTTCTTTAGTAATTTGTGGATTTTCTTGGTAGGATTTTAGTGGCCCAAGCACTTAGTTGTTGAGGAGAAATTGATTCAATTCGAAGCATTTTCCCTATAATTATTGTCTTCCCTAAAAGGAAAAGTAGTAGTCAGATCTCATAATTTACGATCAATTCATTCAATATTTCCTTAATTTGAATTATCAAAAGAAAAATTTAGGACGATTTAGCTATTCTAAAGATGTGAATTAGGCAATTTGGAATTCACTCATTTATAAATTAGATGTCAATGATGAAGAAGCTGATCTTGTCCTCATTGTCGGGCAAGATCAAATCAACTTGATTGTTATTTGATTACCTTTTCTTTCTAAAACAAGTTTGTATCTTCTAGAAGATAGATTGCTGTAACTTTCTATAGTTTGTCGTATCCTAAATTGTATAGGTTTTCAAATTCAGATTTGGAAACTTTCTTATTCTGTTTTTTAGAAACTTCCTAGTTTAGCATGAAGCCTTGTATATAATTCCATCTATCACTTCAAAGGAAAATAATATTGAAAACACTTTCATGTCTTTCTTGACATGATATCAGAGCCATAGGATTATAGTCACCGTTCTTTGTGACTATTGTGGCCTTCATCAATCTTCTTCATAAGACAATATGTCCAATACTCATAACCCTATGCTGGATTTGGCCGATTCTAGCAATACAACAGAGATTCTGTTTGTTGGAACAAATAGTGGAGGCTTAGGGGGAGAATTGAAGAATCTTCAAGCAGTTTATCGGTTGAACGGTAAGAACAACTTGAAGTGGTCCCAACTAATCTGCATGTTCCTAAAGGGAAAAGGGAAGCTAAGCCATCTTTTGGGAATCGGTCCTAAGGAGGGAGATCCCACGTTTGTAGCAAGGGATGAGGAAGATTTCCTGGTGATGTCCTGGCTATGGAACTCCATGGTCCCAAAGATTAGCAATACCGTGATGTTCCTAACAACAACCAAGGATATTTGGGAGGCAGTAAAGCTTACCTATTCCATGGTTCATGATGCAGCACAAATCTATGAGATAAGGACTAAAGTGGTAGCCATGAAGCAAGGTACAATGTCCATTACAGAACATGCAAACCTGTTGCAGACCCTATGATAGGAATTGGACCATTTCCAATGCCTGAAGATGATGTGCAGTGAAGATGTTGCATTACAGAAGAGGTTTGTGGAGAAGGAGAGGACATATGACTTCCTAGTCCGCCTCAATATGGAGTTTGACGCGGTAAGAGTACAAATCCTTGGTAAGGAGGATTTACCTTCTTTAAATAAAATTATTTCTATAGTTTGTGTAGAAGAAGGAAGAATGGGAGTTATGTTGGAGAATTCCCGAATAGAAAGCCCTACCCTGGTGTCTCAGAAGGCTCCTAATTAGAGTAAAAGACATAGAGAGGAGAAGAAGGTTGTGGATAGGGATTCCTTATGGCGTATCTACTGCAAAAAGCCCCAGCACACCATAGAAAAATATTGGAAGCTCCATGGAAAGCCATCCAAAGAAGGACAACTGAGGGGGCCAAGGGCAAGGACAAGTGTGCATGGCCAACAACCACCAACAACCTAAGTAGAAGGGTCAAGAATAGGGAGATGCCTTGGAGCTTAACAAGGCTGAGATTGAAAAGTTGAGATGTTTTTTGGAATCTCTTGACAAGAGGGCTGAGAAAGGTACCTACTCTCTTGCATTCATAGGTATTTCTTCCCCTTCTTTTACTCTACATGCTTCAAAAATTGTTCACCCTAATTCTTGGATCCTAGACTTTAGAGCTACGGATCACATGACTCCTTTCTCCCATCTTTTCATCACCTATAGTCCTTGTTCAAGCTCCAGAAAAATTACAATGGCAAATGGTTCTTTAACCACTGTTGCTGGTCAAGGGGATGTTCTTCTTAATGAACATCTCACCCTACAAAAATGTTCTTCATGTTCCTAAATTATTCACTAACCTCATCTCTATCCAAAAACTCATCTTGGACACTAATTGTAGTATTATTTTTCATTCAACTTTCTATGAGATTTAGGAATAGGGGATGAAGAAGATGATTGGGCTGGCTAGAGCTAGGGCCAGACTTCACTACCTTGAGAAACCGGATAAGCAGGACAAAAAGGAGAAAGTTCGCCTTGTGTCATGCCTAGCTCAGTCTAACAAAGATCAATTGTGGTTGCACCATTATTGACTCGATCACCCTTCTTTTTTGACTCTTAGGATGATGTTTCCAGATTTATCTAAGGGCCTAGATGTTAGAAATTTTCATTGTGTTGTATATGAATTTGCAAAGCACAAGAGAGTGTCCTTTCCTCCATCTAATAAAAGAGTTAATCTTCATTTCTCTCTAATTCATAGTGATGTTTAGGTCCTTTCAATTGTTCCCAATATTTTTGGGCATGTTGGTTTGTTATTTTTGTGGATGATTACACAAGGGTAGTGTGGCTATATCTGTTGAAAACTAAATCTGAGGTGGGCCACATTTTTCCTATATTCTACAACATGATTAAGAATCAGTTTAGGGTAGAAATAAAAAGATTTAGGTCTGATAATGCCAAGGATTTCTTCAACCAATCTCTATCTGTTTTCTTTCAACAAAAAGGCATCATTCATCCTCAATAGAATGGAGTGGCTGAGAGGAAGAATGACCACCTCCTAGTTGTTACCAGAGCACTTATATTCCACTATAATGTTCCTAAATATTATTGGGGAGAAGCAGCTCTAACAACTACTTTCCTTATCAACAGTTTGCCCACACAAACTCTTAAATCTCTAGCCCAATTCAACTTCTAACCAAGCACTTTCCTGATGTTCATGTTTCTAGTTGTTGGAAACCTAAGGTGTTTGGGTGTGTATCATTTGCTCATGTCCCCACTGCTAACAGAGGTAAATTAGACCCTCATGCTCTAAAGTGTATATTCATGGGATACTCTACTCAAAAAAGCTATCAGTGCTATCACCCTCATTTCAAGAAATTCTTTATGTCAACCGATGTAACCTTTGTAGAGAATATCCCCTATTTTGGCCATCCTAATCCTTAGGGAGAGAGTCCATTTTTGATTGATAAGGATCAGTTTCCTACTCTTCATGATCCTGATATATCATCTTGCTCTCTCCCATCAACTATTCCAAAGGATTCATCGGGTATGACACTAGAGGAGCCTTCACCAGATACTCCTCGTCCACTGCAGGTTTTCTCAAGGGGAAAAAGGCTAGCTCCTTCCCCTATGCAAGCTTCGACATCTAATTCAATTCCCAATCCTGCTACTGCCAACCCTGACAACTCTGACAACCCTCCTGACAACTCACCAGGTAATTCAGTTGTTGAACCTTTAATACCTGATGATGAGCCTATTGAACCTACTAAACCCATACCTGAAACAAAAAGCTCTAAGTGTGATCTTGATTGGCCTATTGCACTTAGAAATGGTACTATAACTTGCACCAAACATCCCTTACACTTGTTCTTATCCTATTCCAAATTATCATCCCCACACAAAGCCTTTCTCATCAGTCTTCATACCATTCCTATTCCCAAAACTTTTTCTGAAGCAATAGAGAATAAGAATTGGAAGAATGCCATGGAGGCTAAGATGGCAACCCTAGAAAAGAACCAAACATGAGAGCTTGTTTAGTTGCCTAAAGGGAAACACCCAGTGGGATGTAAGTGGGTTTATATAATGAGATATAAGTCTGATAGGTCATTGGACAAGTACAAAGTAAGGCTGATGGCTAAGGGGTACACACGAGTGTATGGGGTAAATTACCTAGATACATATATACCTTTATACAGTCAGGGTCCTTCTATCCTTGGCTATTAATCTAGGTTGGCCACTACAATAATATGATGTATAAAATGAATTTTTGCATAGGGATCTAGAAGAGAAGGTTTACATGAAATTACCACCAAGTTATAGCCCAACAACACAGGAGCAGGTAGTGTGCAAACTGAAAAAGGACCTATATGGATTAAAACAATCCCCAAGGGCCTAGTTTGGCTTGTTTACAAGAGTGACGCTTAGTATGGGGTATAGGCAAAGCCAAGGGGATCATATCCTATTCATCCACCACTCGGCCACAGGGGGAGTGACAGTGCTAATAGTATATGTGGATGACATTGTAGTCACCGACTATGATGAGGAAGGCATGAATAAGCTAAGGGAGTGTTTAATTAGTGAGTTTGAAATTAAAGACTTGGGGAGATTGAAGTATTTTTTTGGCATAGAAGTGACACATTCAAAAGAGGGAATTTTTATTTCTTAGCAAAAGTACATAGTAGACCTCCTAACTAAAATTGGAATGCCCGTAAGGCAATAGACACTCCCATTGAACCTAACCACTGGTTGGGGGAAGTTCTGGAAGATAGTGTGGTTGATAAGGCTCCTATCAAAGGCTGGTTGGAAGGCTAATTTATCTGGCTCATACAGTCAGACATTGCTTATGCAGTGGGTGTGGTTAACCAATTCATGCACAACCCAAAAGAGACTCACCTAAGGGCAGTGTATAAGATACTACACTGCTTGAAGGGAACACCTGGAAAATGTATTCTATTTAAGAAGGGAGAGACTATGTCACTTGAGCCTTACACGGATACTGATTATGCAAGATCCATTGTGGATAGGAGGTCCACATTAGGCTATTGCACTTTTTTAGAGGGTAATCTTGTGACATGGAGAAGCAAAAAATAAAGTGTAGTGGCTCGATCAAGTGTAAAAGTTGAATTTAAATCTATGGCTCTAGGGATGTGTGAGTTACTATCGCTAAAAATATTGTTGGATAATCCTAGGATCAAGTGGACAGCTCTTATGAGGCTCTACTATGATAATAAATCAGCAATAAGCATTACTCATAATCCAGTCCAGCATGACAAAACAAAGCATATTGAAGTGGATAGGCATTTCATTAAGGAGAAATTGGACAATGGCCTAATTTGTACCGCATATATCTCCTCAAGTGACCAATCGGCGGATGTGTTAACTAAAGGATTACCTGCAGTTGTATTTCACAGGTTGATTAACAAGATTGGAATGTATGACATCCACTTACAATCTTGATGGGGAGTGTCAACGATGAATGACTGATCTTGTCCTCATTCTCAGGCAAGATCAGATCAACTTGATTGTTATTTGATTACTTTTCTTTCTAAAACAGGAGTGTGTATCTTCTAGAAGATAGATTGTTGTAACTGTCTATAGTTTGTTGTATCCTAAATTGTATAGGTTTCCAAATTCAGATTTGGAAACTTTCTTATTCTGTTTTTTAGAAACTTCCTAGTTTAGCAAGAAGCCTTGTATATAATTCCATCTATCCCTTCAAAGGGAAATAATATTGAAAGCCCTTTCACATCTTTCTTGACAAATTCCATGTTTGACTATAAAATGAACATCTGGAAATTTCCATTGTTCTATGAAAATTTAATTTGTTTATTTCTCTTAAGCGAGTTGCGAGATTTAGAAGGGGAACAATCCTTTGAAGTCTATTCAAGTATGGAATTATTTGTTCTTAAATTCTTAGTTTGAACTAGTTAATTCGATGTAATGGTCCCAAAGATGTACAAGGTGTTTGGGCTGGTTCCCTAATGGGCCTAACCTTTATCCATGTGCATTTTATCCAACATGACCAGGAAACTGCTCTTATAATTTGTTGAGGTTTACCAGAACCCTTGAATGTCCCTCTGGACTTTGCTTAATGAGTTCCTTGCTACCCGGAATATAAAAATGTCATGAGAAGTAGCATGTCCACATTTTTTCATCATCGACTTTTTTCCTCTTTCATCTACAATATTGGTGGCATTCTTGAGGAGTGTGTTTTGACTTATATGATATATTAAGGAAGCATAATCCCATTTACAAAATTCAGTCACCATATTATTGTATATTTTTTGCCTTATAATTAACATTCCTGTTGTTCCTATCTGAAAGGAACCTTCGCCTGCAGAAAGTCCCTATGGTGAAGACACTTCATCGAATATGGATAATTCAGCAGGACCAGATGCAGCTTCGGACATGGAAGAAAAAGGAGAGGTTAGGTTGGAAGATACCAAACAGCTATATAGACCGGTACAGGAGAAGCTGGATGAGGAAAAGATAAGCGAAATGGAGACCCACACAAAAGGAGGTGAAATATCTGGACATTCACATCCTGGTGAAAGATCTGGAGAGGAGCATATTAGGAACTACACAACACATAATGTGGAGTCTAGTGGTGATATGCAGGTCGATACCCAGATAGAACATACATCCGTGCAGCATGATGATGGAACTGCAGCAGTTGAGCAACAGACGCCAAAGGTATGTGACTGTTTTCTGGCATTTTTTTCATAATCAAGTATATTCTCTACCAGGGACAAAAATCATAGGTTGCTAGCTTCTTATGATGCTCAGAATAATTTCCACAGTGGATGAGAGGAAAAACTTTTAACTGATAATAAAGCTGCCAAACTGTTGGAATAACCCATTTCAAGGATGGTTGCTAAAGTCACATGAGGAAATGAAGACAACCACATGGCCATTGTTTGCTCAAATTTCTGGATGTTAACTTGCACTTCTATGTTGTGGATGCTGGAAGAATGAAATTCGAAGTATACAAAATATTCAGAAGCTATACCATCTATGGAAATTAAAACTGTCCTACAGGAGGAGATTATAGGAAATATTAAACAGGATGGCTTCTTGATGAATAACTAAAGGCTTTTTGTTTTATTTTGATATAGGAAATATTATTGCATTTTCTCACACACCCAATTATAGGTCTAAAAGTTTTGTTATTGGTAACTAATTGTATTGGGTAGGCTCCTTCGTTTCTCACTATTAGCAATTGAAATGTGGCACTTCTAGTAAAGTTCTAGTGTTGCTAACGAGGAACTTTAATGTAGGACATAATATCACATTTGTAGGATGGCTTTTTTCTGGAGAAAAGACAGAGAAGTTACTTTTAGGGGAGTGCACCCTGGAACTTGCTAGAACTTACTTTTAATTGGTGTCTCTTGCAAGTCGGGTGCTTATTCTGCTTGTCTTCTTTGTGATCCAATTTCTTCTCTTGGAAATGAATCTATGATTTGCCTTGGACATGGAGCACATCCTGCCAAGATATTATCAAAATATAGTTTATGGCTTTTGCTAGCTTTCATTGTTGGAGAACAAAAGTAATTTGCTTGGAAGCCTGGGAAAGTTTGGTGTAGTTCTCTAAAGGTTCATATTGATGTCCTCATGATCTTGGATACAAAAGTGGAACAAACTACTAAAATTGATTCCTAAATATAGTAAAAATACTGATTTGGTAAAATTTTACAATTCTGATATTCTTAAGACATATATTTGTTAGTTTCAATTATGCCTTACCATGAATTGTAAGTGAAGTAAGGTGATCGCTGTTTTGTTGTCTTGTGGTTACAGGAGTTGTTAGAGAAGAAAAGGAAGGCAAAAATATTGGAGAACTTGCAGAGTATTGAAAATCCTAAGCTTTTGAAGTTATGTGGAACTCTTTTCCCTGACAATCCGAAATCTGTATGGAGTGGGCAGCATTCATTGGCTGGGCAGAGGGAAGATGGTCGAAGCAGTTCTATTCATGAAGCTATAAAGACATTCATGAAGTAGTTGGGTGTGGCTGTCTAGTTTCCCTAGAATTGTAGAGCGCAATCAGGGATATAACTTCTTCTTGTTGCTGGAAATAATCTGAGGGAACTTTCAGAATGTGGTTTTGGATTTTGTACAGCAGGAGATTAATGTTGGATTGGATTTGATGGCATTCATGTGCATCGGCTTTCTTGGTGAATATGTGCATGCATGCATGCAATCAATCAGATCCAGAAGCTCAAGTTTGGGGGATTTAATCATAATCTGAATATATCTATAGTTATCTAGTTACCCTATTTTGTGTATATGTACAGAAGTAGATCTCTGCATTAGTGGATAGTATTGCAGTTGGTTATTTTGAAGAATGTGTGTACATGTACGTCACATTGGAGAAAAAAAATTTGCTTTTTAAACCTATTCCTTCTTTTTTTTTAATCAAAAAATCCTTTCCCATAAATATCAAAAACATATAGAAAGAAGTACTCAAAAATGCAATTTTTTTTTTTTTTTTGGTTTTCTTTAAAGGGCCGAACCAAGGGGACATAAGTAACTAATCCTCAATCTGGGAAACTGCAAGATCCGTCCAGTGTTTGTCAAATGAAGATTCAAGGATACAACGGCAGCTGGGGAAGGCATTTAATTGCATTCTAAAATGGATAAGGTTTTAATTTCACCCATATACCCCTGGGCATGGTGTACAATGTGATATAATAGTGTGGACATATCCAAGTAGAATCACCCACTTTCCACGTCTACTTGTCTGAGATTTGCCTCAAAAACCATGCGAGGGTGGTCCCCAAGTGCATAGCTGCTTATGAAGGACAACTGCATCCAGCATTCAAATTCTTAGGATGTTTCCTACTGAGTTTTCTTTCACAGATCTGAAGGCAGAACGTATTTCACACTTCCAAGATAGAGGCCACAAGCAGGAGCCATAGGAGATGCAGCAGTCACTGTCCTTGCATCCAGGATTCGTTCAACTGCAAATATGTCATTTTTGAACCTTTACGAGTTTAGTTGAAAATAAAAATTCAAGCCAGTTGTTATTAGGACTGAAGATAACCGATGCATACCATCCGGAATTGTTAGTTCTCCAGTGCCAACAGCTTTGAGAACACCAACTAGTAACCTGACCTGGGGCAAAATTTGGACGGAATCTTTCAGAACAGAACCAAGAACATCGCAAGCACCCAAATCCATGACAAAAGATCCACATTAATGGCTAAATTTAATGCTCATCAGTTACCATTGTGATACCAAAGAAAACATAACTGGAACAACGTATCATGCCTTAATCCCACTAGGTGGAATCACTACATGTATTCTAGCTCACCAACCATTTTTATCTACAGTCATATTTCCTGCATGTTCTTATAACTTATATCATACCTAAGAGTTCCAACTAAGTTCTTCCTGGTCTTCCTTGACCTCTTTTGTTAAAGATTTGTTTTATTTTATCCACTCTTCTCACAAGAGCCTTTGTCTTCTTTTCACATGACCAAACTATCTTAATTGTGTTTTATGCATCTGATCTTTAATAGGGAGCTACTCCAACCTATGAATAATCTCATTTTCAATTTTACCTTTTATTGCATAACCACGCATCCATCTTACAAACTCATAAAAAGAAATTTATTTTGACTAAAGAGTTGAGGATGTCTTGACCATTCTAATTGAAATAATCTAATCCAGTCTATTTTCCACATTCATAAGAGTGCATCTATGTCTGTACTTTATGAAATATGATATTTTTTTGCACATTTCTATCAGAAGCTTAAAGTTCGCAAACAACATGCCCCCAATTAGTTACCAAAAGAATTCTTAGACCCTAAATCCCCAACCTCATCAATGTCAGAAAAAACATAAAAGCCTGTTTCTACCACAATAGGCCCCTTAGGCAGGCCTCCACAAAACTTTTTTTGAAGGCCCCATTCTGAAGGAATCATCGCCTTTTCGTTTTCATGATGATTCATGTCTCCATCTTAATCCATTTATTTGCAATGGTCACTAATCCAAATATTGAATTAATTTCTCATATATAGATAACATAGTTCAATTTATCGTATTTCATATTCTAGTTTTAGGAGCTTACAGCAACATGCTGATACAAAGAGAAAACAAAGCAGCATAATTCCAACCTGGTGGTATAGAAAAGACCGTGCCCTTGCAGTGACCACATAGCAACAATGTCTCCTCTGGGTTCCAAATCCATAATTAGATCCACTATTTGAGCTTGTTATTTTCTCTTGATTAGACATCGAATAAACATGAGGTAGATCAGCCTTCAACTCGCTTAAGCATCCAGAGGGTTCTTGCCCCACAAAATTGCTTTCATCCCTCACTATAATTGAAGGAAAATATGGAGTAGACACCACCCTAGTCACACTGAGCTCATCTAAAGTTCTGATAGGTGACTTCGCCTGTCAAAACATTCAGACATTTATAATGTATTCCAGTCTGGAACAAATATAATATGCAAATACCTGTATAATATCCAACTAAAGCAAGGAAACAGTCACACAGTGCACCAGTGCAGGATAAGTTCATTAAAATTTATGCTTAAAATGGCATGGACCATCTCCATGGCATACATTGCTCTAAGACTCCCTAGAAAACACCAAAAGGATCTAAAAGTGGAACAATGAGAACTGCTCATTCCAACAGCTACTTCAATTTCATAAAGCAGAGAGACAATATTGCAGTTCATGAACCACAAAGTTCAGCCTCTGGTTGCAAACTTCATATATATGCTCCTAAAGATGGACTCCTAAACAGACAGTTATACTCCAAGCAAACCTCATGTCTCCTCATCAGAGACGCATCACAGATTCTCAGATCTTTCCAGGGGATTCTCAGATCCAAGATTGAGAAATGCAACTGAACATGCACAATTTTAAGTGGTCATTATCCTTTAACAAGTTTCTATGACACCTATCGAATTCTGATGCCAATGCTGATAAAGCTGACAAACACTTCCCAATCAGTCAAGGTTATGTTCTAGTTCTGGAGCTTGACTCTCGCTAGAAAGTGAAACAATAGAAAGTTTAAACATCCAACCTCATAGATGTGATGACAGGAATAAGAACCCTGACAAGCATATAAAATATCAAGGCATGGGAAATAGGGCATGAGATACCATCAGATTAAAGGGAAGCAAGCAACATCAAAGATAACAAAAATTCATCTCTTGGAATTTGTAAAGATAAACAAAATTAGAAAATAACTATCTGCATTACTGACCTGACAAGAAGCTGCCCTGAAGGAACTGAAATCATGGTGGCCAACAAGAACTCTGCATGCTCCCTGGACAACACTTCAGTAAATAATGAATTTTATATTATATGTGATTAAATTAACAACTAAAGGAACTTGAAGAGAACTTTCTCAAACAGTTTGCTTACCTGCATAGCTGAAAGATTTAAATTCTCAGGAACATGCCAGGCCCGATCTTTCTCAAAGGTTGACAAAGGCTCAGGCCCAGACAGCAAGCGATAGAAGTACCTGAAGCAAATTGTTAAAACTATGTGAAATATTTTATAGACTAATAATAACACATCTATGACACAACCTAACAATAAAAGCAAATACAATTGCCCTTATATCAATGTTACTGTTACTATTAGACCCAAAGTTAATACTACCAGACTTCAATCCTATGTTTAAAAGGTCAATTGTTTCTTATATCAATGAAACTCGAACCCTGAAGCTCATACAGTCAGAATATTGCCTTAATCTCAGAGTTATTTTCTTGTGCATTTAGCATTACATCAGTAAAAGCAGAGAACAGCCACATGGTTCTCAGTTGTAATTTGACATAACAAAAATAAATACCCAACGTTTAAGTGTTATTGTACACAGAATACCATGCATGAACTTAGAAACTATACGCATGCAATTAGAAACTATCTCCATATAGCAGCAATTTATATTTTTACACAGCTTAAAAATTTTGTTGATACCTACGTGCGTTCTTGAGCTTTAAATCTAGCATGGAAGTCAGGTGGTACACATCGAACATCTATCACCGTTATATCACCCTCATTTTTCTGCAGGAAAACAAGAAAAGCTGTGTAAGCTTCTCCTCAAAATGATATTTTGGAATTATTAGGTCTGAGATTGATCCAATTCATATTTACAATGCAGGCATGTACCAGCGGAAAATAAGTAGTCCTATATACCAGCAGACAAATTAGGCGCTTTTTGTATTCTTTCACATGTTTGTACAAGGTTTGCCCCTTCTGGTAGTTTCCCTTTTGCAATATATACCATTCATAAAAAGAAACATAATAGAATTGAGCTTCAACCAAATTCCACAAAAAATGGAAAAAGGGGAAAAAAAGTTTGAAATCAGAACATGTTGAATACTGCAACTAATTGGCTTTGTCTTGCAACATAAATAACTCATTGAACCAACACATCTCTTAACCAGATATGGTCTGTCAAAGGATTTGGCTCAACTCTCACCATCCTCCCCTAGACACGAACAAGAACAACATAATATTCAGCAGCCTGTTTATCATAAGCACAATCCAATCAAAAAATGAACATCTCAAAAAACAATATCAACCATAACAAGCATCAATATCATATCACAAGAAGCAACAAAAGTAGAGGCGTTAAGATTTTATTTCACGTATTACTAGCTCAAAAAGAGACGACTTTGTCTAACAACGCTTAGCATCAAGTGTACAAAGAGCCTAACTGAATTGCAAAAACAAACAGGCTGCAACAACCTAAGAAACAATTTCCATGTTGATCCTGTAATAAGTGGATATTGAAATCATCTCTGGAAAACATGATCACAGATATGCCACACGAATAAATATAAACCCTTTAAATATGGCACTCCAAAATATCAAACAGACTGCATCATTATTTAGGTTCATTTAAAAAAAAAATATCAAGATTGACAGCAAATAAAGAAACAAAATAACTTTAGAAACATTTGATGTCACATTGTTTGTTTAAAGCGCATTGGAGAGAGAACAGTAAGCTGAACAAGTACATAAAAACAAAATAGAAAAGAAAATGATGAATATTACACTTTTTGCAGCATTTTGTATTTTGAAGCAGAAATAAATTTTCAAGTCAATGGTCAGAGTACTGGTATGCATCCATAGTTGGAATTTCAAGGCCTATAAAAGCAGTGGACACCAAACCTGTAAGAAATGATTGACAGCTCTTCTCACCACAGCAGGTTCATGAGGCGGCAACTGCATGTCAACAACATTCAAAGGGACTGGTCAGAATTCAGGTCTTGGAAACATATAACTCTAAATTTCTCTTTGTTGCTTCCAGTTGTAGAATGTCACACCAACATTTGTCTTCAATGAAAAGCTGATGTAAGATGTGGAAACAAAATTAGGAAGAAACTCTTCATGCAATAAAATATACAACAGAAACTATGCTCTTTCATTAATGCAGCATTTGACAAATTACTTTAATGCAATTACATGTAAACAAGTATCAAAAGTTAACTCATAATCGTGGACATAGAACTCCTGCATCTCCACCATGCATAAGTAGTAGAACTGACAGGATGTACGGAATGATACATGTCAACATTATGAACTTAACCTTCCATTGCTTATGTTAAAATCAGGAGATTAGTCCTCCATATAAAGTAATAATAGAAGTCTGGGATACATCATCAAAAACATACACGCTACTATCAGAAAGGTATTACCCTAATTCATTGCATCGGTAAAGGGGTTACCTTACAGGAGTGTCCAAATCTAAGAAACTAAATATGAGCAAATATTATTGCTGGATTACTAGGATCACTAATTGTATTGAAATGTTAAGTGTAAATGTGCTTATCTATTTGCAATACAAAAAGGCATTGTCATTACTGTCTAATTTTCAAAATACACTGTTAACTTAAATTACCAACAAAGAAAGCCTGTATGACATGTCAAGGAATAAACACATCAAGATATGTATCATGACAACATAATGGCTCTTCAAAGCCAAACATGTAGCAAAAAATAAATAAATAAATAAATGCAGCCAAAAACCAGTTCACAGAAGAACCTTAGTGAATAATGCAGTAAAAATATAGTAAATGGCAATTTCTAATATTAAAACAGGGAGCTACATTAGATTACAAAATGCTTGCATAGAAGCATGCAACAACGCTTTCTTGATTGTCAAAATTTAATCAGCAGCCTCCAGAAAAAATGAAAGAAAATGAAGTTCAGTTTTTAGGTGTATACCACTTCACCAGGTCTCCTTTTGCTTATGCGCTCCACATCAACATGGCACACATTTGACAGGGCATGTACACCTGCATCCTACAGCAGCAACATTGACAAACTGAATGTCTATTACAGGTCTAAGATAAACCAACACATGCGATGCAAACTCAACCACATGTAAACATTTTAGCTCTTGTAATATAAAAATAGCATCCTCATCTATGTTATGCTCCTATTTTGCACATATTAGTGCTTACTACCCAACATTTCGTGGCATAATTCATCAAAATAAGTAGAATGTTGTTAGAAGTAAGAAACAAGTTGAGAGGAAACAATAAATTGACAGGACTCAATATGCAAGTATATTTTCTTTCCCAGCAAAAATAAAGGTTTCTTTTGAACAACCATTGAATCCATGAGCAAATAAAATTTAGAAGATATTACTTAATATAACATTCCAGTACAAATGAAACTGCACTGCCAATACCAAATTAACTTGTATAAGTTCAAACTCTCCACAAATATTCCATTATATCAAACTTAAGTAATGATAAACATGTATAAACAATATTCAGCATGTGATTTAGTCTAAAAACAACTAAAATACCAACTTACAGTTCGACTTGAGCAAAAGATAGAAACTGGCTGTCCAATGAATTTATGAAAAGCCTCCTGCATGAAACATGAAAATACAAATTCTAAAAACAATTAATTACTCATCTTCTTTTCTGATAAGTAACAATTATTTATTCACCAAAAATATATAATATTTTGCAAATAAGAGAATGAAAAGTAGCAAACTCAAAGAACGCTGACAAACCCTAAACAGTAGGAGGAGAAAATGATGGAACGATCATAGAAGCAAAAGTATTTCTTTTCTTTTCTTTGCTTATGGTTGGCATGCAAACAAATAAATGTGCTTATGCCTCTTTTAAGTTTGATCGTCCATAAAAAATTGCAAGCATAACTTTTAAGTTTGAACAGATGGCCTATATCCTAGTTTGAATTGAGGAAAGAATTCAAGGAAACCAAGACACAGATTGGATTCATTTGGCTTAAAAATTATCAAATCATTGCCGATTTGTCATTCAAGAATTACATGGAGACAACATTTGCTTCATTTGCGCCTCCAACAATGAAACTATAAAGTGCTGTTTCCTGATGCTTGCTCACGTTCAAGAGATTTGAACAAACTAAGACAAGCCAGTATCGAGAGATGAGATTAGCTCAGATTACCTCGAGTACACCGACAACAGTTCTACAATTAGGCTGCCTCTGCGCACCAGCAAATCGAGTCCCAATGTACTCGATCGCGACCAAGTACCTTTGAAGTCTGGGGTTTTGGCTCATCGTGTCCACACTGAGAATCGACTCTTTCTGTTCTTCTACTTCTTCTCCGTCGCCGTCGTCGATTTCGCCGGCGATTCTCGGGATCTTCGGAGGGCGCTGGGGAGACGCAGGCCGTTGATCGAGCGAATGCTTGGGGCTCTCCGCAACCAACGCCGTTGGCTTCTCGCCTGTCATCGGATTCGATGAGCTAACCGTCGGCCGATTGCTGCTAGCCCAATCTCCTTGGTTCGATGAGTATCACTGGCCCAAGCGTTGGAGCTAGGGTTTAGGGTTTTTGGCTACCATTGGCTGAGAATTTCTTAAACATAATATTATCAATAAAAAAATAATACTCGTTTCAGACATTTTTAACACAATAAAAAAATGTTATTGATACACTCATTTTTACATCTTGAACTACATAAAGAGGTATTATGATAAAAAAAATCACTCATAAAGCGCATAGAGGTGCAGGGACTATATAAGGGGGTATTATGACAAAAAAATCCCTCATGAGACGCATAGAGGCGCGTGAAGCGCATGTGAGACGCAAGGGCTACATAAGGGGATATTATAACAAAAAAAACCCTCATGAGGCGCATAGAGACGCGTGAGCGCATGATATTTTGGTCATAATATCCCCTTATGTAGCCTAAAATGTACAAAATGGATGTACATCTAACATGATTCTAACACAACATTATAAAAGTGTCACATCAATTTATTTTTTGGGATGACTTTCTTTTTGTATCGATATTTGGTCTCACTTATTTTTAATAAGAGAGATAAATTTAAATATAATCTAAAATGACGGCACAGAGAATGAATTTAAATTTGAAAATTCAAGTCATCCATCACTTTCTACCGACCATTAGAACAACCTCAGGAGAAAGATTGGGTACCAAAGGCATTAATGCGTTATTTTAATGTTTTTGAAATATTTTTATAATTTTAAAATTATTTTATAATATTAACTATATGCATGTCTACCAAGAGTTGAGAGATTATAATTTTTTATATTAAAAATAATATTTATAAAAAAAATCTTATATCTTTTTTACTTGCGTATATTTTTATGTTTTTATTTTTTTATTTTTTAAAAAATATTGTTTTTTTCTTTTTTGTTTCATATTATATATTTTTCATTTATATTTCTATACAATCTAGGATATCAGTGTGGAGTTTGAGCTAATAAAATTTATTTTTTCCAATAGTGAGTTTAAGTATAATTAGGAATTGTATAATGAAAAATTAATATTCAAAATAATGAGTTTTGTTGTCACAATTAACTAATATCCACTAAAAATGGAAGAAGAAATCTACAGACTTTCATTTTCTATGTGCCCAACTTGAGTGTATGTGTCATTCTTTTTATCCAATGTGTCATAACATTCTTGTTTTGTGCTATAACGTTCTTATTTTAAGGTATTACTTATACTTTGTCGATAAAAACTCACAAATTCTAGAAGTTTTTTGAACATAATATTTGCAAATTGTTGGATTTGTTCTAATTTCAAAATTAATTTTTAATTTTAACAATTATCCTAATCAAAATTTATCCATTTTTCATAATTATTAATTATAAGAATAACTTAAATCCCAAACCCTAAGTCAAAACATGAAATCCACTGCCCTTTACAGTGCTTTTCTACTCCCCAAATGTGATGTGTTTTGCTGTTGTGCCCTGTATATATGGCTCTTAGGCAAAGTGATGAACATAGAAATTAAATGAAAACATCATCCATTCAACTCTGCAATTAGCATAAAAAAAACCAAATAATAATTGAACATCGAACTAGTCTGTTCTAAGAAAGAGAAAAACAAACTATTTTTTTTATTATAGAAAATTCAAGACATCCGGTCCATTCTTTTCTAAAACATATGACTGTCTTACCTTAACACAAGGTGTACAAACATATGACCCAATCAAAACCTGTAAAGTCTTGACTTCTCGAATAAACACAAATTATCACAATCTGCACGGAAATAGACTCAAACTCACTGCCTTACGGTAACTCAAGCTACCAAGAAACAAACTATTTCCCATTTTCCAAGTTCTACCTGTTATATAAATTAAAGCAATCACCTTTTGTAAAAATCAAATTTTATGTTGGAATTAAAGGGCTGCTTAAATCTTGCATTGATGATAAGGCAAACCAGAGAGAATCATTCTGAATGGTGCAGAAGCCCCAGACATGACAAATGATCCCAAAATTGAATCATAAAATGGGGAGGACAAACAGAAGAAATTGAAGGCTTTTAAACACTAAACTAAATCTAAAAATTACCAAATTACTTGAGTTTTTACTCTCTGAAACTAAACTTGGACCGAACGAACCAACCAAAAGAAAAGCCTATGATGGATATTGAAGAAGCCTGAAGTTCAAAATAAATTTGGGCATTAGACAAGAGGCACTCGAGATTTCTTCTTCCAGAGGATCATCACTTCAGCAGCTGAGGGTTGAGGGAGAGATTTTTGGTCAGATTGACGAGGGAAGCAGCCGGGTCAGAGGAACTGTCCATCCTATCTGCTGCTTCTCCGCTTGTCCTTCCTCCTGGTTTAAGCTGCTTCTGCTGGACATGGGAAAACAATATATCATGTGCAGGGTACAGCCAAAGACGATTAAACAATGAGAATAGTTGACAACCAAACAGCACGATTGGAGATAGAATAGAGAGAGTTTGAGGGGTGAGACTGACGTAGGTTTGACTACTTCCATAGACCTCAGTTCGAAGGGAGGCTACTTTGTTGCTCCTTTTAGCTTGAAGCAACTTCTCACGGTCCTCATAGAAGCTGAGATCATTCAACATAGATGTCTTCGCAGCATAACTCTTGAAAATATTGAGCATTTCTACTCCTTCCTTTAGTCCAATCTGGAATGGCAATAATGATTGAAAAAATTGTAAGCAGTGCAAACCAAGCTATAAACAGACTAAACAGTGCTCATTTACTAAGGGGGCAGCAGACATATCTGCATAAAATCGTCAACTGAAACTTCAATTTTTTAACTGCCATTCCGATGGAAAACCTCAAAATCTTTTTCTTTTTTTTTTTTTGGGTGTTGGGGGGGGGACGGACTGATAACTTCCAAATTTCAAGGCACAACAGGCCTTAATCCCATAAGATAAAACTTGGCCACATGAATTCTAGACCTTCAACAATCCTTAACCATGGCCATATCCTCTAAGGCTATAATATTCCGTATCATGTTTAAAGGTCCCATCAAGTTTTCAATGGTTTCCCTTTCCGTTCACTTGCTACAAACTTCATTTATTTCAAAACTCGCCTTAAAAATCTCAAGGCAATTTTAAATTAATTAAAATCAGAAAGCGAGCAGAAAAGGTACCTCCTGAGTGTCCCTGCTATGAGTGACAGGCTTGTTCTCATTGTTTTCAAGGATAATGTGCAGCAGCTGAGTATTTGGGACATCCTTAACTATATGCCACTTCACCGGGAAGAAACCATTCCACTTGTCAAGCTGCCAAAAATCCATATCTTTATTGAAGTCCACTGGCCCAACCATCTCAGCAACACCAACAAATTGTCCACTTGCATTCACCTGAAATTCCAATACGAGGGATTATAGAAAACAATTAATACCAACCACAATGTAAGATGGAAAAAAGTAATGTGCTCAAGCCTATTGAAGAAGCCGCAGCCTGTGATTGTCCTGGAAAAAAACAACAAAGCAAATAATGTTCACCTCTTGGAAGAGAATATAACTTAACTGAAAAAAAGAGGAAGACTGGACATTGTGTGCCTGTTTCACTTGCTTTTCCTTTTGCATCATGGAAAGCAGCATCTAATTTCCTATTACCGTTTGGAGTGCTTGACCAAACGTCATACTTAATGGACTTATGCACATCATCTTCACTATATGACTTTATGACAAAAAACTTTGCATTTTCATACTCAGTTTGGAATTCTTCTAGGTTATATTGATCCCCCCAAACAGTGGTCTCCCTCAGCAGTTCTTGACCTGCTGAAGAATTTGAAAGATTAGACCCACTCTGGGCCCTTGGACCACGCGTTAGCTCAGACGAAGCATTAAACTCTCCACGTCTGTCTCTTGTTCTGTTGTTCCCACTCCATCCCCTACCATAAGCTCGGTGATTCATTGGACTATTGTGCATAAAAAAGCCCGGATTTTGATTCATATATGATGAGAATTTACCAACAGGGTTGTACCCCTTCCCAACACTGGCCGATTGATAACCACCGCCTAACTGCAAAACATGGAAAAATTACTAGAAGTCAAAAACCTCACTAGAGAGAATGTGTATTTCAATTATATAATTAATTCCAATTATCAAGTAATCAGAGATACTGAATATGATGTATGCAATTTGTAAAAATAGGGAGGGAGGTGGGGGAGTCCTTAAACACATGCGAGAAAGAGAAACACATACAAAAAACAATCATATTTATATTTTAACTCCAATAAAAGTTGGCCCTTAACACCTCAGAAGTGGACATATATGTTTACAAAAGTGATATCAGAAAAAATAAATATAAAGGTAAAAAAGACCAACATATTTAGTTGGTGGAAAGGTAAAGGGTTTGAAAAATAGACCTATCTTTCCATCTCAAAGAGGAACTGCTGAAATAGCTTAACTTGGTAACAGAAAAATCCAGTAATACTATTTTACCCTGTCAGGGTAGCATAATTTCGATATTCACCTAAGCTTATGGATGTTCATCCTAAGCCTATAGTCATTCTCAAATTCATACCACCTATTCCAGATTCTCTCTTCTACCCTCTATTTCTTTATCAATCACAAATCAAAAGTACAGTATAAGGCACCTACCAACTACTCATGACAATAAGCCAAACAAAGATAAAAACAGTTTCGTAAGAAAATGTAAGTCAAGTCGAGTGCCCTCCAGTCAAGAGATACCAAGGTAAAAGAATTCACTACTGTACTAGAACTGACAAGTGAATAGACCCCAGAAATGTCTAATTTGAGATTTATCATTAAAAACTGTAAATTTCATATACAGGGTTGAGCCATTCAAAACTTAATAACAAGTGAAATGAGGTACAACCACATTTAGCAGCTGCTCCCCCTTTCCCATTTCTGCACCCCAACTTATTCATATTCCCTTATTCTTCCCCAACCTTCAGCTACCCATCTTCTTCTTCCTCTCCCAATGCAACTGAAGGCCACCCTCGACCTTCTCCCCACTAGTCAACTCCTTGGGAGCCATTTGAAAATAATGTCAGTTTCTTTTTCTTTCTTTTTTTTTGGGTGCTCATTGTCACTGCTGGGTTTCATTTCATCCATGTTGTGTTCATTTGAGTAAGAAAAAATAGAAACTAAACCTATTGTTTGATTTACCAGTCAATTGCCAAAGAAACTGAAAAGAGAAATGAAAGAAAAACTGAAAACTTTGCTTAATTTTCTTAGTTGGTGTTCAATTACATGCAAAAGAGAAATGAAACTCCTAAAGGTCAAACTCACAATACAAATCCATGCAAAAGAGAAATACGGCAAAATTTTATGCCAAATGCCCTTCCTAACCCAACCCCTTTAGCGAGGGAGTGATGAGATAAAGCTCCAAGACCACTTTTATATAGAAGTTTCAGGTCATAGCAGAGAATAAAGATAATTAATATGATGGTGTTTCATCACATAGTTGATATTGTGAAACCAACCTGTACAATATGGAAACATGACTATTTCTCAAAAACATTATAGAATTAAATTTTTTATTTTATTAATGTGTTCTCACCTACAAAATTTCAGCAAAACATCAGAAAATCCCAGAATTGAATTTATCAAAAATGTAGATTATTAAATTCTTGAAAAAATTAAAAAAAAAATCTGAAATATGCCCTTTCTCCCTCCATTTCACCATGTGTGTGTGCGCGGTGTGTGTGTATATATACACGGGAGATACACTAGATCAGGGGTCATTAACTCCAGATCTGGGTTTGATGATTCAATTCTGGGGCTGCCATGTTCAATTAGCAAAGACTATACGCACACCCACACAGAACATATCAAGGGTCGTTGAACCTATCTTGGCTCAGCAGCCCAGATCTGGGGCCATCATATTCGTTTGTAATTGTCGTTTGATTTCACAGAGTACATACCATACATATGTTGCCAAACCCAGATCGGGGCTTGACAAACCTCGATCTAGGTTTGCTGTGCTTGCTAGGGAGCCTACACACACACACACACAGGGACGCGGTTGCTGTGGTCTGCGCTTTCAGAAATGTAAATGAACAGAATTATTGAAATGGAAACATTTTCAAACACAAACCTTACCTTTTCTTCTTCATCATCGAACACCAGCAAACAAGATCAGGATTCAACCAACCCACCTCCGCCCACACAAGAAGAAGATGAGGGCAGCAAGGGAGAAAAATGAAAAAGAATAGCTAGCCGGTTTGAGTTCATGTTCAAACCTAGATCTAGGTTTCGACTAGAAGCTAGCGGACCCACAGACTGAAAAAGACAGAAAATGAAATAAAAAAGAGAAAAATAAAAGTAAACACTCCACATAAAAAGAGAAAAGGAAAGATAAAAAAAAATTCTTGGCCAATAGCATTTCTTCCAAATTAAATGAAATATTACATATATTAACCACTACATAAAATAAACAAAATATTTAAAAAACTTTACTTTTATTTTCAAAATTAAAACAGAACGACACAAGTAATAAACAACATATTTGCTTTTCATCTTAGTCACAAAGCATAGAAAGAGAAATAAAAGTAAAAGCAAGAACATAAAATTGCAAGTTCATAGCCTTATGAAATGGCCCTTTAGAAGTCAGGAATCATCACCCATTAGATTTTAACAAGAGCATGTAGATACTTTCCCATATTACCATAAAGGGTAAAATGGTACTGACACTCCTTGAGGTTTTGTGAAATTCAAGGGATACCTACTCAAGTTTGAAAAAATATGACCTCCCCCTACCGTTAAAAAATGAGGTCGATCATACCCGTAACTTTTTCTCTCTCCTCTACCCCTATTTATGTCATCTATCTACTTAGATAGCGTTTGTTAACCAAAATATAGACCGAAAAAAATGGGATATGGAAAGCATCCTGAACAAAAGTATTTTCCATTGTGTTTGTTAAATTTTCTAAAAGGAAGTCACATGACTTCTTATCTTGAACGTTCAAAATAAATTTATCCCTTCCCCTCTTTGGATAACTTATCTTAAACTTTACAGATAACTTATCTTATAGAGCATTATCTTACTCATTTTAACAAACACTACCTTAAAGAGAAAATAAAAAAGAAAGCAAAAAAAAAAAAAAATTGGTGGTGGCACCAATACCCAACACATGTGATGCATGAAAACAGCTCAAAGACAATGTTCTAGCATTTCCAAAACATTTCACGTTTTTGAAACTTCAAAAGGTCCAAAAACATTTTTGGGTCGTTTTTGTAATTTCGAAAATGTTTCGAGGCCATTTCGCAATAAGCTGAAAATATTGAAAATGCATTTCTAATTTGGAAACATGTTTCTATCCACAAACACTGGTTAGAGATGGAATTTCGTCTCTAACTAGCACATATTAATTCTCATTCAAGGCCTGAATTACCCTAGTCCCTCTTTGACTCTCGATTCTCTAACCATCCCTTTATCATCGTTCCCCCTTGCTGCCCGGTTTCTCGGTGCTCAATGCTTGGTGTCGCCGTCAATTCACAACTCCAATTGCTCGATGCTCAATTGCTCACATTTCCAACTCTAATTGCTCGGTACCCCCTCGTCGCTGATTGCTTGGTGTCACATCTATACGAATCAACATTTCCGTACTTGGTGCCACCGTTTACGTCCAACATGAATCAATTCAAAACTCCAATTGCTTAGTGCTACCATCGATTCACAAACACAAACTGGGTTGAACCGTCATTGATTCACAAACACAAATTGAACTAAGCCGTTGTCGATTCACAAACACAAATTGACATTTTTGTGCTCAATGTCGCCGCTCAATGCTGCCATTTCCGTGCAATAGTACGTCACATCTCTAATTGCTTAGTTTCATCGTTTTCGTGCAACACGAATCGTTGATTTAGCTTAAAGGATACGATTTCTTTTGTTTTTCTTCTTTTGCCTGTTTCTTGGTCTTATTTCTAGTAACTCTCGATTTCTTGGAAACTCAAAAGAGAATAAGCACTACTTAATTAAGTTGGTTCCTGCAATTTTGGTATAGTTGAGAGCCATTACAGCAGTGGTCTTCCATAGGAACATTAATGAATTGTTTGTTGTCTCGGGGTTTTCTATAATCTAAAATCTAGAGTGAGGCCGGTTTGAATTTGTTATAGGTTTTTTTTTTTTTTTTTTTTTTTTTGTATTTTTAAAGAATAGAAGATAACCAGAGGACAAGCATATATAAAGTTCTCATATTGCACTTGTTTGAATGCATTATGGAATTTATGTTTATATTTGTTTTAATGCATTACAGAATTTATGTTTATTTTTAGATTGAATAACTATTTTTTATACTAATTATATTTACAAAAGGTATTTTTTTATTTACGCTTTCACCCAGTGTTTTCATTTTCTAGTTTTGAAAAATGTAATTTCTTCGTCTCCATTTCGTATCGAAAACATTTCCCGTTTCCGTTTCCATTTCCATTTCCATGCAACCTATCCCAGCACCTCACAATCTTCATCACAGGAAAACACAGCCAATGATGAATGTTGCTGGGGTTATTCCGACACTAGTAGTGGATCGCAGGCCACCACCAAGTTTTTTGTTTTTTTTTTATTTTGGAATTTTCACACTAGATTTTTTTTTTTTTTAGGGTGGGGGCGGGGAGAGAGAGAAAGAGAAAGAGAGACAATGATGGTTGGGAATGAAACCAAGCCATTGCTCTCAACAACCAGCAGTGGCCAGGTATTAATCACAGCTGTCACTGGGTTTGGAAAACCTTGAATGGTTAGGTCCATTGCTGGGTTGATGCTCCAGGAGAGAGGGAAGGAAAGAAAGAGACAGGACACTGGGGGATGGGAAGCCAGCAGCACCAGAGAAGAAGAGAAGATGGAGAGCGATAGGGGACAGAAAAAAGGTGAGGATATTTAGGGCATTACACAATTTAATGGCAGTTATCTAAAGGCAAGAACTAAATTGCTCTGAAATTTTCCCGCATGGTAGATTGTAATTTCTCAAAATCAAGGGGGTGTCCCTTGCATTTCACTAAACCTCAAGGGGTGTCTGTACAACCCTAACAACATAAAAATTAACTAGAGAGGGACTAAATTCCCTTAGTTTAATTAAGAAGATACTGCTCTGTTTTATTAGCCAACACTCTAAGATCATTAGAAACTTATCACTGAGCCATATAATAACACAAAAAACTAGAAGCTATAGTTCTCCCTTACTAGTAAGTCAGAGGAGAAACGCCCACTTAAGGCTCAATGGCATTATATTGCTTGAAAAAACACTACCCTGCAAAGGCAGGCAGTAAATTGACCCAAAAAACCTAATAAAAATATTTGACATGAAAATTCACCTGATAAAAAAATTGGTTATAGGCTGACACAGTTTACTTATAAAGTATCCAGTTGAGTTCCCCAACTGGAACCAATAAAACAATCTGAAATACAAAGGTAATCCTATCATTAGAAGTAAATTCATTAAACTTGTAACTAAAAAAATCTTCATACATCTATTGTATTCAAATAAAAGTTGTCAATTAAAAAAATCAATTTATGATTTCACTTAACCTACTCATAACACATTATTGGCATGCATAAACATAATATAAAAGAGGGTAAACTGCCTCGACACCCCTTCTGGTTGGGTCTTTTGTTGAACCACCCCTCTTACGGTTTGTTTTTAGCCATAGAAGTCCCTGTACTTTTACTTATTGCCACAACACCCTTTCCGTTAGTTTTTATCACTGATGGTGTTAATTAAAATCCAATCAAAATCAAAATTAACAAAAAAAATTAATCTCTGTTTAATTACAAAAAAAAAAAAAAGATAAACAAAAGAGAAGGAAGAAGAAGCAGTTACTGCCGGCGGCTGCGCCGACAACTGAGGAGAGAGAGAGAGAGACCATTATTGGGATTCTTCTGATTTGCAGGCCAGCAAACCTAGCAATGGAGGGTTCCTTTCCGAAGGTTTTTCTGGCTGAAAATAATCACCCATATTAAAGAACAAAAAAGAAACACAACTTGGTATATGGCATCTCTTTCTGATTTCATGAGCAGGTTCTGATCTGATTCCCGAAACCCCTCTGTGCTTAAGCTTAGAAGCTAGAGAGAGCCCTAACTGAATAAGATAACAAGAGGACAAGCATATATAATGTTATACATATCAACATAGAAGAGCAAGAGTCCAACACCAAGCAAGTTCTTCACATTACAAAGCTGAAGCAACCAGTAATTTAACAATTTACATGGATGTGTATATACATAGGGAGAGAGAGTAGTTCTTTTTACAGATTGTTTTATGTAGATTCGACATATTTGGGAGAAAAGCAACACTGCTGTGAGAAGACATCAAAACCCTCACCCCTCCGGGTTTTCCAGCCCAGCGATGGAACCCAGATGTGTTCTTCCATTGCTGGGCTAGCCTGCCTCCCTCCCTCCCTGTCAGCAATTGCTGTTGGCAGCAGTGCCATAGCCACAGCCACTGTTTCTTCTTTTTAAATTTTTTTTTATAATTAAACAAAGATTAGAGAAATTTCTATTAATTTTGATTTAATTATATTTTAATTAACATCATTGATGATAAAAACTAACAGAGGGATGTCTTGGAAATAAAAAAAGGTACAGGGACCTCTATATCTAAAAACAAACCCCAAGAGGTGTCCGAACAAAAAGCCCAAACCACACAGGATGTCAGGGCAATTCACCCTTAAAAGATTATTTAATACAATAATCACCAAAAACTATGCTACTAGCACAAATCACTTTTGGCAATGCAATGTACAGGCAGTATGAAAAGTTTAACATGATGAGAAACGAAAACCATGCTCTAAAGAGTTAAAAAATTTCAATGTACACATCAATAAATGATAAGATATCAAAAAGCATTCAAATAAGACAGACATTGGTAAAAACTCCAATCAAATACTAGTTAACTCCTTGAATTAACAACTGAATGAATACCATGAGACAGAAATAATACCAGTTTCTAGTTTATCAGTCAGAAACTAAGTTATCAAAAATCTGAGCAGAAACAGTTAGAACACATTATGAACAACGAATAAAGAAATCCAGTTTTCCTACTGTAAGTTCTGTAATAGCAGTGATGTCTATGAGGGGAAAAAAACTAAAATGGCCTTCAGATGAACGTTGCGGCTTCCAAGCAACACATACCTTGCCAAATGTTTTAAGATTTTGACCTTCAAGGACAGGCATAGATTGCATGGTAGATTTTCTTGGTTTTGAATCAAATGACATTGTTGAATACTTTCCAGCAATTGTGCTACTTAATTTTTTGGAGTTACAACTATCAGCCTTCATTGAAGCACTAGAACCATGAATAGGTTTGGCCTTCCCAGATGAACCAGTGGTCCCATTGCCTACATTTCCAACATATGTAGAATCCCCTGAATAACATGACATTGCTTCTGACCCATGAGAAACAGGGTGCTGAAGATACCCTTGTGAAGAATAGTATTGCTGTTGCCCATCAGCACCCACAAAAGAACCTGTACCATAAGGATTGTAACCAGGCAGATAATAAACAAGTGAACCATTGTCTGATTGGAAACCCTGCATGGAAGAACGCACCTAGGTTAAAAGGTAAACCAACTGGAATTGATAATACAACTGACACAGTAAATGGTAAACATTATTTTCTTTGTTGCATAGGTACTCTAGCAGTAAATTATGCAATTACCTATTCCTACAAGTAATTTGTGCATAGTACAACTCTTATGTGCTTCTTTAGCAGGAAAAAATAGAATTAGCCACACAAAAGAACCAACCAATAAAAGGAAATAACTTAAGAGAAGATACCGTATAAGAACCAGCTCCAGCATTAAAATAATTATGGTTGTCCACTTGAGAAAAGGTCCCGTTATACCCTACAGAAACAAAATAACATTTCCAAAATACTATGAAATTCATGCATTGGGAATTTGAAAATCTGAAACCAATTGATATGTGAGTTGTCTGTATTTCGGTAAGTGATATAATTTTAAAAAGCAACAGCGAAGCATTGAAATAGGCTAGGATTAACATTTCATTTAGAAAGTTTGGTTAAGAACGCTATTTGTACCAATTTGCAAGTAAATTGCCACTGATTAGAGTTGTCCTTAGTCAGCTTCTAAATAAAAATACTACGGAAACATTTTTGTGAATTAGGGAAACAACAAAGGATACTAGGATGTACCTGTCAAAACTAAGACCTATAAAATTTTCATCCAAACTGAGTGATTAAAAAATCAACATGCTTGAGATCTACACAATTTTTTACGCAAGGGTATAAGTAACAATTTGAAAGAATATACACTACAAAATTATAATTCATAACAAACAAATCAATCAAGTATGCATGATTCTAAATATGCACAAGGTTCAATAAAATGAATTTTAAAAAGTTATTGTGTGTCATAACAATTAGTATTATAAAAACAAAGTCAACCGATTCAAGTGTAGCAGCTCTTTAGTGTGAACATTTCAAACCCTCTTTTTCCTCGATTTTCATTACAAGTGATTAAACGCACACAATGCCTGTTTGCAATTAAGGTTACCACAGGAAGTAATACAGTTAACCATATAACTTATAACTAATATGCACAAATTTTAATAACTACCCAAATAAATAATTAAAAAGTACTTAAAACAGAAGCATACATAAGAGAATATATATGAATCTTACAAACAGCTTCAAAAGCAGGAATACCAAAATACTATTCTTCCTTTTATAGAATATATTGATAAAAAACATTATATATTAGACACTCAGAGATGAAGATTTTAAAAGATTAATTAGGGGAGAATGGTTCATAGATAATACTAGTACATGGAGAAAAAAAGCATGTGATGGCAAATATTTTATGAAATGAAAACATGGAGGGTAAAGCTATAGAAAAAGTGACTAGCCGGTAGCCACATTGACTGCTTATTATTTCTGCTCTAGAATAAATTTATTGTCAAAAACGAACCTCAGCCTACTGTACTGAAGGCACCCTTTCTTCTAAAAATTGTCAGATATTCCAATTCTTGTTGTGTTTCCCGAAATATTTTGCACAATTTTCACAAGTTTCATTGTGCTCCTACAGAAAAATGCAATTAGAGGTTCAATACTGTTTTGTGTGAGTCCCCTAGAAAACAAATACCTTTTGCCCATTTGGATAAATAAGAAATGGAAATTTATTTCTTGAAGATCAGTTCACAGTTTCCACATAGAATATCCTAAGTAAAAAATTTATTCATTTTCCTTTTGCCAAATTATACATCAAGCATACCATATACTAACATCATCACCAGACTCATGTATAAGCCTTGACTAATAATAATCTCATGTATAAGCACTCCCTAACTAATACGGAAATCTGCAAACCTTTCTGCATCTCATATATATAGCTTTATAACTATTTTTAAGGGCAAATATTAAAAAAAAGGGTAAATTACCTAAAAAAATACTCAACCTTGACTTTATTTTCAAATTTAAACTTAAAATTTTGATTTTCCTCAATGGAGGTATCAAACTTTTAATTTATTCAATTGTATACCACCGTTAAAGTCCATTAACTCCAATCATTATTTGATGATGTGGAGCACTGATGTGGATTTTTGAATTGAAGTGGCTGCCACACCATCATGTCTTCCCCCCCCCCCCCCCTTCTCATCTCTGTCTATCCCCAGCAGCAGTGAAGGAAACCCCCTGCCATGGTGGGGGTTTTCAACACAGACTTCCCGCTGCTGGAAAACCACCAGAGTGGTGGAGGCTTCCTTTTTTGTTCTCTTCCCAAAACTCCCATCTTAACAAAAATCTCTCTCTTTGCAATCCCTCTTATCTCTGTTCAACAATGGAGAAAGCAACCTTTTCACATCTGCCATGCATGCTCTTCCTCTACTGGTTCACAAAATGAGAGTTGGATGCTACTATTGAAAAAACTAAAATGTCAGTCCTAAATTGAAACCAAAAGTAAAGGTAGGCTTTTTTTTGGCAATTTTCAAAGAACCTCTGTTCAAACTAAAAGTGAAAGAAGACGAAGTAAACACTAGATAACATTGGGTAGGTACCTTAACGTCCAGAATGTACATCCACCTATTCTCCTCTTTCCACAAGCATAGAAAGAAAAAAAAAAAAAAAGGGCCTGCTCATAAAAAAATATAACGCAGCAGATACAGAGCTTGCAAAGACAATAAAATGAAGAAATAACATCCATGTTATTATCTTTAATGGAGTTTGACAACTTTAATGAAAATCAGACTTAAACACTAAAGGATAGAACCAATCCTTCTAACCTGGGTAATAATAGTCATAACAGCTTGTAGGTGGATAATGAACATCGTGTTCTGCTACTAACTCTTGAGCTGTCTCACCATTAATGCTAGATGTAGCACCCACTGAGGACGAAATAGATGATGTTCCATCTTTTCGAGAAGCCTGACAGAAAATCATCGCAAAACAGCAGGATAAGCCAAAAATAGTTGCATGCAGTGCCCATGATGCTAGAAAAAGTTAAGTTCTACAAGTATCAGTTTGAGTGAAGGTAAATTAATCCAACACCAGCTAAAAAACTTTTTAACCAAAAATGGATAATGCCAGAGCAGCTTGTTGCAGTATGCTAACAAAGGGATGAGATGGATAACTACAACCCCCAGACTTATCAAACCAAAGGCTAACATAAATTCCTACCTTGGTCCAGATTAGAGCCAGCGCTCTGTGCAAAATGGTTTTTTCTTAACCAAGTGCAAACAATGAATAATTAAAGAGACTCTTGGTTTCAACAAGTTGCCAAAGCAACAAACAAACTTGATGAATCCTATAATTCTGAGCATTAGATTTTGATGAATCCAATAATTCTGAGCATTAGATTCTATTTCTGTGTAATTCTTCTATATTAAGAAGCTATAAAGAGCATAAAATAAGTAGGAACCTCTTGATCCACCACCACATTTATTGTTTTGTAACTGCAATGACAACCTACAAGCTATACCTCACCCACACTAATAAAGTAAAATTACCAAATTAAGATCACAAGAAGAAACAACAGAATCAGAACTAATCAAAGATGTGCACAACCAAGGTTAAACAATAATAATTTGCCAGAATCTCATCACCAGAGGATTGAGTAATCCCCTCCAACACTTCTCCCAATCAAGGCCAATACCAAGCTCGATAAAGGAGCGTAGTGTTAAGTAAACGATAGTCAATGTTAAGATCATCAAATCTTAAATTATGGATTCTAAACAACACGCATATTTATTCTGTTTATGTCTTCCTTCTAGATTCAAAGGGTAACCAAAGAGTCACAAAATAAAAAAGTATTCAGTTCCACAAGGCAAAATACTTGCAGGGAAGAGCAGAAGTCATCATTCAATAAATAGAACGAAGAAAAGAAAAAGAATAAAGCAAAAAACCTAAACGAGAGACAGTGGAGAACAATTCTGTCATTTTTGGCTTACCACAGTTTGCTCAGCTAATTTAGAGGTGTCTGACTTCAATTCAGCAGCCACTGCTTCAGCTGAATCATAGAATTAAGAAATAACAATGCATAAATGTTTATTACATAATTACATGGAGCCCGTCACATCTTGTACCAAAATGAGAAGCTTCTATTCAAGCAATACAGAATAAATAAACATACAGATAAATTCCCTTGCAATTCAACAGATGTTAGCAGAAACCAACTTCATATGCTAGAAGAATCGTTAGAGTTCTGGATGTACACCAAGATACCAATTGCAAGGCACCCAGACATTACATAACCAAACAGATTCAAGTCAACTTCTTGCATAGAATATAACTCAAAATTATTTAGTCCGGAACAAGAAGAAGTCAAGGAACTTGACCACTTAACAATCTTCATTGTCACCACCCTATTCCCTTCCTCCCCAACCCCCACCACAAGAAAATAAATAAATAATAGCATAAATAAAATAATCCAAAAAATTTTCCACTTAATATGCGTGCATATATGTGCATAAATACGAATATGTAAGGCCTTAATAATTTGGAGCTTTGATGAAGATAGCAAAATTAGCGTTTTAGACACACAAAGCATGGAAATTGTGCAAAAACTCACAATTTATATGGCTGCATTCAATTGTGTTTCATGTAATTTATGAGTGTGGGAGCTTGTAATACTTAACAATTGAATAAAGGAATTCAGAGAAAGGTCTCAACCGCCCCAAAAACAAGGATACATTTCTCAATTTCTTTCTCACCAGCCATTGTCAATCTTCCAGAGGCAGTTCCTCCCTAGGATCAGACAGGAGAATATGAGAAGTATGTGTTAAGCAAGAAGAAAGCTAATCAAGTAGTTCATCACTCTTCCAATTGGAAAATTTGCAAAGAAAATTCTACAATTGATATCAACTTAAGCACCATAAGATACTTTCTCCAAATAATTGAAACAAAATATAGAAACAAACGAAAAAAACAAAAAAACAAACAAAGCAGGTTCCATCATGTACCAAGCGCGCATTATCCATCAAAAAGGAGATTCTGTTCTTCCATTATGGACAGAAAGAACAAGATTCTTCAAGTTTTCTCTCTTTCCCATTATACACATTGAGATATAACTCGACAAATGATATCAGGGATGGTTGGCACAGTTGTATGCACCCATTTAAACATTGACAAAGAAAACCACAAATTTCCACACCAATAAAGAATAAAAGTTATTAATGGGATTTTATATAAAGATCGAAATATATTTTTTCTCACGCCAAGAAAATTCACAAACCCAAGAAATATGAAAATCTTTTAGTACAGATTGGACCTACGTAAACATTTGATTTTTTTAAATGATCCGGAATGGGTGGCCTGTAAAATAAAAAGAAAAGAAACTTCAGGAATTTGAGAACTATGACTTCAAACATAGCCAAGTGCCTAGTTTTTTTCACTTTTTTATTAGCAACGAAAGAGAGGGAAGATAAACAGCATGGGAAAGTATAGACAAAAAAGATAATTCCAAAAATAGAGTAGAGCTACAGTGATAGTGACTAAAAAATTATATTTCCCCCGACTCGGGGAAGACAGCGCTGAAGAAGAAACACTGAACCAAAAACGAGTAATCAATGATTTGCAGAACGAAGGAACTTGGATTCAAAAATTATGGCAAAATATACACATTAAAATGATTAAATGTCCATATTCATTATGTACGTTCGTTCCATAAACAGTGTGAAAAAGCAGCACTTGTAAGTAGCAAATCTCCAACGTTCTTGGAACGTAGTATAGAAGCGCGGCCGCGATCTCTACAACAGCCAACAGAAGAAGAAAAGGACAAGAATCATACGAGTCGAAAAAACACACGAAATCGAGCCGCAACGGCCGAAACAACGGGCCAAGACAGCCGATTCCGATCCCCCCGCTTTCAAACCCTAATTCTGAACACCGTTTCAGCAGTGGCTGCAAAACGTACGTGTGTGTGTGTGAGAGAGAGAGAGAGAGAGAGAGAATGAGAGTGAGAGGTGAAGTGAATCACAGAGTGTCACAGTGGGGAGAGAGAGAGAGAGAGAGGAGCGTTGGTGGAGGTTGGGCGAAGGAAGAAGAACCCCTTGACTCGAATCGGACGGCTGGTGTTGCGGAGGAATGTGAATCGAACGGGCTGCGTTGGCCCCTTCACCGGTGAGGAGAAATGTGGACCGTCGGATTGGGATCAAAGGAATTCCGTGCGCCGAGGGCTCGGAGTTTTTGAAAATGGTCCAATTCCCAGTAATACGACAAAAACGTACATTTTTAATTTAAATAAAAAAAGGGGAACGTACGCGCGCTAAAAACATATAATACGAAATGTCATGTTTTATTGTAACGATTACAAAGCTTTTACTATATTGTAACGATTACAAAGCTTTTACCATATGTATATATATATATATGCGCGCGTCAAATTTTAGCTCTTGGACTGGTCTAAACTAAATGAATAATGTTATTGATATATTTTTGTATATGTCTTGGGCTACACAAAAGTGTATCAATGACAAAAATATCTCTCATGAGGCACATGAAGAGGCGCAGGGTATTTTGATCATAATACCCATTGTGTAGGTCAAAATGTACAAAAATAATGTACATGTAACATAATTCAAACTAAATAGGACCTAATCGGAAAACTTATGGACTAAATAATACATATAATATACATTTAATTTATATTATCTGTAATTATTTAATTTTTATATTATTATAAACAACTACGATTAATCTCGTCGATACGCCAAAAATATAATCATAATAGATGATTTCAATAATCAATTATGAAAGTTAATTGATTATAATCAAATCAAATACTAAAATATCATATAAATAATATTTTATTATAAATTGTTAGTGAAACTTTCAAAACCCACATAACTAATCAAAATTTTGGAAAACTTAAACCTGTGCAAAAGGTGTAATTGCAATATATGATTTTGATACTCTTCTATGAAAGTTAATTGATTATAATCAAATCAAAATCTAAAGCTTCATATAAATAGTTTTTTATTAGAGATTATTATCAAAAATTTTCAAAAACAACATAGTTCATCTAAATTTTGGAAAACTTAAACCAGATATGTAATCACAATAAATGATTTTAATAGTCATCAATTAATTATAATCAAATCAAATACTAAAACATTATATAAATAATATTTTATTAGAGATTGTTGTTGAAACTTTCAAAAACAACATATTTAATCCAAATTTTGAAAAAATTCTTTAAATACCAAGTTTGTGTTTGAATTGGTTGGTTTTTTATCTTTATCACAAATTAATATTTTTAATTATTTCTTATTTGTAACTCTGGAGACTGCAACATAAAGTTGTCCATAACTAAAAATTGATTTTTTCAAATAAAGTATGACATGCGAGGGAGATTGACCTTGACTCTTACTAATAAACACAATATATGAATATACGATATAACAAAAATGTATTGCCTTCGTTAAAACTTGAAAGGTAATCTTGTATCTAATAGAATTAAAATCATTATTGGAATGAAAACTTTATACCCTACATTATTTCCCGAAATAATCTTGGCTTCAAAGACATAATTTCCAAACGTTCTAATGACTAATCTAATCCCATTATACAATCTAGCAGAATAACATAACATGAATATCAACTTTCAATTTTAACTCATTTTAGACACCTCAAAGCATTTGATACCATTTAAAAATTATGGAGCATGAAGATCTTCTAGTTAATCAATATTGGAATATGATTTGCAAGCTCCATTAGAACTTAAATATGTTTGTTCCTCACTTGGATAAAGGAAACCATGTATTAATTTACTAATTCAATGACTTCAAGAGTTGGAGCAAATATGCTTATTTCCTGCAAATATGATGGGTCATGATTTAATAAATAAATGGTTTTACCCCATGCATTGCATGGTATTAATTTCGTATGGAAACTTACATAGTTAACTGAATCAATAACTATATATTATTTTTTTTATAGTCTTAAAAATGTAATGTTTTAAATATTCATTAGTATTGAAAACCCGTGAATACCAAATAAATCCATAATTTTTTTTAAGGTAATCAAATGCATGGGTTTTTTTATATGCTAATAGTTTTTACATATTTTTTATATCATTCTTACTTAATTTTATGTTTAATTCTCATACTTTTATATGTTTTTTATATTAATTTTAGGTAATTTATCATATTGACATGATTTGAATTAAAAGAGAGAAAAAAGAGCAAAAATTATGGATTTTCACTGCTCAAGAGTTCAATTAAAAATAAAAATTGAACTAATTAGAATTTTAAAAAATATATGTAAAATCTCTATATGTCTATTTTTATACGCTTCAAATGGTGCATAAATCCAAATTTTCTATAAAAATTTATGGTTATTGGAGTGACAAAAGGTCAAACCTATTAAAAAAATAGCATTACTTATGAATTTTTCATTTCATTTTCAATAAGTTGGGTTGAGTTGTAAACGGATTAAGGGGGCTTTTAAAGGTTATTTGAGTTGCATATTTCACGAAGAATTAGGCCCAAATTAACCAAATAAATCTATCCCAAAAATCTAATCAAATTAAACTCATATGTTACAAAAATTCCTAAATTATAATTCTTTATATTTTGAAATATTATTTTGTATTTTTCCTTTAGCATGGGGCCTAAAATTTTGAGTGGGCATGGCTAGCATGAAACATGGAGAGAAAATTAGGGAGTAAAACATGGAGGAAAAAATTAGAGAAGTAATGTATGGTTTGATCCATGTTTTAATGAGAAAATTAAGGAAAATAAGAAAATGATAAGTATAAAAAGAGAATGAATGCTGGGAAATTGGAGAAGTTGAAGGTGAGATAACTTGGAGCATTATTGGTGGATGATTTCTTGTATTCTCTTCAAAAATTTGTGACAGTGTTTTTGGATAAAGAAATTATGCATGTTAAAAGAGTTTTTTTTCCCTTATTCCATTTCTTTTAAATTCTATATTTACATTTATTTGTGTTGGTCCCTTAAGATATGGCAACTCAAGAGAGGGAAGAATTGAGTGTTTACATTTTTTTTCCCTTTTAATAAATATTTTTAATTAATAATTATTTAAGAATATATATTTGATAAATATAATAAATTATATTTAAGATTAATAATTAATGCAAGCCACAAAATATAATAAGAATAAACAATATAAGGTACAACACAATTTATAATGGTTCGGTGTTACACACACACATAATCCACTATTCTAAAGTCTAACCACTCTTGAGATTCCACCAAATCAAAATCACAAAAATTTTCACATTAGTTTATCTTAAAAACTAGATACACACGTAGATTACAATGGGTTATAAGCAACTACTACAGCAAGGTTTTATTCATATCTTACCTTATAAACTAGATTTACCTAGATTTTAATGGTTATAGGAAACTTATACAATTCACAATAGTATTTTAAATGTTAGAAATAATTTATCCACACTTTGACACAAATAAGCAATTAAGAACAAATTATATAAGATAATAATATTTAAATAAATAAATAAATAAATAAATAAATTTGTAACCTTAAATGGAGAAATTTGGATTTGTCGTAAAAGACTTAAAAGAACTTTTCTCCCTTTACCTTGTGGCTCTTTGATGGATGTGCACTAAAATTTCAAGAATCTCGAATTGTTTGAATGCTTTGCTTGAGAGCACTTGAGAGCTTTTGAGTGTTTTGAATATACAATGGAAGTACTTGGATGCTCAAAAAATGAGTTTTGCTAGTATTTTTAAGCATTTTAGCCACTAAAAAAATGGTTAATATAAAATTTGAAATTCAAAAAACATTTAGAGTCTTTCAAACAATAAAAAAACATGTCTCATATTTAATTCAAAATAAATTACTTTTAGCATGAGAAATCAAGATTTGAAAATTCAAATTTAAGACTGCGTTCTCTTTACTGTTTTCAAGTCATTTTTAGTTTTCAATTTTCTAAAATAATAAAAATGCATTCTCTTTGTTGTTTTTAAAAATGCATTTTTGAAAAAAAAAAAAAACTCAAAACAACAAAAAGTTGTTTTGAGTGTTTTTATCCAAAACAAACTTTAAACTCAAAACATATTTATTTATTTATATTTTATTATTGTAATGAGAAAAAATATTATAAAATTCATTAACTTTAAAATCTATATATATTTTTAATAATATATTAACATTAAATATTTATAATTTATTGAAAAAATTATTATTAAAAAATTATTTTCAAAATTTAAAAGAAAACACGTTTTCTAATTTTCTATTTTGAGAAATAGTTTTTTAAAATGACAAAGAGAATGTGTTTTCAATTTTCTAAACACATACTACCAAAACAAAAAATCAAAAATGAATTCAAAACTTAAAACTAAAAATTGAAAAGTAAAGAGAACGCAGCTAAAGCTTTTGAGACATAAATGATTGAAATGTAAGGCCCGCTTCTGAATACCTGAAAGAAGGTCCTTACATAGATGATATAGAACAAAAATGAACTCAACTCATTTCATTTCTAGCAGCGAAAATTTAAATAAGATTTATTTACATTCCCAATATCTCGTAACTCTAGGCTCAATAGCCATTAAAATAATAAGAGGCTCAAATGCCCATACATAATAAATTCTCATTATTACAAATCTCACCAAATCACTAACTAGGATCTTAAAAGTTAGGACGCGTCTCTATACACCACTAACTCTAGGTTGCAGTCCTTTTGGACTTGCCCCCAATAACCGTCTTTCTTTTACCTGGAATGGCAAAAAAGATTAAGTGAGCCACAAAGCTCAACAAATTCGAGAAACAAGGAACAATATATAGGATCCAAGAACATGATGACACCAAGAAGAGTAATCAAGGACTCCATAATTATATACAAGATTCGTAATTCATGAATTTATTAATTCAACTCAATATATCATGTCACCATGTATCACTATGCAAATGTGTATAAAATTTCAATGTCATTATTCATTCTCACAGGCTCGCAAGCCATCAATCAATACATGCAATAGTGCATTATTTCATTACCAATATCAATATCCCTGGCTCTCAAGCCATAAATCAATGCATGTGAGAGTGTATAAGTTTCATAAACCTCACAAATAAATATGGAGCCAACCTGCCGGGCTATGGCCACCTCGTCCCGCGCCAGGTGCTCTAGGGTACCCTTTCCCTCCGCGCAAAATATTAGGTGCGCAAAGATAAATAATATTGTGCCATATAATATGATCATATTGAATGTGTGTGAAATGCGTCACGCATTTACTTCCACATCTATATAAACATCATGAATTTCATCTCACAAACCGATGCCATAGCTATATATATATATATATATTTTATACCCATCTCACAATACTAAATAGCTTTTCCACTTATATCAAATATGCACACCAAATATAATAATTTACTCATGAATTAGTTTAATCAATTTACTAATGAATTCGTTGCAATTTATTTGTATGCATACCAAACATTTATATATGTATTTTTCTTTACATATAATTTGAATTATTCAATTTAAGACATCAAAATTAGGTAGAATGTATTCTAATATATATATATATATAATTAAAGAAAAAATCAAAAAAGACTTCTGGACCCAAAAATTCTCCTTTACAAAAATAATTATGAGAGAGAATCATTTTATATATATATTTATATATATATTTCTAGGTGGGACTTTAAATTTCAGAGGGTGCGTGGGTGCATGTGTTTACACACACATATATATATATATATATATTACTTACTTGGGTGCCTTTAATTTGTAGTGGGTGTGTATACGTTTATATATATATTATTTATTTGGATGCTTAAAATGTGTATATATATATTATTTATACTATTTGGGTGCCTTGCTTTCAGTGGGTTTACTTTTTGTTAACATAAGACTATTAACATAACAGAGGCTTAAGAGAGAGAAATAGCGCTTCCAATCAAGCAATTACACTACTGCACATATATATGTATATGTATGAGAATGTAATGGGGTGGGTCGGCTGGGACAGGGAGACATTAAGATGGTTGCATAATATATATATATATCTATACGATTTGAATAAAGCATGGGGGTATCCGAATAAGTAGCGGGATTACACTGTCGTGCTTATATATATATATATATATATGGATGGATTGGTTGGGACAGAAATAGGGGCGTGCGTACATGTATATACAAGGGCTGTTAGCATATATATATATATATATATATATATATATATGGATGGAAATACTAATGGGTCACTCAACTGGTACAACAATGGTGGTTGTTATATATATATATATATAGATGTGTGTGTGTTTTGCTTGGAACAGGGAAGAGCGCCCAGACTTGCTACTTCAAACTTGCAGCTTCTCCGCGCGAGTATATAGGTATATATATATATAATCTTTATTTACCCCCCACAAAAGAATAAAACCTCTAATAGAAGTGGCCATTCCAGAAGTAAACCTTGGAGTAAATCAAACCCCATTTGGATACATCAAAGAGACTCACAGGGAATAGAGAAACAGAGCCATAGTTGAAATATAGTGAAACAAAACAACAGATTATCATATTTCACGTAATGCATAAGGAGTGTATGGATAGAAATTTGAACTTGAGAATGTAATAGAAATACAGGAGAAACTTGCCTGATGAGGTGCAAAAACTCCCCAGCAACAGAAAACACACAGCAATGAGTGAATAAGAAGATGCAATGCAACAGTGGGCAACATGGGTATATTATAGGTGCTGAAAAGTAGGGATATGGTATCTGAAAAAAATAAAAGATGCGGCAGAAAAGGCTGCTAGACTGCATTGTTCCCCCTCCCAAAAGACTGATTTGCCCCTCTTTTTTTTTGTAACAGACAAGCTTTTTGGGGCATTTTTGACATTTAACAATTATTTTTATTTTAATTTATTTTTCTTCTCTTTTTTTTTTCACATAAAAAAAAATTTAAATCTCTTTTATCATTGAGCCCAAGCCCAACCCAACAATTTATTTAACCCACTTGATAAACCCATGAACACATTTAATTATTTAAATGGAGTCCAAAACATTAATTTCTCAAATTCTTAGAAATTAGACCCATATACTTAAATTCATGATCACATGCACCAAGAAAATTTCATATTAATCTAAAATCATTTGATGCCATCAAAATGAATTGTTAAAATACTTCGACCCACATTTAGAATGCCCTTGAGTTAAAATTAAATATGAAAAACACCTAGGCCCAATTTAGGGTCATTACAGAAACAAGAAAATAAATCTAAAAATAATCTTTTTTAATTTAAAATAAATTTACTATTTGTATGAATAAGAAAAAATATGTCTAAAAATAATATTCATTTAATTCAAAATTTAAAAATTCAAATATAAGTTTTTGAGACACAAATTATTAAAACAAGAAAACATGTCTAAAAGTAATTAGATTTTAATTTAAAATAAATTTACTTTTTGTATAATTAAGAGAAAACATTTATATCATAATTTTTTTTTTTATTAATCATCAAAAGTTAATTAATATGAGTAAGTTGGCTCAACAATTTGTTTTGTTATGGATTTTATCATTTGTATTATGAACTAACTCTATAATTAGAGTATTTTGATGCAACTTAAATATGATAATTTGATTTTCATAGATTGGTTTTCTTTTTTGATACAAGTTTTTATTATTGTATTTAATGCTCTCAAATAGTTGATCAATATTTGATTGATATGTTGATATAGATTTAGACCGGAAGAACAAATCTATAACTTAATCTAGATAATAAACACAACAAGAATATAATTAGAACGGAAATAAAATTTCGACTTGAGTGGTTAATTATATTTGCATAAATAATTAAATTTAGATTGTTAACTATTTAAATTAGATTAGATTATTTAGGTGAAATTAAAATAGCCTAGTGCTCTCCAAAATTTGAACTTCTTCATTTTTATTTTTTATGTTATTATTTTATTTTATTTTCTTAAATTAATTAATTCATCACTTAATTAATTATTTAAATAACATTTAGCTTGATATAATTTTAATAATTATCACTCGATTCTTGTGGGAACGATACTCTTACTCACTATTTTATTACTTGTGCAGTCCATGCACTTGTGGAATATCGCTTTAATTTTTTAATATTAATTAAGATTTAAGATATCATATTTTAAAAATTCATATTTTCAAAGTTTTATTATTTTTGCAAAAATCAAATTCCAAGAGCATTATTCATTCTCATTTAGAGAAACGGGGAGAGCATTATAAAAAATATGTTAAGAATTTTTAATTAGCATTGAAAAACTCATGCTTCATTTGCAGGGGTTTTCCAATACTAATTAAGATTTAAAATATCACATTTTCAAAATTATAATATAATAAATATTTTTAGTTTAATAATTAATTAATCACTACCTTTAATTTTATGCAAATTTTGGAGGGAAAACAGTTCACCGTTGATTGTCACTTCGCAAAATAACAAATTTATAAAAATTCTTTAAGGTAATCAAATGCATGGGTTTTTCAATGCTAATTAAGATTTAATATATCATGTTAATTAAATAGTCAAGACTAGCGAAGAAAATTAATGCATAGTGAGAAAAATAGTCAAAATCCATATTTTCAAAGTTTTTATTATTATTGTAAAAATTAAATTTCAATAGTAATTAGTATTGAAAACCCAATGTTTCATCGTATTTAGAAGTTTTAATTAATCACTATCTTTAATATAATGTAAGTTTTGAAAAAAAAAATTAATCATTTATTGTCACTTGACAAAAAAAACAACATAGCTAATCCAAATTTTGAAAAATTTAAACCAAATGTGTAATTGCAATATATGATTTTGAAAGTCATCTATGAAAGTTAATTAATTATAATCAAATCAAATACTAAAACATGATATAAACAACATTTTATTAAAGATTGTTGCGAAACTTTCAAAAATAACATATTTAATTCAAATTTTGAAAAACTTATTTAAATACCACATTTGTGGTTGAATTGGTTGGTTCTCCATCTTTATCACAAATTTATATCTTTAATAATTTTCGATACTAAAAACTTATTTTTTCATATAAATTCCAACATGCGAGAGAGATATTAACCTTGACTCTTATTAATAGACACAGCATATAATACAACCAAAGAGCATTGCTTTCGTTGAAATTTGAACGGTAATCTTGGATCTAATGGAGTTAAAATAATTATTGGAATAAAAACTTTATGCCCAGCTGTTGAGCCAACTCGCTCATATTAATTAAGTTTTGATTATTAATAAAAATATTTTTATGATATAAATATTTTTTCTTACTCATGTAAAAAAATAAATTTATTTTGAATTAAAAGATAATTACTTTTAGACATGTTTTATTGTTTTAATAATTTATGTTTCAAAATTTTATATTTGATTTTTTAAATTTTAAATTAAAGAATAATTATTTTTAGACATGTTTTCTCTTACTCATACAAAAAGTAATTTATTTATGTCTTAAAAGCTTATATTTGAATTTTCAAATCTTGATTTCTCATGTAAAAAGTAAATTTATTTTAAATTAAATGTGAGACATGTTTTCTTATTATTTGAGAAAAACTAAATATTTTTTGAATTTCAAACTTCATATTAACTCTTTATTTAATAACTAGTGTGTTTGAAAGATGTATATATACATGATAAGTATGGAAGCTCAAGGTAGAACAAACTTGATAGAGCATTCAAACAAGAGAGAAGATTCGAAGTGTTAGAAGTGTACTGGTTGGTGGATTCTCAACCGTTGGTGACTTGTTTGCAATTGTTTCTGGTTGTAAGTTTGTTATTTTTACTCACTTGTTATGTGAGGGGATTATATTTACTAATAGTATGTTAGTGGTTCTTGCTTAGGCAATGGATTGTATGTTGGTTCTACTTCTAATTAAAAGTTAGTGTTGATTTTTCCTAGTGGAACCTCAAGTTAAGTTTTGAGAGATAGAATTAGGCTCTTTAGAGTCGAACCTTTATAAATTTATTTTGTTCCTTGTGGTTGTGTGATTTTATTGTTATTAATCATACTGCAATTACCACATATTAAGATCATAAATTTAAGAGTTTTTAAAAAAATTAAAATTATTAATTATTTTTAAAAAACCTAATTCACTCCCCATCTTGGGTATTTTTCTGGGCAACACCAGCATTATTTTCTGAAATTTTGTTGGCTTCCAAATAGGGTTGTAAATAAACTAAGTCGCTCGTGAGCTACTTAGGATTCGACTCAATAAAAGCTTGTTCAAGCTCGTTTTTCATAGCTTGTTTAATAAATGAGTCAAACCTGAGCTAGGCAAAGTTTAACTCGATAAGACTTGCGAGCTGCTCGATTATAGGTTCGTGAGTTAACTCATATAAAAATTAATAAATAATTTAATATATACTTCAATTTTTTTATATTTTTATTTAGAATATTTACAAAATCGTATATTTTAAGTAATTTTATTGAAAAATATGTATAGAAAAGTTATAATACTTCATGAATTTATATAATTATATACTAAATATTGAAATTATTGAATAAATTTATTATTAGTTTAATTTATTATTTATTTTATTAAATAAAATTGAATCTCGATAAGGCTCGTTTAAACTCGCAAGCTTTATGCGAGCCACAAAATACTCAACTTGATTATAAATTAATAAGCTCATTTATAAATGAGTCAAGTTTGATCTTTTCAAAGCTCGATTCGGCTCGACCTGATCAGAACCCTATTTCCAAAACATGATTTTCAAACCTTGTAGTGATAATATAGTTCAATTACACAACCCAACAAAATGATTAATATTTTTTAATAATATAATTGAAATATCAATTTTCAATTTCAACTCATAATTAGGCACTCCAGAGCATTTTATATCATTTATTATGCATATGTATATCTATATTATATATGAATATATATATATATATGTAAAATTTTAGGTTTGAACCGGTCTAGACTAGACAAAAGCTAACCAAAAACTAATGGACTAAATAATACAGATAATATAAATTTATCTGTATTATTTAATTTATACTATTTGTATTATTTAATTTTAATATTATTTGTATTATTATTTAATTTTTATATTATTGCAGGCAATTGTTCTTGCCTTGCTAAATTTTACATTATTTTTAACTTTCCAACAATTCTATTGATTGATTAAATGTTTTAGAATATAATTCATTTATCATAAACTAATAAAATTGTTTGAAGATTGAAAATAGTATGAAATGATTGCGCATTGTTTGAAACAATATGGAGTTACTCATTTTAATCATTGTATTATATGAATAATTATTTAAAATATGATATATTTATTATTAATTAATAAAATTATTTTATTATTGAAAAATAAAATATATTGTGTTGTTGCTATAAATACAGTAATTAAAATTTATAGAGCGAGAAGTCCAAGTTGAGATAGAGTAAAGCAAGAAACTCGGTCAGCAAGTTGGGATGAAGTATCAAGCTATCATCTAAGGGAGAGTTCATGCCTTTGTCGGATTGATCACAATTGAAGACGTCACGGGCTAATTTGAACTTTAATCCACATTTTATTATTGTGTGACATGTATCAAAGAGTGTCATGTGTCATGCTCATTATTCAATTGTTCAAAAAAGTTGCTCGCATCTAAGATTCCCTATTTCATAACCTAGTAAACTCGAGGATAATGTTAATGAGGATCTCGTCTGACAATCTAAGAGAATGATTAAACTAAAGATTTTACTTATTCGTTTGAGATTCAACTCATACAAATGTTAAAAGTCTCAATATGTAATACACGATACACATTCTCTAACCTACACAAACATTCTAGTATCCATCTTAACTCTTTTGCAAATAGAAATTTGATCGTCATAAATTATTTTAATAAAGTTTTACTTTTTTAAAGGTCTAACACTTGATGTACTCGATATTTTTTCCCCTAATTAAATCAAAAATTTATAAAAAATAACAATGTGACAAAATTTTACATAAAATATGCTTCTTGACACAACCATTCAGGAAAGAAATATAAGATAAATTCTGACACCATTTTCATATGAAAAAATATAATGAAATATCGGCAAATAAAATAACTAACATAATCATGACACATCATTCAATTTTCATCAAGGTGGGCCCAACACAGCTGCATTTGCGTCAATTGGAGGCCGTGGGCCGTGGGCCGGGCCGTTTATCATCCGTAACTAGTTGGATCCACACTTTTCTTTCTTGTCTTGGTTTATTATAAATTAATTTTGTTCATAGTTCTCTTAATTTTTACTTTACTAGGGAGTTTGCGTCTAGTTGTGTAAAAAAATAAAATAAATGAAAGTTCATTAGAGAGCGTTTGATAATTGTAGTTTATTTTTATTTTTTAAATAAATTTTTAAACAAAATAATTATTAATTTACCGGTAAAGTAGTTCGAGAAATCAAGTATAAGTTATGAGTTCAAATTTAGTTAGTGTAATTAGTTTTTACTTTAATGCAAGATATATAAAAAATAATTTTGTTTACTGAGTTTTGTAAAACAAAGTGCGTATTTACTCGTATAATAGTATAGATGTTCGAAATAAATAGATTTGATGGAAAAAGAAGGTATTTGTATATCTATATTTATATATATTCAAATAAAATATATGTGATTTATAAATTATTATATATAATAGAAACATAAATTTTAAATTAAAGCAATCAAATAAGCCAAATCCATATTTTTCTCTCTTAAATTTACATGAAAATCCTATCATCCTGGTTATGCCCTCAATTTTGGTAGAAGAGTTAAATCTCAGGTAGAAACTTTGTCTCATTACGCAGGGCAAAAAATCGAATCCACAACTTATTAGTTTGAATCATAACTTATCGTATCCCAACCACTTGATTTGTGTCTTAGGGGCTGACTAATTAAATACTTAATCTTTACAATTTACACCTATTGAGTATCTAATTATCTAGTCAGTATTGATTGTGGAATGATTAATTTGGTTAATTATTTTTATGTTATTTTATATTTTTATTCTTTCAAACTCACCTCATATGTAATTATTGAGATTGGTTGAGACGGTAACAATCGACGGGAGACTTCATTCTTTTATTCGTATTGACAGGAGATTGGAAGAAAAACGACCGTCAAAGACAAAGAGGAAGGAAGGAAGGAAGGAAATATTGATCCAATCGATTCTTCTTCTATTATTCATTTTTCTTATTTTCAATTCATTTTATGTGTAATCCATATATTAGTTTAAACAAGAATAGTTAATAAGTATAAATTATAAAAGTTAAGTATTTAATATGTTGTATTTGAAGTTAAAAGTGAGAAATATGGATTTATCCCAATCAAATATGCACATATGTATAGATACAGTGTAATTGCACAAATTAAAAGCATGCACAACTTCATTAAATTAATTGGTGAGATATCTAATTAAATCTTATACTCAAATGCACCCCCTTACAATAATGACGTGTAATCATCAATTAATAAATATTACCTCTCCTTCTATCCAACACCAAATTAGTGTCCTCTATATTACTATCCTCCTAACTTAACAAGAAACTATTCATCAAAAAAGAGTAAACAAATTAACAAATTCAATCCATTCTAAGTAAGTCACCACAAAAATAAATAAAGAAGCTAGCAATAAATCACCCAAAAAACACCCGAAGTGGCTTAAACCTAGACAGCATTGGGAAGCTTTGACGACGAACCCGGGTGGTGGTGGGGCGACGGAGATTGCCGACGAGGGAATTCCGAGAGCATCTGAACCACCTCCCTCATGGTGGGGCGTTCGACGCTGTTGTCCTGGATGCACATCATGGCGATGAAGAACAAGTGCATGGCTTCGTCTTGGGGGACTGTGGCTAACAGCCTTGGATCCACGATGCTGTTCACTTCCTCTCGTCGGCAATTGCTGGCTCTTTTTGCCCATTGCACAATGTCTACGCCATCGCCGAAATCCCCCACCGGACGCCGGCCCGTGATAAGCTCTAGCAACACTACCCCGAAGCTGTAGACGTCGCTCTTTTCATCTACTCTCAAGGTGTATGCATATTCTGTCATAGAAAGAAACCCCAATGAATTTACACGCACACATATGCATATGTGATAATGCATAGAAAGAATGAAAATGATTGCAATACCGCGAGAATATACAGGGCACTTACCGGGAGCAATGTAGCCATAAGAACCGGCAATGGCGGACATGCACTGAGAAGCGCCGCCGTCGACCAAGAACTTGGCGAGGCCGAAATCGGCGACGTGAGCCTCGAAGTTGGAATTCAGCAGAATGTTGTTGGATTTGACGTCCCGGTGAACGATCAACGGCGAGCAATCGTGGTGCAGATAGCACAAGCCCCTGGCCGCCTCCCCTGCGATCTTGTACCTGAGATTCCATCCCAGAAATCCGCCTTTCTTGCCGTGCAGGGCCTCTCCCAAGCTCCCGTTTCTCATGTATTCGTAAACCAGCAAGTTCGTCTCCTTGTTCGAGCAGAACGCCAGCAGCTTCACGATGTTCCGGTGCCTGATGTTGCCCAGCGTTCGGATCTCCGCTCGAAATCCATGGTCGTGGCTGTTGTTCCCTGTTAACAATTCAAGTCAGTTCAAGCTGAATCAAACTAACAGAAAATGAAGGGATCGATGGGGGATACATACCAAAACCCAGAAGTTTTTTGACTGCAATTTCGGTTCCATTAGGCATTTTGCCGTGGTAGACGATCCCGGCGCCGCCTCGGCCGATCACATTGCCGTCTTTCATGCACTCGAGGACATCGGAGACCGAGAACTCGAGCTTCTGGAATGCCGTCATTTTCCAGGAAGATGAACCGCTTTTCTTGAACGATTTAGCCTTGATTACAGCTGCGGCAGTGAAGACCAGAGAGCATATCAACAACCCAAGGGCGAAGATCAGCTTGAAGTCGCCCGAGGCCTTGTTGGATGATTTGGTGACGGCGGTGAGATTGCAGGGATTGTTCAGGAGTGTTCCGCAGAGCCGAGGGTTGCCGGCGAATGATGAGGCGTTGAAGAAGGCGAATTGGCCGGATTCCGGCAGCTTTCCGGCGAGATCATTGAAGGAGAAGTCGGCAATCGTGAGGCTTTTCATGGAACCTATTGATCTGGGTATGGCCTCGTTCAAGTGGTTTCTTGACAAGTTGAGGTAATTCAAGATTCGGATGTTGGAAATTTGGAGTGGGATTGAGCCAGAGAGGCTGTTCTTGCTCAAGTCCAGGTAGGTCAAGTGGCTGCAGCTTCCAATTTCCGGCGGGATTTGGCCGGAGAGTGAGTTTCCTCGGAGGTCCAGCTTCAGGACTTGCCGGAGCTCTCCTATGGAAGGCGGAATTGGGCCGGAGAACTGGTTCCCACCGAGCAAAAGGATTTGGAGGGAAGAGAAATTCGAAATGGAGAAGGGCAAAGAGCCGGAAAGCTGATTGTTTGACAAATTTACCTGGCCCAGTTTACCAGGCTTTGAAGAACTATTCCCATTCTCAGCCAAATTCCCAGACAAATTGTTGTCTTGAAGCTCAACCAAATTGAGCTCCGGCAAGTAGATGAAGCCGTTTGGAATAGTTCCATTCAAGTAGTTCTGCCCCAACCTCACCCTCACCAGGCTTGAGCATGCCCCCAGGCTCTCTGGAATTGGCCCAAACATGAAGTTTCTGAGCAGAATTAGGATCCTGAGCCGGCCCAAAGGGCATAAGTTTGGAGGGATTGTACCGGTGAGCTTGTTGGAGGACAAATCGAGGTTCTGCAGCCTGCCATTCTGGCCGAGATTTGTGGGGATTATGCCGGTGAAGTTGTTCATCCACAGCTGCAGAGTTTCCAAATTAGGCAAATTCGCGATGAACTCAGGTATAGACCCATGCAACCTGTTCATGAAGAGGTTCAAAAGCTTGAGCTCTCTGAGATTCACAAGCTCAAATGGGACTTCCCCGCTTAATGCATTGTTGGAAAGATCAAGATTCACTAGTCCTGTGAGGTTGCCCAGCTGCCTGGGGATGGCGCCGGAGAGCACGTTCGTGTGCAAATAGAGAGTATCCAAAGCCTTCAAATTCCCCAAATCATGAGGAATTGATCCCTCCAGTCCACACTGTGAAAGATCCAAGTGAACAAGATTTTCCAGCCTCCCAAACTCCCTTGGAATCCCACCTTCAAACACATTGAAATATCCCAACTCAAGTTTTCTCAAGCTTGTGAGATTTCCCAGCTCGCCAGGAATTCCTCCCTGCAGATCATTTCCAGCCAGCGACAAGCTCTCCAACACAATCAAACTCCCGTAACTTTCCGGGATTTTCCCGGAAAAATAGTTTCCTCCCAAGTCCAAGTACCTGAGCTTCTTCAAGCTGGTAATCCCAAGAGGAAGCAGGGCAGTGAAGTTGTTGTTATATGCATCAAAGACCTCCAAATTCTCCATGCTCGAGTAGTTCCAGTCCAAATTCCCGCCGAACTGGTTGTTCGATATGTTGAGTGATCGGAGACTGCCCAAATGTGCTATACTGATTTCACCGGAGAAGTTATTCCCGGCGAGAGAGAGCTCGACGAGCTGATCCAGGCTCGAGAAAACAGGGGAATAAACAGAGCCGCCGAGATTCATATCGGTTAAATCCAGGGTAACAACTCTGCCTCTGAAGCATTTGATTCCAATCCACGAACAAACCGAAGCTGGATTCGAAGAATTCCAAGAGCTCAATCCCGGTTCGGCGAACTCAAACCCTAGTTTCAGCTCAATTAGGGCACGGAACTCAGTAACGGGAGAAGAAGACGAAGCGGAGGCGCCAACGAGAAGGAAGAGTGTAAGAAGAACGAGTGGGGGCATATTTTCCTGGGAAAGTTTCACAGAAACTGGAACTGGAAGAAGCGGACGAAGAGGCCGAGGATTTTAAGGGCAATGGATGTCCCGGAAAAGGAAGGAAAAGCGAAGGGAATCTGAGAAACAGACGCTTCAAGTTTGTGAAAATTTAAAGAATCAATCATCTTCAATGAAAGAGACTTCAAGCTCAAGGAAGAAGCTGAGCCTCTGCTTTTCGAAGAAAGAGAGAGACGAAGAGCGAGAAACTGCTTCGAAACTGGGATTACAGTGAGCTGCGTTTGTGTATATCTTCCATGAGAGAGGCTTTAAGCAAAGCTCGGAGTGTGAAGAAGGAAAGATGGTTTAGTGGGAAGAGGAATTAAAAAACAGCCGTTGGATAACAGAAATTTAAAGTTGAGATTAGGGAGGAAGAAAGTAAAGTTGATTCTCTCTCTCTCTCTCTTTTTCTTTTATGAGATGACAAAAATGCCCTTTAGCTTTAATCAAAGGAGGGCCTTGCTTTACTTTCTTTCTCGTACTGGATTTGCTAAAGAGTCCTTGTAGTTTAGATAAATGACATTATGATACTCGTTCCAGGCTATTACGTTATACTTGTGAGAAAAGTGTGGTAGAAAACTGAATAATACAAAATAAAGTTGAACGTAAAGGGCTGGAATCGCAAACGAGTGAAATGTAACATTTAAAAAATGAAACGTAAATGAATATAATGTAACTTTATTTTGTTTGAATACAAAATGAAACCGAATATAATTATCTAAAATAAAGTAAAGTTATAGATATACTTCTTTACTTCCAAAATAAATAAATGAGTATAGAAATAATAAGGGTAAGATAGTAAAATTAATAACTATATATATATTTCTTTCTTTTTTCTTACACATCAAATTATAATGTAAGCAAAATAAAGATACAGAATATAACGAAAAACTATCTTGTCCAAACAATTGAAAGGGTTTCCCTTTCCTTTCGATTATTCTCTATACCACTATTTAAATATGGGTATAAAATTTGATTTGGTGGTCAGATAGTATGTTTTTCACATTGACTATAAGGGATCAAATATCGTTATAGTTATGAACTCGTTAATTTTTTAATGTGTATAATCTATGAGTTATTATGTATACCTTAAATTTACTTATAATACGGTATTGGTGTGGATTTTGTGTTATGAAAAAAGATAATAAAAAAATAAAAATAAGATAAAATAAAGATTTATGAGAGTAGGTATATGATCAATGCATGGCACTATTGCCATGTCATTGAGGGAAAGCTAGGTAGATGATCAATGCATGGCACTATTGCCATGTCTTTAAGGGAAAGTTTGAAAATGACTTGAGATTGAGCCTCAAAATAGCAACATTGGCTTGTGAAAGATCGATCATGAGTCATGACATTGGATTAAAAGTATATTTTATATGCATCATTCATTATTTGCACAACTAGCATATTCCTATTATATTTCATGGCATCAAACAAGGTGTTATAAGTAAAAAAACATAATTTAAATATCCTAATGATGCATTTAGGTCCCACAAAAAAGTGCAATGATGTCGTCACATTGTCCGACTAACTCTTCAAATCTCTAATTAGAACAAAAATTAGCCTCGACAAACCTAAATCCACATGAATAATGAAAATTACATTGATTGGCTAGTTAATTGAATGTTTAGAGTTGTAGAGTTGTAGTAGTCTTCAATTTACAATTTTTTTATTTAAAATATCATATTTTCATTTATTGAGTAGAGTTTTATTGTTATTTTGGGATCTAAATAGTGAAACATGATGAGAGGTCTTTAGTTATGAATCTATGTTTAATGCATCTCTCAAGAAAATGTTAATTAATTTTGGGATTTAAAAAGTGCCACGTGTCACGTTTCTTCATCTTTGCCTGTAAAATTCACCCATGCCTAAAACACCGTACATCGTATCTTGGAAATCTCAAGAATAATGTGATAGAGTATCTCGTCCACAATCTCGAAAGACAATTGAGTTGAGGATTTTGCTTACTCGTTAGAGATTTGATATATATGTAAATGGTAAAGTCTTACCAAATAAGGGACAATACATATGCTAATCTATACAAAGACTTTAGTATTCACTTTTAACTCTTTCTCAAATATTAACTTGACTGTCAAAGACTAACTGAGATGATTAAAGTTTAACTGTATATTAATGAGTTATATTTTATGTTATATCAATATAAATAAACAATACATTAATACAAAATATCAATCAAAATGTGAAACTAAATATTTAAATAACATTTTCAAGCTTAATATGTTCTTGGGATGATTGTCCTTGCGTGTCCCTGATACTCATGTTCTTGATTACATCAGAAGAGATAAATCGCAGGTTCGGCCTTTGATTTTTATGTAGGGTAATAATCAAAATTGCAACTTATCGAATTGACACTGATATATTGCTTATCTGACAGCTCGATCTATGTTTGAAGACAACTTAATATGACCTTGTAGGAGGATAACTTTGACTAATTGTTATTTTATCTTTGGAGCTAGATTCTAGCAACTTTGGTGACCATAGCACATGTCAAGCAACTAATAGTTGATTGTGTACTTTGATGCACAAAAATTGGGGCGGTACGGTACACCAATTAATGGGTAATTTTGTATTACCCATTATGATCTCTTTCACTTTCTTGGGGTTGGAAACATGTGCCCTGCAACAACGCAAGGCAATAGGAGCCGGCGGTAAAAAAGATGGTGATTATTAATATATCATTACCATGATCTTGTAAATGATCATCTCTGCAACCACATATACTTACATAGAATAATACATAGACCAAGCTTCCTCCTCCTTTACTGGACCTCCTTTGGTGCATTGTCTTTATGTTTTCTATTGTTAAGTGATCAAATATCTAGTTGGTTTTGATTTAATATTAATGAAGGTTTCGAAGTCGATTATCACTCAAGTCTTATAATAATTATGTTTTTTTTATTAATTTTTCTCAATTCTAAAGTTTTATTAATTATTCTTAAACTTGAGTTTGAGCTTATTTGAATTGTCTTTATCTACAAAAAGATGGTGGGACTCTGTCTTTCGGTGGATCATCTAACTCTTAAGTTAGTCATAATATTCAAGAATGATATAATAAATGCACAATAAATGTCTACTCTGACTCGTGGAAAAAATATTTCTTTATGTAAATTGGTTGAAAAATCAATAGAGACTAGGATAATACCACATGAATTGTCGGATTTGATCCAATTGGTGAATTAGGCTTGGGGTCGGGCCTTCTGTTGTACTTCTTGTTTGGATAGTATTGAGTCAAATTTTAAGGTAAACCCAACTCTTTAAGTCTCATTTTGTTAAGTCTCATTTTGTTAAGTCTCTTAGATTAAATCAATACTAGTGTGAATTTAAGTTTTTGATTTTCAAAAGGGACGTTCTCGTATTTATCACTGAAACTGAATATCCCATAATCAAACATTATGTTGAGCTTGGAGTATACCTTACCTTATGTTAGTTATGTACATGGAAGCTAGGAAGGAACCAAGTAGGGCAGGGCAGGGCAAAGCTAATTTATTGAAGATGAGCTAGCTAGCTAGCAGCAGCCAGCAGCAGCCAGCGGCAGCATTTGCTTTATTCCTTCTCCTTGCTTGCCCTACAGGCCTGCTGGGACCAACTCTCTGATCTTGTTTGTGTAAATGTGCGTTCTTTGAGCTTTATTAGAAGATGGAATAGTCTAAAAGAGAGGGCTGAAAAGTAAAAGCAGACCTTAAATATATATGCATGCATATGAACACACACACACACACTCTTGGTCTTGCTTTTGATCTTCCCACCTTCAAAAAGGAAAGCAAAGAAAGATCCATCATCCATGAATCCTATTCCATGATTGATGATCGATACCCCCTATCTTCATGTGAAAAAGAGTATTCTTGTATCAATTTAGTCCATCATTCACACGTATATCTTTATATATATATATATATATATATTGAAGAGGGAATTCATATTATATATGTAAAAAAAATTAAATAAAAGTTCATTGTGTCACATGTAGGGTTAATTATACCAATAATCACTTAACTTTATATTCTGTTACTGTTTGGTCATTGAACTTTGAAATATTATTTGTTAGTCACTAATATTTTAAAACTGTTATTACTTAGTCACTGAACTTTAAAATGTTACATGCTAGTCATTAATATTTCAAAATCGCTTCTCACCCGTCACTCGTTGTCATTGAACTTTAAGTTCACGACTAATGGATGAGAAGCAGTTTTGAAATATTAATGACTAATAGATAATACTTTAAAGTTCAATAACTAAATAATAACAGATTTGAAATATAAGTGACTAATGGATAATAATTTAAAGTCCAGTAACTAAATAGTAACAAAATACAAAATTGAGTGATTATTGGTGTAATTAACCTGCCACATGTATATCTATTTAAATTTTGAGTTTTTTAAATAAAATTTTAAATGAAACCAACCTCCATGTAATGATAAAATTGTTTCAAAAATCCATTATTGTTTTAAAATTTATTAAGATAGATAGTTTTTATTTTTTAAGATAAAAGAAAAGATATATATATATATATATACCTAGCTAGATCATATATTAAAATGAGCCAAAAATATTGAACAAATGACATTATATTATATATCATCTTTATAATATGATTCCTATAAAGTATTGTGGCATATATTGACAATAAGAAAAGAGAGAAAAGTTGATGACCCCCCTTACATGGGAAAGAGTGCTCTTGTATCAACATGCATGGCTTCAAATGGCACTCTCTCTCTCTCTCTCTCTCTACAATGGTTTGGTTGGCATTTAAAGAGGTATTAATTAAGTGCAATTGCTAGTGATAGTCTGTCGCTAACTGTTGCCACAGACCCAACAATGGAAGAACCCATCAATTAGGGTCTTCTTTCTTCGTCAAAAATTTTTGGGTTTTCTTTCAAGTTCCCGAGAAATTAAAGAGATTCTTCTCTTGGCCTACTAAAATTTTATTATAAATTTCTAAACATTAATGGGCACATATATGTAGATACATTAATTATATAAAAGCTATATAAGATGGGTATATATATGATGAAATGGGGAAAGCAGTAGAGAGACTATTTCATTGCTTTTGAGGTGTCTTTGTCTGGGCTTCTTTGATGCTCAGACCCTACCCTTCTCCCCTCCTTTTGAACTGTCATTATCTTGCTGCAGCCCCCTCAGCACTCCCTCCTCTTCATGCCCTGCAAAAATCCCATAAATTAAAACTGAGTTTCTAAATTCACTTAAACATTAACATTTATTAAAATATAACATCTGAATTGAATCTAAAAACTCAATTATGATCCTAAATTAAGACCTTTTTCTGGGTTATTACTCATTAATGATCCTAATTCAAACTAATTAACCCACAAGTAATCTATCTATCTGTATTCACATATCTGAGCTACCAACATCTCTCTATTCATTCAGCCTCACATGTGTTCTCTCTTCTTGGGAACTACAATATATATATATATACTGTACACACCAATTGTAGATTAACCCCAAAATAAATAATTGCATGCATCATTGATTTGATCAGATCATCAGAACCTCCCCTGCCAAAGAAGCAACCGATCTTCTTGTTTCTTCTCTGTATACACATATGCTCTCTCTCTCTCCTTTATTTTGTCATTCGTTTAAAATATATGATATTGACATTCGCAGTTTAAATTCTTAGAAAGATTTGTCGGGAAATGATTGGGAGTTAACTTTCTCATTGCAGACTTTTAAAGACGGACTCTTGTATATAGTAATATAGTTTTCTTTTTCTTATTTATTTGTTTGAAAGATTTTCGTTATTTACTTGTTTAATCTTTTATTGTGATGCTCGGAATATGTCACAGTAGTCAGATATAGACACTTTTGTAAATTTTTATTTAATAAAATTCTTATTTATAGGAAAAAAATTACGTCATTTTTAATAAGTGAAGTACATTTTTATCTTTTTAGGATGATTGGCCTTGCGTGGTCTCCAATTACTTGTGTCATCGATTTCGGCATAAGAGATAAATCGTAGCAAGCCTTTGTCATTTGCCTAAATCAAGTATCGAACTTGTGACCTACTGATACTAACTCAGCATATCACTTGCCCGTCACTTGACTTATATTATGGAGATATATTTTTTATTATTATTATTATTATATATGATGTTATGTTATCTTTTTACATATATATGTTTTTTTATTAAAATTTAACATAAAAGGGAAATTTATTAAATATTATTAGATAAGATATTTCATGTCACATTAATATAAATATACAATATATTATTATATAAGTGTTATTAAAATATTATTATTGAGTGTGGAAATAGTATTTTCGATACATTTTAACTTCAAGACTAAGAAAAATGATGAAAGCAAAGGGCATGGCAAGAAATTTCACAAAGGGGTCAACCCTTCAATTATGAAAAGAGAAACAAAATCATATAACCATGTACATATGTGAGTGAGTGTCCGCCTCTATGGATTGAGTTAAGGGTACTTTAAAAGAGGGACAAAATGATCACATCTAATGCTTATAATGGCTTTCTTTTGTAACAAAAAGGGCATTATCGTTGCTTGACTACATAGAAGCATAATTGCTTTGAGCCTAAAACAAGATAAAAGAAATTTTGTCGGTCGAGCGATCAAACGAGTGATATATCAAATTTTTAACAGTAGGTGGGTTATGAGTTCGATTTTGGTCTTGTGCAGCAAGGTAAAGTCTTATATTTGTAATTTATCTTTTTTGTTAAAATGAGAAATATTGTAAAAGGGTGATTATTTCAAAATAAAAAAAAAATTAATTAATAAAGCGCTCTCTCTCACCTCTAATTAATTAAAGGCCATTCAACAACTTTTCTTGGGTGCCCTAATTAAGGGCAAGCTAGCTATATGGCTGTTCAAAAAGATGACCGTCTAAAGGTCATTGGAAGCATCTTTGGAAGCTGGCCAATGCCCAATGGTTCTGCTGTTCAACCCAGTTTTGGTAAAGACAAAAAGGTGACAATTCATGATTAAAATAGTTGATATAAATAAGAAATTAAAAGGAATCAGAGAAAATAAAGAGTCTCCTAAAGCTTTCCAATAAAGTAATGCATTTGCTTAATTAAGGGTGAAATTCCCATCCAACCCATAGTATTTAGTAGTTCAATTTTGAATCAAAGCGTGACGTGATGCATATCTATATCTCTATTATTATATTATTATATAATTCATATTTATACTATTATATAAGTAAACATTAGATTATCATGTTATAAAATTTTATTAATAAATTATTTTTTTTGAAAACCTTTATATATTACCCTTAAAAATAAAAAATTAACTATATTAACAAAAATTCAAACTCATGACAATAATAATTAATTTTTGAAATTATTTTATCACTATGACAATTTATTTTATTTAAAGTTTTTTTTTTCACGTGCATAGTATAAGGCTATAAGCCACCTCTTTAAATTGCATGGAAATGAAAGTGAGAAACTGATACGATATGAAATGAAAATGAAAAAATGATATTTTTAAAAAAAGTAGGAAATAGATATGTGGAAAAGCGCATAAATAAAAAAAATTATAGAGGTTTTTTCATAAATATAATTTTTAATATAAAAAATAATTATTCAATCTAAAAATAAATATAAATTTTATAATTCATTCAAACAAATTTCAAAAAAAAAAATTAAAAAATTTAGGTTAGAGACCTAGTTAGAAACATATTTTTTTTCATCTTTAACCTGTTCATGGATGAAAACGCATTTTTAATTCGAAAATATATTTTTCAGAAAAAATATTTTAAAATAATCTTCAATTTTTAAAAAAAATTACATAAATAGCCCGAAAATATTTTTTGACCTTTTTAATGTTTCGAAAAAGTTTCGTTTTTCAAAACTCTAAAACAACACTCCTAAGATGTTTCTGCGTATCATAAGCCTCTCTAATATATTATACAAAAAACAAATACCATGTTTTTGTATTATGAAATCCTCTTATTAAAATAATTTACTACTATAATAATTAATAAATTTTTATTTAAATCTTGTTTACATATGCATAACACAAACACCCGGCACACTTTACGTGTGTGTGTGTGTGTGTGTGTGTAGGCTGAAAAGGAAAGCCCCACTGCGTGGCCCTGACAGTGAACAGTAGTTATCCCAGTGACAGTGAGCCACACCAAACTAAAGCTCCCAAAAATCACTGGCTCGCCCCCTCCACTCCACTGTCCCTCACTTTCTCCTTTTTGAACGTTTTGGGCACTTCAATGCTCCCTCAGTCAGTCTACAGTCAGCCATTATCACCTTCGGAGTCGGTCCAAATCCAAATTAAGTACTTTAGGGTCCCACCAGTCGTCCCTTAAATTTGATTTTTATAATCTTATATTTTACTAATATTTTATATTATATATTAACATTAATATAACTATTTTAAATATCATTATTATAAGTGTTAAATTTGATTGTTTTAATAATATTTTTGTCTTATTAATCCCTAAGGATAGCAGAGGTAGTTTATTGCATGCATTCCCGAGTTTGTGATATAGTGAAATAATAGATTTGATTATGTCTACGTATGGAACTATGTAGTTGGTTATATATATTTTAGGAGTTATGTCCCAAACTTTAACTTGTAACGAATATGTTTATACACCTAAGTCAGATCAGAATAGATTGTGAATTTTAAAAAATATGAGATAATTCAGATCAAAAAATGTTAATGATCAAGGACTCCATGAGACTTTTTGCGTTAAAAATAATATTTTTATCTTGTTAACCTTTAAGGATAGCACATACTATTTGTCGCACACATTTATGAGTTTGTAATACTGTAAAATAATATATTTGATTATGCTTTCGTAATAGACTCCATAGTCGTATGTGTCATTTTAAGAGTAAGGTCTCGAACTTTAGCATGCGACGAAACTGTTTATACACTTGAATTAGATTAAAGTGAATTGTGAAATTTTAGAGAGGGTCAAATAATTTTGACCAAAGACTAATAGTGGTCAAAAAATTTCAGAGTTTTTCATATTAAAAAATATATATATTTATGTGTTGTTAGTTTTACATTATTTTATTTTCTTTTCTTGGAAGCTTAATTAGATTCAAAAGTTGTCTAATCCAATGATGAGAGAGTGCAATGAATCATAGAAAGATCTGATTGCCTTTCTGCTGAGTGGGATTTTTGACAGCAACATCTGCGTTGGGATTAAGTTAAAAAAAATTAATGAAATCATTTTTGTGAGTTTTTTAATATTTAATAAGAACTAGAAAAGCTTTTACAAAAAAAATTATAGTTTTTTTACTAATATTTAGAGTTTAAGTAGTCTATGTTGTCACTTAACGACAAGACTACATGAGAGATACTAAGTAGCATGAACACATAGAAAAATGGAAGAATATAGTGTTGATCTTATGTCGAATATGGTCACATTGGCCAATAATTATGTTGCACGAAAATAAAAATAAAAAACGTTTTTAAGTAGAAATGGACAATTTTCTAAAAAAATAGACATAAATAGAATCCGAAACGAAAATAAAAAATATTTCAAAAACGTTTTGAAAATAGAGAAACGACATCTATGAGGTGTTTCCATGCAACATAAGTCAATAAAACTCTAAACACACAATTTTATTAAAAAAATAAAAAAAAAAATACAGATACACACGTCCAACATTTAAGATTGAATTTGGTATGAGCATGAATAATGTCGAGATATCATAATTTACAATTTATCCTGTAACCTGAATTTGAGTTTAAGTTATTTTTAAATGACAATGACATGTAGTTGCCAACAAATTTAGAGGACAGTGATTTTACAATTTCTAGTAATTTTTAAAATTCAAAGAATATTTTATATTATCGTACAGATTTAATGATAATTTTTTTGTAAACTATTTTAATTATAGGGAAATTGAATTTATAAATTACACTTTTTTTTTATAATTATACACACTCAGAGCACCTCTTTTGATGTATCATTCGGATAAATCTAGATACAGTCACAGTTTTTACGCACTCAAAGCTAGACATTCGACGCAATTCATGTGGAACTTGTCTTTCAGTTTTACTGTTACCTTTCTAATAATAATTTTATTTTTCAAGTCATCGCAATGATTCAAATTATGATACTCTTTGTGAAATTCTAAATATTTTATCAATTTGCCAGGCCTGGAGGCAATTTTTACTACATCTTGGGATGGTTGCCCTTGCGCAGCCCTCGATAAACATGCCATTGATTATGCTAGAAAAAGTTAATCGCAGGTTGAGCTTTTGACTCTTGTATAGGGCAAGAATTGAATTCGCAACTCACTAAATTAATATCGACGTATTACTCATCGACAGCTCTCTATGAGCTGCAATTTTTACTACATCTTCAAAAGCAAAATCCCTCATCTTAAAGGCCCCTCTCCATCGACCCCATAGATGAAGAGAAGAGGTTAATCAAGAAACCTAACAACTAAGGATCTAACAATTTTTTCCTAATCTTGTACATATGTCATGTGGTGTCTATATCACCGTATTCACCTGCGCTACTTAAAAAAGCTCTATAATTGCAATGTTAATGCACGTCGTAATCTATTACATCATTTGATTAAGGCTTAATTGAGTCATGACTGATAAGAAAATCCATTATTTCTTGGCCTTTTTCGTATTTGTCTTAGTATAACGATGGGCAGATTAGGAAATACATGTGCCAATAACGTCTTAATCATCATTTTATTAACTCTTAATCATGCACCATTGTTGTGCATGTTGTCGTCACTTAGTAAGAATGGATTTTTTTCCCTTTTTATTTAAGTAATAAATTAATGATTTAGGATAAAATATACCGTATTTAGCCTTATCTCATAGGATGTAAGTGTAATTTATTTAAAAAAAATCTTCAAATTTAAATTAGATAGTATTGTCAATCGAACACAATAATAAATATATTAACTAAAAACGTCATCGTCAAATTACTCGAATTCTATAAAAAAAAAAAATGATTAGAAAGCACAAAAAATCCCTGCGCAAATGTTTCGATATTTAAGTCAGGTATTAAAGTATTGAAAACCTATTAAAAACAGTATTAGAGATATATCTCTTTTGGAATAAGAGTTTATTTATTTATAGATAAGCATTAACTTTCTTAAATCTATTAGAATTATGGTTTTTCTTAAATAATGTTTATCTAAGAAAAATATGAAAATAGCATTTTCAAAAAATAAAAAAAATCTGTCATATGATGGGAACACGTTACCAGTTTGAGCATAGTCAGTGCAGTTCCACTCCTCCTGATCTCTGCAGTTGAATTAATTAATTAGCAGAAAGGATCATTGTCGGCCATGAAAGACAAATTAAAGATGAATTTTGGCGGGGAAATCTATAGGGTTTTGTCGTTAACGTTGTCCAAATCAAAAGCATGGCATGCATGCAAAGCCTCTAAATCTGCCAAAATCTTCGGCTCTATTTGCCTTTCATGTTTTGCATTAATTAATTATGTGATCATGAGCGGACCGATCATCAAAACTTGTCTCCACGCAGAGTATCTGTAAAAAAAAAATGTAAAATTAATTTCTCCGGATTTAATTTTCAAAATTAAAATTCATAAAAAAAAAACAGAACTAGAAATATGTAACGAGTACTTATAAGTTAGATGGTTTAAATTAGGGATATTAGTCTTTATACAAGCAATGCGGATTAGGATATTCCAGAGTTATCTCTAAAAATCTCAATCTCGATTATCTTATACGATAATAAATTTGTCAAGTCAATTTCAACTAATAATTTATTTATTGAATAAGTTAAGATATAAGATTTAAATTTTGTTAACTTATCTCTTAAATAAAAAAATACAAGACGTTTTATTATTTAAATATAAATATACATGTAAAATTACAATTAGTTGTTTCAAGGAATAATAATAATAATAATAATAATAATAATAATAATTTGATAATCTCAATCTTTAAGTGCTCCCCCTCCATCAAAATGTGAATTTAAAGCAACAGAGGCACTATCAAAAAGCATATGGATTTGTGGCTTTTGAGATTTGTCCCATCCTCAGGGCTCAGGCTGAAGCAGCTCCACTGTGCCAAACAAGATATACGTAAGGTCATATGCATTAATTAATTGCCTCCTTGCAGCTCTCTTCTTTTGATTCCTTTTGACTTTGTATGTCCCAATTCCAAAATTGATACGATGCCCATATTTATAATACAAAATATATAATACATTAATATATATATATATGAGTATTGAAAAAATATTATACTTGAGTGTTTAAATAGCATTTTTATTATATATATATAGATGAATTAATTATGATAACTATTATCCTAATAGTAATATTCAAATACTAATAAATATACCATATTTAAGGTTTATATTTTTCAAAGTACTAGGTGTCGCGTTAATATGCATTGATTACATTACTATTATATCATTTTTATATATATTGGTTGAATCGAGCGTCGAAAAATCTATTAAGAGATCGAATCATACATCTTTTTGCAAATAGAGCCAGTCTAAATAAGTTCGGACTCGAAAATTACTAAGAATATCTTGAAATTGAAAAAAAAAAAATCATAATAGAGTAATATTGTGACACACCCTTATTGACACCATTTATATATACAAAAAGCTAGTTAACACGTGGTGGTCAATGTATCGATCACTGCAGGAACCTAACTCTAAACTCCTAGCTAGATCTATCACTACATGCATGCACGCACGTACTGGGCAATTACTTGTAGATTAAATAAAGCATTATCTTATCACCTTCCACTCTCTTCATTGTTATTTCTCCCAACGATTCGTTGCTTCTTTTTGTGAATAAAAAAAAGGCACATTTGGTAGCACCAATGAACTTACAATATATATGCTTCAGAATCTACCTTGAAATTCTTTTGTGATTTTCCATGTGTCAGTGTGTGTCTGTACACATTAGAGGGGTGTAAAAAATAAATATTTTAAGTAGAAATTTAAAGTGATATTTCACAGATCATAATGTTTTCATTTGGAGTCAATCGCTAGTAAAATAGAGTAAATAATATTTTAATTAAATTAAAATAATTGAATTGAATTGAATTGATTGAAATTATTAATTCAATTCAGTTCAATCGGTAGGTTAGTTCATTTCAGTTTCTAAGTTAATATGACAATTCAGTTCAATCGTGTTATTTATATGTAAATAAAATAAAAAAGTTAAATAAATATTTATAAGGTAACATTTAATATTAATTATTTAAATTTTAATTTTTTAGATAAAATTTTAAATGAAATGAGTTGAGACATAGTGGTAAAATTATTTTTAAAATTAATTATTATTTAAGAGTCATGAATTTAATTTTTATTTTTTATTAAAATACATGAAAAATATTTTTTAAAATAATTTATAAATAAAGCTTCGTAATACTAAAATTTAATATTTATTTATATAATAATATAAAGGTATGTATATATATCTGCACAATATGTTGGACTCAAAAAGTGAAAGAATCGATGCCTTTGAAAAATAAAATAAAAAAAAAGTTGAAAGAATCGATGCCTCTGAAGGAATATAAGACTATGCATAGTGTGACATTCCTTAATTGGTAAAAATATTTTAATAAGTAATTTTTATAAATCAATGTGAGATATAAATTTATAATAATTTTACCTTCTTTTTTTTGTGTTTTAGAATACGATTAACTAACATATTAATTAATTTATTACGATAAATTAGATAAAATTTTACACTTTTTCTTTTACTGTGTCTCAACATGACATAAGTGTTAAAAGAGGTAAGAATTCATTTTATATTTATAAGGACTAAAATTACTTATTTTGGCTATATATCAAAGTCCATTTTGTTTTGAACTTTAAGAAGTCAATGTTGTCAATTGAACACAACAACAAATTTAGTGTTGATAAATGTCGTCGTCAAGTCACTTGAGTATTTTTTTAAAGTGAGGGCATGTTTATTTATAGTGAATATTTGAATAATCTTAAATCTCTTATAATTATGATTTTTACAATTTATGCTTATCTTAATATTTTGAGATTTTATTATGATTATAATTTTTAGAATTTTTATAGGGGATATTCGAATATTAAAATTATCTAGTTTGAGCAATATTGTGTGAGACCCCCTCCCATTTACCATAAAATTTACACATTTATAGCCAAAAAATTATTTTAAGCTTTTGAGATTTTTTATTCTTTTAATAGGATTTTTTCTGTAACACAACAGTTAAAGACTAAATCATTATTATCAAACACGACTTAATAATAATATTTTTTTTCTCCAACCATGCCCTTTGCCCTTTAATTAATTTATACCATTTCTCTATTAAACTAAAGGTAACCCTACCATATAGGGCTACTAAAAAGGAAGAAAAAAACATTTGTGCCCAAAGGGCAAAGGTGTTTACCAATGTAAATCAATGATAATGTGTGCATTTTGATCCCCTTTGACATCATGGGATTGACTTGGAGTGTGGTGGGAGCTTATCAGCCCTGGCACTAGTGGAAATCCAAGTCACTTTGAAATGGGATTGTCCACCCTTTCCCTTTGCAGCATCATTGTCACTCATTGCCACCCTCCACAAAATTTATATTTCCCCATTCAGCTCCTCCATACCCTTTCAAAAGAATATATTCACCATTCCCCTGAATTATTGCTTCTGCATGCCCAATTTTTTAAGGCACCCCCCAACCCTACAAATATTTATAAATAAAGGGTATTATACAATTGTTTGAGTTGTCACTCTCTATGAGATTCACAAAGTTAAAAGGAGAATATAATTACCATCATGTTCTCAATTGAAAGCAAATGTGGTTGCAAAGTGCTCTTTTGTGTGCTGTTAATGCATTCACATAGTTAATTTGTTGCCTTTTTTGCCAACATTAAGTATTGTTTCCAAATGCAAATGTACAATTGGCTATGCCCTTATGATAATCTAGTCAATGAGATTGGTATTTTGAATTAAATTGCTTTCTTGGGCCCTGTGGTGAGAGTGTTGAAAGTGGTATGGAAGAATATATTCTTCTCTTTTCTGTTGAGTTTTTGTGATTTTAATTTATGTTGATAGCTAGATATATGCTTTATTAGGTTTTTTTTCCTATTATCATAAGTTTTTATAAAATTTGATAAGAACAGCAAATGTCTCGTCATAAAAATTCATTTATAAAGTTCCCTCTTCTCATGTCTGTCTTTAAAGTTCATTTACTTACCTTTTTTTTTTTTGCGGAACAATGTAATTAATGATTCAATTCTATTATTCCTTGAAACAATCTATATAAATAATTTATTCTTAAGATTTATTTCATGTTTTTAATCTTATTTTTTCTTCCTTTATATGGGTCCCTCATCTAAAACTACTGCTAAGATTAAATATATATATGTATATATATATGCTCTATCTTTGTTACAAACACTTATAAGAATGTGCGGGTCTATGTTTCTAAGATAATCTTCGACGCTTAGACTAATAATAAAACTTAAAAAAAATAATTATAAAATTACAGTCTCATGATTTTACCTATATAATTTGTCCTTTATATAAACTACAAAATACAAGATATTTAGAGTTATTATCGAGATTTATTGAGATTCTCAAGTTTGACTATTATGCGATAATAATATGGCTAATTTGAATTTACAGAACAAAAAATGGCTAATTTGAATTTAAATTCAGATAGACTTATCAAATTTGACACAAGTTTTTTTATATTAAGATTCAAGACAAACTTTTAATTTAAACAAAAGTTAGATAAGGATAGCATATTACTTTCCTATTACTTAATAATTGGAAGACAAGACTAGTCGTGACTTTTAGTCGAGCTAACTTAATAATTTCTATATCTTGAATACTTCCACAATAATATGTTAAATAAAAATATTTTTGAAAAACAAGGAAAAGACTAGGAACTAGAGAGGAAAATTAGCAAAGCAGTGGGTGGGACATCTATAGGAATAAAGGGCAAAAGCTGACCCTACCCTCCAATTCTTTAGGGTTCTTCTATGGCCCTCTGCCCCTTTTGACATGATGGGATTGAGCTTTGCATTGTTGGCTTCCCATTAAGCATTCCCACAAATTTATTTATTTTTTGGGGGGCAAAATATAATATTTTTATCAATTTATATTTTCTTTTAAAAAATTATAATCAGAATGATGGATTTTCCTCATTTATTCTCTAATTGAAAAGATAAAATATATTATCATTACAGACATATTATTATCAATATTTTTTTTTATTTATGCATCATCACGAGCGTCCTCCATTATTCGACCTCGCGATATCAACAGGAAAGGTAAATCAGGAACCCAACAGGCAACAGCTGAATTTTGATACCAGATACATTCACTAACGTGAAGACAGAATACCCATCTCTCAATCGTCATTTGACCGCTATGCCCCGGGGGCTACTGTTATTATGACTTTGTTTAAGGGAAAATCAAGTAACGTTAGAGAAAGCATCTTTGTTGCCACCATGTGGTACTTCTAGAATGGGCTCAAAATTGGGCCTTCAAAAGGCCCAAATGGGCCGACACTAACAGCCCAACATTCCGTTCACTAGACTCTAGGGATAGCAGTCCCAAAAAAGCAATAGACTATCTAACACAATTCGGGGGGAGTCACAGTGGATCAAGGCCAATTCAGAAAATGAATAGTAGGAAGGTGCATCATAAATTTGATGAGCCAATCAGTTTGCCCAACGTTTGTAATCACAAAGATTGAATGACTTAGTTCCGGTCCCGTCGAACGTTGGGCTAGGGCTTTATAGAGTCTTAGGAAGAGTAAGCTTTAATCCAACGGCACCTATCGAACCCTCGAAGTTAACTACAGCCGTTGATTCATCCAATCCAATTTTATTTAAAGGCCATCGCTCACACACACGTAGGGTTCATAGGTGCCTGCGGTGCGGCTCTCATTTTCGCGTCGTCGAATCGAGGTAATATCGTTCGGTTTTGTTTGATTCTTAGCCAATCTATCATTATGCCTGGCTTCCGAGAAGCTGAGGATTATCGAAGAAATCTGTGCTTCTGATCGGATGTTGCTTCTGTTTTTTCATGGATCTTGAGGTTAATCAAGTGTGCCTATAAGCGAAGGTCACAAGAAGCTATTTTGTGGACGATTTTTGCCTGATTAGTTTAGATCTGATAGTTGTAACTGCTTAGTTAATTCGTAAGAACTCTCTGATTGTTGATAGCACATTGTGGAGCTTGAAACTTAATATCCTGTGCATGTGCTTGCAGTGCGACATTTGATCTATTATAATACGAACTTTTAAGACGTACTACTTTTTTTTCATTCGTGTGTGTTACCTTTAGCTCCGAAAATCAAGTGTTAAGTGTATTAATGAAATACAGTATGTGAAAACAAGTGTGTTTAAACAAATTATAAAGACCGTGTTCTGTAATTGCACACGTTTCTACTTCTGCATGTGCTGGACTATTGTTTGTCGGAACTCAGGTCTTGTTTGGGTTGAAAATTATGGATTTAGTCTGTCGATAGATCTAGTTTTTGACCTAGTAAATAGTGCCACCTTCTCTGTAGTTCATGTTGTTAACTTGATTTACACTTCTTTTTTAAGACTATTCTCATTAGCTGATTTTATTCTTCATCTATTTGTTTGAAGTACTTATTTTCTACTATATTAATAAATTTCAGATTTTAATTGATTGCCTTTTCATCCGAATACCAGTTTCCATGTGATGATTGAAATGCCTCCCACGAGTAACATGAATGAGTAATCAAGGCTGGAGTCTCAAAAGGGCTCTTTCGACAATACCCAATTTTGGGTATTTGGAAAGAAACACTAATGAGCCCGAGAATTGGCATAGTATTATGCCATAGGCCTTTGGTAGGAGGGGCGCATTTCATATCATTTACTGTAACTGTTGGTGGTTGAAAGGTATATCTATATTGGCCAAGATTCACAAATTTCAATAGTCTGGAAATTGCTTTGCTGACACATTAAGTTGTTGAAATTAACTTTAGAAATTTGTTTGCTGTAACCATGTAAAACCTGATTTGCTGTCGGATTGCAGTGTGTTAATGTATTTTGACATTTTTAGTTTCAATTCTTCCAAGACTCTCTCAGAGGTTGTATGTGCGCAAACATGTGCACATGATATGTAATTATGTGCATAAGGGCATTGTATGTTATGAACTCGAGTATTCTACTGGATAACTTGCATCTGAACTTACAAAAGAGCATGGGTGTACAAATGTGTACTCGGAATTGTTTGTTTAAATATCATTTTTTATTTAAGGCCTTGTTTATTACGTTAGATTGTTGAAAGTCAGAAGAGAAATTTATTATAGTTTTGCAGAGAAATTATAAGGTAGCAAGATGTCTCATCGCAAGTTTGAGCACCCTAGACATGGCTCCTTGGGATTTCTTCCAAGAAAAAGGGCCTCTCGACACCGGGGAAAAGGTATTTAATTTTGTTTAGCTTATACTACTGTTTTTAGTTTCTAACAATCCAATTCTAAGATTGTGATATGTTTTTATTTCACTGATGACATGCCAAGGGTTGTTTATTAGTACTTCTTTAAAATTTTTTGACAAAACCAAGGGATTTTACTTATGGGAAAGATTTTGATATGTTTCCCTATGTTAATCACAAGCTTGTTGAACCTTGTGTTATTGGCTTATGGAGGGCCATGGGTAGGAAAATTTACAATATTTCTTTTAAGGCTTTAACATGGTTGCATTGTAACTTAGATTTTTAGTATTTTACTAGACAATATCTTTCAGTAGTTGCTTGGACAACATTAAAAGTATTAAGAGCATGGTTTTAAAGGTGTGAGCATCACATGCCTTTTCTCTGAAGGTTTTTATTTTTATGTTTTTTTGGTTTGAACCGGGGCTCTTTATTTTGTTTGTAATCATACAAGTAATTTCTTGGCAACACAAATGCTTATTAGTGTAGATGTGGGTCAGGCGAGCCTGTCAGCGGTGACTGTCTGCTGGGGCTACTGCACTGTCATGAGCTGGCAGCCCTCTGCACATGAGCCTCACGCCTCGGCAGACAAGCTATTTTGTAATTGCTAATGCTTATGTTGGTTAATTTCAATTTTCTCACCGCTGCAGTGCTGTGGTTTCCTGCTAAACTTCTTCCCCCAGAACCCCGCTCTATATTTTCTTTTTTGTTGCTGGACATTTTTTTTGTTTGCTGAACATGCTGTTCTCAATTGATTTTCACTATTATTTTATTCTTTTCAGTATTATTTATATGGCGTCTTTTTAAAGAATTTTTATGGTGAAACTTCTTGTTTATTTTAAAGTAATTTATATGTTTACAATAATTATATTATATTATATAGTATATATTGTGTATGATTTAAGTGTATTATATATTATTTCAACTTGTTTATTTGCATCTATATTATTTTCAGCATCTTTATAGATATTGAAAGTCTGACATGAGTATTTTATAAACATTGTGAATAAATGTGCTTCTCACATACATAAGGCTCACACTTCACCTCGTGCCTTGTTCCTTGGCCTGAACCACCCATTGCTCCTCAGTGTGCCTTGCATCCTTGGCAAGTATGATCCAAGAGTGGATCTTTTTGCCCCATTGACGCATCTTAAGCTCACATCTTTGTCTGGAGGCATTCTTTTTCAATTACCCAGCTCATGTTACACTGGAGGACCAACCTACCATTTCACTTGTTTTTAAAGTCATGGATGAGTTATATACATGGAAATGCAAACAGTATGTAGGTTATTTTGCTATGCTTCTTGAACATGCTCTTGGGTATCTTGAAGCCATAAGCCGAAACATGCATTTTTCCAGAAAACATTCTCCTGTTTGGAAATGTCCCAAATGAGAGTGATTCAAACAATTGAAAAGTTTCAAAATTTGTTTAATCTATTTTTCTGCAGCAATCCCGATTTTTTTTTTTCACAGTTAGTTGAGAGAAATTGATGCCCAACGATATTCAATCTATGCATCTGTGAAGTTGGCTTATCATTGCAATATTTCATTAACATATTAATTTTTTTAAAGTCTTGATTGAATGTTAAATTGTGGTTTTATTGCATTGTAATTTTGGAGTATATTTGTACCCTGTTTCTGCAATGTTCTTCAGTCCTTTAATAAATTGCATCACCTCTTTAGTTTTATACAAAAATTGTTTTTTTGGTACCTTTGTCTGTGACATTTGTGCATTTTTGTTGTCACAGTGAAGTCCTTCCCTAAAGATGACCCATCAAAACCCTGCAGATTGACTGCTTTCCTTGGATACAAGGCTGGCATGACACATATTGTTAGAGATGTTGAGAAGCCGGGATCAAGTGAGTTGCTCTTCATTATGCATTAGTGCCGTGGATCTTTTTGTTCTTGAGTATGATGGGATGGACCATGGATGTAAGGGGTGAAAAACCATTCAAGTTTTAAAGCTAGAAGAAACTAAATATCTTTGTTCCCTGCTTTTTTGTGGAGTGCCTTGAATCCCCTGACCTCTTGAATCCCCATTTTACCTTCTGTAACGAGTGAGTGGAAGTGGTAGTTCTTGTGTAAGAGATTTGCAAGGTGATAAACAGACTTGGAATTCCATTTGATAGTTTTTTTTTTCAACTTCCTTTTGTTGGTCTGTGTTTTCCATTTAGGAATGACTCATAAGCAGTAGGGAGGGGGGTTAACATGGCTCTGAGTCGAGCCAGACAGAAGTGGCTTGCCTAGCTTTAATTTGAAGTGTTCATTTATCCAATCCCATCTATATTGATCTTCCCAGTCATGAGATGAGGGGGAGCCTTCTTCCCTCTGACTATTAAGTCTTCTTCAACCCTTTTTTCTCTCACCTCTTTCCACAAGGGAGAACCACGAGAACTGGATAGAATTCTGTTATTTTGTAAACAATTTTTTTTCATAGCTTCAACAGTGACCTATCTTTTCTTTAACCTGGAGCCAGGATAAGTTGTTTATTTAGTTATGCTGCCAGTACTTTTTCACTTCAGAAAGAATGTGTTCTTTCCTGTATAATTTGCCAATGAAACTGTTGAATGCCCATGAAGTCATGTTGACTTGCAGTATTCAATGAAACTGTTGAATGACTTCATGGGCATTTGATGAAACTGGCAGCTCAACTAAATAAACAACTTATCCTGTTGACTTATCCTTTCATAAAGTCATGAAGCCATATTTTCATTTAAATATTGATGTTTTCTATTATGTTTCTTTTGCTTTACTGATGAATTTCATTTTCTATCAGAACTCCACAAAAAAGAAACTTGTGAAGCAGTGACAATTATTGAAACGCCTCCAATTGTAGTAGTTGGTGTTGTTGGTTATATTAAAACACCCCGTGGCTTGCGGGGTCTAAGCACTGTTTGGGCTCAGCATCTTAATGAGGAAGTGAAAAGAAGATTCTACAAGAATTGGTGCAAATCTAAGAAGAAGGCTTTCACAAAATATACAAAGAAGTATGAATCTGAAGAGGGCAAAAAGGACATTAAAGTGCAGTTGGAAAAAATTAAGAAGTACTGTTCCGTGATTCGTGTTTTGGCTCATACCCAGGTATTACTTTTATTGGTCTTTAGGAAACTATTTACTGTGATATATAGAGGGAACTTGGTATTCTTTTATGCTGGACAAACTGTAGCGTGAAAGGTCCATATCCAAACATTGGATATGCTCTTGGACATGCATGGAAAACATTTTTCAGGTGTTACTATATGAACTCTCCAAAAATAAGGATCTCACTAAAATTAGCTTTTTTATACATTAATTTTGGCCATTCTTAACCTAAATAAGTCTGACATTAACAGCCAGCCAACCTCTCCCTAATAACCTAAACAATTCCTTTTCATCTCTGCCTATTTTATTCTTCACCCTGCTATAGTATCATTTTTCTTCTCTGTTCATTTTTGTCTTGATGACTGAATCGATTGTAACTACTTTTTTTTTTTTTTTTTTTTGGGGGGGGGGGGGGTTGTTATTGGTTGAGGCTTTAGTAGATTGTAATAGCATTTTCATTTCTGCATTTGTCATGCTTTTTTATTGTTTTGTTAATTAATATATTGATCTCTTAAGCTTTTCCATTTTATTTACATAAAATTTATGTTTTACTTGTATATTTTAAGTGTGTCCATAGTTCCTGTACGTGACATGGTGTTTTTATTGACTGTCCATGCCCTTTCTTCATAGCTTTTTAGTATCTCTATTCTATTTGGTATGATGTTGATTAGAATGTCCTGATGCTTGTTCTGTGTCATACCCACCTGCAAGTCATGTCTTTCCCGTGTACTGGGTGGGCTTCCATTCATTCCTCAAATAACAATGTTCCTTTTCTGCATTTATGGTTGTAGATTCGGAAGATGAAAGGCCTTAAGCAGAAGAAGGCCCACCTGATGGAGATTCAGGTTAATGGTGGAGATATTGCTAAGAAGGTTGATTTTGCGTATAGCTTTTTTGAAAAGCAGGTTCCTGTGGATGCAGTGTTCCAGAAAGATGAGATGATTGACATTATTGGGGTTACCAAGGGTAAGGGCTACGAGGGGGTTGTTACCAGGTGGGGTGTAACCCGGCTGCCTCGTAAGACCCATCGTGGGCTTCGCAAGGTAGCCTGTATTGGTGCCTGGCATCCTGCAAGGGTATCATTTACCGTTGCCAGGGCTGGGCAAAATGGGTACCATCATCGCACGGAGATGAACAAGAAGATTTACAAGCTGGGGAAGTCTGGTGACGAGGCTCACTCTGCCATCACGGAGTTTGACAGGTTAGAGATTTGTGGTGTTTTTATTTATTAGTTTACCTTGAAAATTGCAATGTTTGGGTGGTCTGATTTTAGCAAGGATATTTAATTTATGTTGCAGAACTGAGAAGGACATAACACCAATGGGGGGATTTCCACATTATGGTGTGGTGAAAGATGATTACCTGATGATAAAAGGATGCTGCGTAGGCCCAAAGAAGCGGGTGGTCACCTTGAGGCAGACATTGCTGAAACAGACATCGAGGGTTGCAATGGAGGAAATTAAACTCAAGTTCATCGATACATCTTCCAAGTTTGGCCATGGCCGCTTCCAGACGACACAGGAGAAGGCCAAGTTCTATGGGCGGCTCAAAGCCTGACCTTGAAGGCGGCCTCCTCACCCGGGAATGGAAAACTTCCATATCTATCTGTTACCGTTTTGCTACTGTGTTTCTTCCTCAACTGTTTTCCCCATCCATTATTCCTTTTTTGAGCACAAAACTTATATTTCATTGATACATCTTCCAAAAGTTTAGTAACTATGCGATTGAAAATTTGTGGTGCCCTGATTCATCATATTGGTCTCTCTTTGCAATGCAAGCTCAGAGTCAAAAAACTGTGTTAAATGTGGATAATTTTATTTTTGCAGCCCGGGATGTGGCAACCTTAATTTTATTTTTGCCATACTAAAGTTGCAAAATATAATATGCCAGGCCCTGGCAGTTTTGTTGCTGGCTACAAGCATGCCGAGCTCAATATGGAATTAATTTTTCGCCGTTAAACGGAATTTGACCAATTTATGTGGGGATAGATTTGGGTTTGGGGGGGGTGGTTGTTTGGCCGCTTATAAGTTACATAGCTTATTTTTTTTGAAATGTTTGGCAATATTTATTAGTTTAAACGTCACTAAGCTTAAATGATAATTCACTAACCAAAAGCTCTTCCCTTCCTTTAGTTTTTTAAAGAACGCTATTAGAAATGTTTTGACCAATGAATTTAGCGATTTACCTTCAAACATTTTACATAACTCATTTTCTGCCTCCTCCATTGCAGTAATGCCACCTGCAGCAAATCGGCCGTCGGTTTCATCCCTGCCTTGTTGTCTTCGTCGGATCTCTTTCTTTGCTGCGTCCACCGTCACCTCTTACTTGTAGATCAGCTATTGTCGTCGCCACCTTTTGCTGAGTCCATTGTTGCCTTCTTCTATTGCCTCGACCATCGCCTCCTCTCGCTGTCGCAAGCCACCCTTCACTATATATATATAATTATATATATATATAACACAATATATATTAATTTTAATAAGACATTGTATTAATATATTTTTTAATAATTGTAAGTAAAATTTTATCAATTAGACATAAATTTATAATTTATTTTTTAAAAATTAATATTTTTATATATTTTATTTATATTATTCAACATGTTTATTTTTATTTTTTTGTCAAGTTCTGATGATTTATTAATTTTTTTAAATTAAACACATAAAAATACATTTATTTAAGCACATTATCAGTTTAAATATTTTTTAACTTTTACTTTACATAATTTAAAAACTAAATAATTTAAAAATTACTGAAAAAAATGATAAGCCAAAACACCCCTAGAAGTGTTTTCGACTTGTTAAAGTCAAGTATGGCTCCAACTACAGTTATTAGTTACTAAAATCAGAAAGAAGTAGGTGGTTGTAAGAAAGAAAGAGAAATTGAGTGACAGATTGTTTATTAAATTTTAGGGGGCAGCGTGGTCTTTATAATTTTTAAAAAATCACCTGTAAATTAGATATGCTGCTGACATGTTAAAATAAGTAACTCGGAGACTATGAGAAGATGACTTGAATAAATTTTGTTATTTTTTAGAAGTTATTTAACTTTTGTTGGGCATTTATTTGTGTCTTTACTCAAGTCAAGTGTATGGGTATTTCAGTGAGGCTTTCAGGATGAGACTCAACAAGTACCTATTTATACCTTTGATTTAAGAAAAAAATCTTATCAAGAAATAGAAGTGGCAAATAGACATTGGTTGATGATATGTTCAAACGTATCTCCTTAATTTTTGCAATAAATTCATCATCCACAAACGATAAAGAAATTTGATGCTGTAAAATTCAGTTGGTTGGTTAGTCTTGATCTTGTGGGCTCCTGGGATTACTTGGCACGAACAATGTTTTGGAAAAGCAAAAGTTTGCTTCAGTGGAGGGACTTGTGCTCAAAAAGGAACAAGAAAAGAACAGAAAATATGATGATTCAACAAATTTTTTTTCAACACTCTCTTTAGTGTCCTTTCTTGTCATGGGCCCCCTGCTCTCTTTAGAAAATGTCTGATTTAGAGATGGAAACATTCCCCATTTGCATGAAGCCAAGAAATTGATCTATTTATTGGCTTTATTCAAGAAAAGCATAATATATCCTCATATCAACAAACCATGAAGTGGATATATTTTAATTCAGGTGAAGATTAAATCCCACGGTTTCTTCTTCTTTTTCCTTCTGTTTCTTTATGGATAAATAAAGCAGCTGCTTCAGGTTGGAAAAAGCTTAAAACTTAGAAATTGAATTATATTATGTCCTGAATCCAATGGGTTTTGTTGAAATGAGGCGAAATCATTTGCTGGGAATAGGTATGGATAGGCTTTCACTTCTTTCTCAGACATGGTGATTGTCTTGTTGACAAAAGACCCTCTATGCATTGGAGGGAAAAGAAAGAAAAAGCTTCCTTCTTCCCCTCTCTCTCTCTCTCTCACTCACATGGCCTTGCTTATCAATTAGATATCAATTATTGCTTTCATTTCTTTTCTAGAATTATCAAAGGCTCTTGGCTCCATGTTTACAATTTGCATAAACTCAGATACAAGGGCATGATCCTTGTGTGGTGCATTGAGTTTAGGCAGGCACTTCATCTGTTTGCTTTAATGCTTCTGACAAAAAAAGTTGTGGGTTCCTCTCAACAGATCTTTTAAGGCCAAAATTGAGGAATAAATGTGGCTGTGGACCTCTGGTCTCCATCACCTCCTTTTCTAATAGCTCTTCCCTCTTTTTTGTTGCAGACCCATTTCTTTCTTCACTTGAATCATGGCTGATCTGGTAACGCACAGCTGTAAGATATCCAACTTTGATTCTCTCTCTCTCTCTCTCTCTCTCTCTCTTTTCTGCTACGATTTGCTGTACTTCTTTTCTTTATGTATGCATTTGATCATGCACCTTATCAACACAATTGCATATGGAAAAATATGATCCTAATACATAGATTACCCACCTTGTAGCAGCCTTTTGTTTTTCTTATGTTTAGATGGCAGCTTTCATTTCTATTCCACATAGTGGGAGATTAGGTGACACATGGTGCCACCTTTCAAATGATGAAACCCAAATGGTTCTGTTTGGTTTTTTCAATAGGGCAAGTGGTGGTTAGGAGGTTCCAGGCGCCAGGCGGTGAATCTACCAACCTAGTTTCCTAATCTCTCCACAGGAACAAAATCCTTGATATTTAGCTATTTGAGAGGTCAACAACCATACTTACTGAAAAACACTGGGCCTGTGTGATTGTGGCCTCTGTGTTTGGTTTTGTTTTCAATGCTTTCAAAGTCAAAAGCTCTGAAAATTTTTGCAACAGTTTCATCTTTATCTAAAAATAGTTTCCAAAACCAGAACAGTTTCTTAAAACAATAACTTGATGAACTGTTTGCTTTGTGGTTAAAGTCAATTCACAGACTAGAGCTCAAAATATTTAACCCCTAGAGGAGCCTAATTTGTGGGGTATTCACCTCAGTGGTTACTTATAAACTTACATGCTTTTAGAAGGAGTTCACAAATAGGCCACTCTGTTTTGGCTCTGCAGACAGGAAGGCCCATACTTTTAATTTCTTTAAGTTTGCTTCTCCAGACAAGGTATAGTATTCATTAAGTTAGGCATCAAGATCTTGAGCATCAAGACATCAAAAAGTGTGGTACTGGGATTATCATACAACTTTGTCTTTACATTTTCTATTGGTATAAAGCTAGGAGTGTTGGGTTGCTTTCTTTCATGCAATGCTTTGTGTAATGTGGTGTCTTGTTCTTCCAGGACATAGAGCATCTAGTATAGGAAGTCTAAGATGACAACAGGTTGCCACTGCCTCTCTGGATAAATACCAAGGCCCTTGCAGATTCTCCTAGCTACAGGTTTGGAGTTACTTGTGCTTCTTTGTTTATAAGCATACAACCTTTGATGTGAAAACACATTTCTACCCTACCATGTTTTCTAAATTGCATTTCCTTCCAAGTTTGAATCAGTGATTCATCGTATTCTTTGCTTGTTCAGAAGCTTCTCCAGGAGCCTGAGACTCTGGCAACCAGGCTCATGATAAACATTTCAGGAGAAACTGAGTTCGGATTGAAGTGTGTGATTGATCTCAAAGCAGAACCAATATTTCCGTTCAGTAAGTTGATCTCACTAAAACAACATGGCTGCTAATTTGATCAGTGTTGACCTTTAGCATTTGAAGATGTTCCATTTTCCTTTTCTGCAATTTCTTGATTACATTTGATTGGATTCTTTCTCATATTCTCTGTTGCTACAATTGGGATTGGGAACGTGGGCAATGAAGATTGGGGACTATTTTGAAAAAAAATAGAAACTTTGAAGTACAATGGGTCGGAAACGTATTCTTTCCAATTTTCCACCTAAGCACAATTTGCAGATCCTTCTGCATTTTCAATTCAATTAGGAGGGGACTCTGATAATTTGAGTTCATGGTGTTGTTTGTAGTAGAGCATCATAGACCAAACCATCCCTTAAAATTTGCTACTTTCTGTTCTTCTACGAGTGTTGAAGTGTATTAACCAAAACTAGAAAAATGAGGAGTTGCTTAGTTGGGATGTCCACCTGATATTCAGTCCTCAATGTGTTGTTCTTCTCCCAGGGCTTGTTGCAGCCACAATCCAATTTGCTCCTATAGCCCACTTGAAGGACCTGAAGCAGATATAAACCATGGATGAGTTTGGCTCAGAGAGATCAAAGACATGGAACATCTATACCAGTTCAGACCCTAGCCCTTCCCATACTGTTGTCGATAGAGAAGGTCCATGGAAGAGCTATGGCTCATCCATGAATGCCATTTCATTTGGCTTTGTTGCCACAGCAATCTTAATATCAATGTTTCTCATAATGGCCATATTTGAGCATTTGTTCAGGCCAACTTCTTTCTCTTCCAGTCAAGACAGCACCAGCAGGTCCCTGGAAACATGTACAGCTGAAAAACTTAGGAACCAGCAATCAGTAAGTTGACAGAATGGCATACTCTCTTTTCTTGTTTATATTCGATTTGGGTTGACAATTTTTGATTGGTTAACCGTTCCTGGTGACAGGCGTCGACAATGCAGGCATCAGATTTCTCAGTGGTGATGCCAGGGCAACACTGTCCTACCTTCATAGCCCAGCCTGCTCCTCTTCTTCCCTGTCCAAGGGAAGGTGTCCACTGGCCCCCCCATGAACATGATTCCACCTTGCCTTAGCCTATCTATGTATGCTACGTCAGTGTATGCTCCTATATTAATGATTTTATGTATTTCCCACAGAAGGATTAAGACATCACCGATCTCATTCTCAACCCTTTTCTACATTGCTTTTGTTTCTGAAAATGGAATGCCAAACATGATGCCCAAGTGCTTGAAGCCCAAAATAGACGAGCAAAAGAGAAGGGAGACGCAAAGCTAATTTGAGCATTGGTGAGTAAATGATTTCATGAAAGCTATTAGGGCAACATCATGAGCACAATGACTACTTCTAAGTTAAGGGTAAAACCAAAATCAATTTTGGTTAATTCCATTAAGTTGAATTTTGGTTTTAAAAGATTGATTTTCAATTAATTTTGTTACCTTGACAAATTATGGAATGCACTTCTTTTTCTTTTCTTTTTTTCAAGTTAAATGCAATGTTTTCATTATTAACTTGGACACCCATTATTTTGAATAACTTAATAATTCGGTTATTCCAGTAAATTTTTATTAGAATGGTTAAAGTGATCATCTAAATTGCAATACGGCTAGTAGAATTATTCAGTTAATTCAATTTAATCCTAAACTATTCTATAACACTCTTATGAATTAACCGAATGTTCACCCCTCCATCTAAAGATAGATGGGTACCAAAGTGCCTATAACAAGCCAAATACATGGTACAGATGACGGAATACGTGCAATCTGCTGTTAACAGTTGCGTTAAGTTATGAAGCATGAACTAGACCATCCCGTTTCAATCTTTCTTCAACTAGGGTTTTGGTTCGCTAGCTTCGTTCAGATAAAATGATAAGAGCAACAGTAGAGTGAATTATGCCATATGTTAGTTCCCAATAGTGTTGGCATCAAATACACCCCCACCCCCCCCACCCCCCCCAAAAAAAAAAAAAAGTACACATCCAAAGATCAAATGGGTGTCAAACCCTAGTAATTATATTACACAAAGGGGGAACCCATTGACAGGACGCAGTAAGAATTACACCAAACGAGAAACAAAGAGAGATCAAACTAAAACTTCAAATACAATCACTGTTATAGCTCTCTCTGATCTTTTGACGTCGAGACAACTACAACTTCGAGCTGCCTTTCATTTTGGCGTGACATGCATTTCAATTCCAAAAGGGGGATCTACGACAAAATGCAGCTTCCACACCCCAAAAGCTTTTGCTGGTTTGATCAGAAGTTTCACTATTCCAGTTCTGAGGAAGACAAAAAGAGGACTTCTTCCTTACTGCTCTTCTGGGACTTCATCATCAGGTACAATTACGGTCAAAAGAGAATATTTAACCCGGAGGGAGATCTTTCCCTTCTCAACAAGGAGGCTGGCACCGGTAACGACCCAATAGCCAGGTGTTTCCTGTGGTCCTCTCGTCATTTCTGTGGTGTCGACAAACTTCAGTAGTTTTGGTGCTTGTACAGGAACCGGAGGGCCCCCAGGGTAAACGGCAGAGTTAATGTTCACTTCAGCAGGGTGTGGAGGTGGCTTCACAAATGTTGTCGTGAAATGATGACTAATTAGGGTTGATATAAGTCCCGACTTACGAGTCAAACCTGGTGACCCAGCCCATTCTGGGTGCTTCACCAACACAGCTCCCACAACAGTTGAGAAGCGAAGTCGCAAGAAAAGAACTTTTCTGAGGCCATAATCCCCTACCTGTAATTGAGCTCCAGTTACTATGGAAAGATCCTCATCAGACTCAACTGGTGCAGTGCAGACATGTGAGAAGTTCTTCCATTGAACTTTCTCATAGTATTTACGATCATAGGACTCCCTGCGGAAGTTTCCATTTGGATCATCTACAAGCTTGATTATGTTTGGTAGGGAGGAGAGATGCTGCAAGTGTATGGCTAAGCGATTGCTTCTTTTCCCTTCTAGGTACAGCCGAAGGCCAGTCACAGGCCTTTTACCCACATCAACCTGCCATTAAATTGATTAAGGGGAGCAAGTTAAGGTCCCGCTTCAACAAAAGACATATCACATGTTGCACTAATCTCTATTTATTGTTAATCGTAGTAGTTAGCATGCCTATGCAAAAATAAGTGTCAAGCATATGTGCAGAGATAACAAGTTTCCAGGACCATCAACTCAAATTTGATTCACATGTAATGCCATCAATTCAACAGTTCAGTTGGACTAAGGCCTAAACACATTGAATAATATGCCAGAACCATATAGAACAGTAGAAAATTAATTATGAGATTCAAAAGAAATGGAAGTTTAATCAGATTTATTTCTGGTGGCAACATCCGGGAGTACAGCCCCAGAAGGAACCTGCAAGCTACCACTTGAGCAAAATAGATCAACCCGGGTTAAAAACCTTACATCCTTTATTTGGAAAATTTACAATAGAAGTAGCCAGCTCAATAAGTAGAGTCCATGTAAAAATGAATTAGCTTGCATAAAATTTTACTGCCATAACATTATGGAGCATAAGCTCTCCCTCAAGGGATGAAAATCATAAGTGTTCTACCCCCACCCCCCCAACAAAAACACCATCGATTCATGTAGACCCATGCCCAACTTGTTACATGGTTCATGGAATGAGTACATCCAAAGTGACATCATCAAGTCACTAAATAAAAGCCACATCCATTTGAAACTCTTTTTTTTTATAATTACTTAATATCTTATAAAAAAAATCATACATAAACACCCCCAAGGAAAAAAGAAATGTTATCTATGATGGCTCATGAAAATTTTGCATAGCTGATGCCAGTAAAAGCTTTAGATGGTACACTCCCGACACACACACAAAAACAGAAAGAAAGAAAGAAGACAGAAATAAAATGGTGCAAAGGAATAACACAAGGAAGTCTTATCCAAAGATAGGATCCCAGTTCAACATCACTTTTATCATTTCATATTTGATTCAAAATCCTTTGTGTGTGTGTGTGGGGAGTTTTTGTTTTTTTTTTTTTTTTTTGTTTTTTTGAGAGGGGGGGGGGGGGGGGTGGCTTGTGAGCACAAATGTTTTCAAAATTATATAAATTGAAAGCATATAATAAAATGAAAAGAAGCCAATGAGAAAGCAACAAAATTATGAACTTAATGCACTCACGCTAAGAATTTTGGGTTCATACTATGCCCTTTTTCAAGAGTTACATTATTTTATTTCAAGTTCGTGAATTATTTGTAAGTTTATTTATGGTTTCATATGTCTAAGGAGTCTAGGCCCTCATAATTCCAAGATTTGCTAGGCGTGGACTCCAATTGTAATTTATGGAACTTATTGGGAGTGTAATCTATCAATTGGTCAAGTAGCCTGTCAATCTTATTGGGAGTAATCAGTCCATGGGTCTTCCATGCTGTTTTTGGTAAGAATGTTCTCAATGGTTAAGGTTTCAAAAGCCCCTACTGTGGAGTATCAATTCCAAGATAATGATGAGATGTCAGCAAATTATCTAATATCTATGTTATCCTCCAACTCTAGAGTTCATTTTGCCTGAGTCTTTTGTGGAAACATGCTCCAGCTTCGAATGGAACAGAATGCAAGAGTAGAATACATTCCAGATTGCGGATGCTAAAAAACCAATAAAAAGATGAAAATAATCTAAGAAGTGAGTATGCTTTACTGGTGTGGTATTCACGTAAAGCTTGGGACCCATGAAGCTGAACTGCAATGATGCTGTAGTTTGTTGCTTCCGCTGAGGAGCAAGCGGAAGTTCACTAAACACCGGTGCCCATTGCCGTGGCAGTTGAAATTCCAAAAATTGATGCAGTTCTTCAATTGGTGGCTTATCTGCAAGTAGAAAACATGATATGTGTCAGATATAGTAAGCTTGAATGCTTAGGGATCAACTAGCCATAGAGAATGAAATGGTACATTGAGCAAGAAATTTATTGGTCCTGCCCTCAAAAGGTCCATGCATACTTTTTCCTTTCTTTGGATGGAATCTTCATACCTTTTGAGGTGTTATCAACTCACTCAAAATAAATCAACCCCTTCAGCCAAGATGGTAGAACAAGGGTTCATCACAATAGTAAAACTCAGGGGACAATAAACTTTGACATAATAATTAGTGTATGGAGATCCATATGATGCAAACATAAGAACCAAATTCAATGAATAAGCAAGCGAAAGCATAATTTTCTTACAGCGTAAATAAAGGTTTATGGCGTGGCTCAAAAACCCACTGCCAGAGACACCATTCAACAGAGAGGTTATTGGGATAAAGGACATTGAGATCACATCAGGTTCGAGTTGTACTGTCTGCAACCACTCATTGTGTGATAGATTTCTATTATCACTTCCACCTCTCCTCTTACAAATGCTCACAATATCCTGTTATAGAAATAACTAACTGTGAAAATGCAAACTCAAATAAAAGTAACATCAAGTGCAGATTTCTTAATCCATTGAGCAGGCACCAAAAAAGGCTACAGAGAAAAGTATTTGCAAGATCAAACCTCCTTGCGTGAACAAGAACTTGATGGGCTCATATCCACAAACCTCAACCTCTGCTCCCTGATTTCATACTGAAACAAAATATTAGATGAGAGACCTTGAAAATAAATCCATCAAAGTGCAAACATAGCAGGTCAAACATCTTGATAAAGTTCAAAGAGTAATGGAGTATACACATCAAATTGAGACAATAGGAGTAGCAGTTAACCACCAAAAGCTACATTCAACAACCTCCTCCCCAATCCTCCTCAAAAAGAACAAAAAACAAACAACACAAATATAGAAGAAAAATGGTACTCAAAACAGCTTAATGAAGTTCAGGGAGTAGTATACACATCAAATTGCAACAACATAAGTATCTGTTAACCACCAAAACCCTGGTACTTCAAACATTAAAATTTGGTATGACACATTGCGCTGGCAAAATGTAGACTAGTCAAACCTCCTCTCCCACCAACTCAGATGAGAGGGAGAGGGGTCACCAAATGATCCGTGTCTCTTCAGCTACCCAGTGCATGCAACACCAGAGGCATCGTGGAGAAACATAAAGGGCATGGTTAGCAAAAGAATCAACTCGCAACTTCCGCTCTATGCCCTCAACAACAAAACCAAAACCTCAATTGGCATGACTCACTGAAATGACAAAAGACTTAAAACAGCACAAAATCTCCGCACACCACACCCCCCCCCCCCACCCCCCCCCAAAAAAAAAAAAAGAAAAGAGGAGAAAAATGAGATGCATACACACAAAAAGCAAACAGAGACAACGATTAGTTAATGGTTTGGTATGATATTACTCCAAAGCAGACAAAGTAATGAAAGAAACATTCAGTTAAGGCTCCAAATTATGTCTCCGTTCTTTGCCAAAGTAGAGATGCAAAAGTAAAGATTCAAAATTGGCACCATAACAGCAGTCCTTTAACATAGAGGGGGGCAGGCATAGATCAAGAGCTCAATGTCACAGTACCCCCAAACTCCTCTTACTAGTATTACTCAATGTCGGTCTCCCTTGATATGTACTCCCTGTACATAATTGCAAGTAGAAGCTCCATATTTTAGGCATTCCAAACTCTGTCATTGTAGTGAATTCATACCCAATAATATCACTACTAGAACATCTACCTTTTCTTTAATTTATTGTTTGCACAAGGGAATCCATTAAGGCGGCAATGAACCAGCGTAAGTGTTGGCCTTTAACAAACCACAATATTAACAATTTACAGATCTGGAATGAGCTGATTTCAACAATCCAAAATCAAATCTACAACCAAAACACAAAAAGGATTAATTCCATGGCATACATCTGATTTAACCATATTTTTCATCTCACTCCAACAAATCCCCAGGAAGCAACAAACCCTTTACTACTAAACCAAAAAACAATTAAATAACTTACACACCAAAATTGTATTTTTTAAATAGACTGGCACAGAAAAGATAAAAAAACAAACCTTGTCGCTCTGATAAACCCGTCCAGAATCCATGTTAAATTGTTCATTTGCATCTAAAAATCTCTTGTCTGCCATCTTCTTTAACCTTTTCTGCACATCAGCAGGTTGAAGTGCTGATGAATGCTGTTGCTTCATATAAATTACATCCTTCCCTCCCATTTTCACACCAACAATAATATGAGTCCCAAAATTTTCAATGAACCTGGTTTATAAAAACAAGCACTAAATTCATCATGATTCTAATGTGTAGACACCATGCAATTTGATTAAACAATGATTCAAAGTAGATTGAAGTAACTTCTCACATAAAAGTTTTAGGTTTTATTCACTCACTGAAATCATGAAAGCTAAAGCAGGAAGATGAAAACGGTGATATACCTTAATAGAGAAAAATGAAAACACTAGAAAAGGATTAAAGTGGATTTTTGGAGCCAAGTCTTCTAAAATATTAATGTTTGCAAGGAAAAAATTGTAGAAGTAGGACTGCCTGATTTTTCCACTTTAAGATATGGCTATATAATTATAATAATGTGTTTTTGCAGCACCAGGGTCCATATTTAAAAATATAAACAAAAATGACCGCTCACACTACTGCATCTTAAAACTCAAAAATAAAATCTAGAAAAATAAGAGTAAAGAACAACATTTGCAAGTACAGACAACTTAAGCAGAGGCTTTTGTGAAATCCACCACTCTTCAAGCCATAAAATGACTTTAGTTGCACCTCCTAGACAAATGATTTCCTCTTCTGAAACCACTCTTGCACATCTCATTAGAAAACTTCACTTCCGCCAGATGGAGCATCAACTAACTTGGTAGATGGTACAAGTTCGAGTCGCAAGTGAATCTTTGCAGCCAACAAGAGTCAAAAAAGATGAAACTCAGCATTCTACTAGCAAATTTCACCAGAGAAACCTTCATTAAAACAATCTAGAATGAAACTCAGCATACAAATGATTTCCTGTTGAAGTACCTCACTTGTGCCTTCATCCCCTTCCTTTCTCCCCATTGCTTCTTCCTCTCTGCACTTTACCAATGATTAGCACTTCCTCTCCACCACACCAGGCCATTATTCTCTAGTTCTACACCCATCACTTATATCACCACCAAGGTTACCATCACAACCAAATCATGACAACAATCAAACCCACTTCCATATCAAAACAACAAGAACTTCTGCTCAGATAACCTTGTTAGAATAGTTTCAAAAACCTTAAAGGAGGGCATGGCAGGGGAAATGTAAGTTAGCATCAATCTCAAACTTCAAAATGATGGAGAAGATATGAGCTGAGCAAAGAAAAACACAATACAGATTTCCTAATTGAAGTGAATATTCATTCAAGAAAACCATTGTTGGGGGTTGGGGGGGGGGGGCGGCGCAGCACGGGAAGAATACTAAAGAAAATTTTTATTCACCTTGACAATGCAGCAGGTTCCCACGATGGTGGAACAGCTTTCTTTACACGATCACACAGCATCATCTGAGATTTTTCTAGTGCAACTGTGTAAAGAGTGATGAACACTCCGTCAAAAGCAAGGGTTTTAGTGTGAGTTGCATCTTTCTGCCAACAACCTGAGAATTCAAACATGGAGTTGAAGAGGCCTGATGGAATTTTCCCAGTCAAAGATATTTCCTGGTTGAATTGTTCTGACATCTGGAGGCAGAAAAGGGGAATGTCAACACAAATACAATGAAAGGTACAGTATACATGCACCCATTCACATGCTTGTGTATAAGGACCTATGAATTCCCTAACAAAGACAGCATTGTCATGGAATAAGACAAGCCTACATGCACACAGAGTCTTCTCTACTTTCATTAAGAAAGATGCAACAGAAGATTGCATATTTCATAGTGTCAGTATCTCAAATACTGTGAGCTTTCTGTACATAAAATAAATAAAAACATATAGACATAGGGTCACAGGCATCTATTTCTTTCCACCAAGTCAATTTAGAAGAACACAAACTTGAGATGGAACAAAGATATATTCTCGGCTAAGAAAAATTTGGAGTTGCATACTGGCAGTAGAAGGCAACCCTTGGTAGAAATAATTAGATTGCTCCATGGTGACAAAAATGTCACAGGTTCAAGTTGCAGAAACAGCCTCTTTGCAAAGCAAGGATAAGGCTGAATATAAAAATGACCCTCCCCTGACCCTCACAAAGTGATAAGCCTCATGCAATAGGGACGCCCTTAAGCTAATAAAGAATCTATAAGCCCGCCTGAATCAAATTCCCAATATCTTGGCTAATTTGGAAATCCCTGTTCCTCAAGTATTTAGCCATGCAACTGAACTTAACAAAAACTAGGTGAAGCGTCCACAATTTGCAGCTAAAATTTTTCAAGTCTGAATATGATTGATGCTCTGGAATTTGCAGAACAAATAATTTCTGAAACCATGGCAACAAGACAGCTGAATAAAGTTCTCAGCCTTCAACAACACAATGAGGAGAACCCACGCAAATGCATGTGTCTATGTGAAAAAAAAAAAAAAAATTGAATACACGAAAAGGAAAAAGTACAAAGAAAAGAAAAGCAAAGATAAGTAGATTTACAGAAAGACCATCAAGTAAATATACCTGCTGGAATGAAAGAACATCGGACCGAAACCTTGTTCGTTCACCTTTATCACATCTTATTGATTTTGACACGTTTGGGATTGAAATCGAACCTGGAAGAATAATCTCCCTCCCGTGATCCTCATCAATTTCAATCAAGCGCGAATCCCCCTTGCAGCACTTCAGCCTCAGATCTAATGAAATGTCATATCCACGCCCAATTGACTGAATTGCTATATTAGCAGCTTCAGAAGGTGAAACCTTGAGCGCCATTACCGGGATGAACACTCTCTTTCAGTAAAACCACACACAAAAACCACGCATGCAGTCCAAAAAAACCCTACTTGCTTACGCCGAATTAAGCGTGAGTCCGACCACGCAATGCAAATATAAATGCATTGAGATGCGTATCAGTTCTAAATTTACGCTAAATACAAACAAGTCCAGATCAAAAACTAGTCTCAACTCCGAAAATTATCACAGAACCCACACGATTCCACTTCTGCGAGCTGAAAACCCTTGCTTTCGAAATCAAATTTTCGGTATCCGAAACTCGGACTACCCTTATGAATCCCCAACCAATCAACACAACTCGAAATCACAAAAACTCGAAATAAAAAAATGAAGTGAACAAGCAGCAAATCCCTCGAAATTGCCGGAGAGCGCGCTGCGAATCTCAAAGTCACTTCGAACGCAAACGCGAACGCGGGGGGGAGTCTTGAAGTTGGTCAAACTGCATTGGCGGAGAGGCTCGAGAAAGAGAAGCCGTAGAGAGAGATTCGAGATCCGGAAGGGCTCTTTGGCAGAGACAAATAAACCCTAGAAAACAGAGCCCGCTGCTTAGTTCTGGTGAGCCAAGTTGTTCTCAGTTTTGACTCCCAAGTTTCATAACGAATTTATACTCCCCGGCGGAGGAGACTTTATGTAAAACGACTTATTTCGGGTGAGGTGCTGAGCCGCATTGGAGTTTAGGATTTTTATTAAAATTTTTAAATATTTATTTATAAATTGTTTGTAAAATATTTAATATAATAATATAAAATTTTGTTTTATTTTAAAATATATATATATTTTTCTACGGGTTTCTAATTATATAAGCTAAAAAAGATAAATGAACCAAATGTTCAAGTACATATTTTTTGCTCTTATATTCCCTTTTTATTTTAATGTTACTTGAACTTTTTTGTCATTTTAGTTACATTTTCAAATTACACATTTTTGACTCAATTGTACATTTCAATTAGAGTGTGCAATACACAAACACTTAAATGCCTAAATTGTCCATCACACACGATCACTATTTTTGCCACAACTTCTTTTTTTAATAAACAGTGACGTGATAAGTGTAAGCTAATAACTATGATGAACGGTGCAAAAGCTGTCGTCAGTCGAAAAATGTGGAATGCGAAGACGTCAACTGTAGCCAGAGATATGAAGGCCGTCAAGGGCCTTTTGCCACTACAGATGCCCTCACCTTTTTGCCTTCCACCATTGTCAAAGCCTTCATTGATGCCTTTACCTTTTCACATTCTGCTTTCTCCAATTGACAACAATCTCTATATTTTTTGCCATATTCGTCAGCCTGTACCTACCCCGTCGCCACTATTTAGATAATGTTTATTAACCAATATATACAAAAAAAAAAATGACATATTGAAAGTATTTCGAATAAAAGTATTTTTCGTTGTATTTATTAAATTTATCTGGGAAAAAAATCACGTGACTTTTTATCTTAGATTTTGCAGATAAATTTATCTATCTTTCCGTTTCAGATAAATTATCTTAAATTTTACAAATAAGTTATTTTGATGCAATTTATCTTATTTATTTTAACAAATGCTATCTTAAATAGTAAGTTATGGCAAATATAGTGATCGTGTGAGGGATAATTTAGGTATTTTAGTGTGCGTATATTACACGCTATAACTTAAATATACAATTAACTCAAAAATATTTAATTCATGTGTATAATTAAAATAATAAAATATTTGAATGACTATAAAAAAAATGGAAGTACAATAGTAAAAAAATATAGCTCATAGCACGTGGTGTTGTGATTGCTATAGTACTTTGGGCAGTCAATATCCAATGTACAATATAAAAAACAATGGCAAGGTGTAAAACTAAAAGTGATTGTAGTGTAACACTAATAGATATAATAATGTAATTCAAAAATAAATATAATGTAATTTTTAGGAGTGAGGGGTATATTCTAAGTACCTTAGAATTTCCTGATGTGTTGCTAAGTTCCAAAGGATTAGAGTATAATGGTAACAAAATGCATTCATTTATATTAATACCGGGTCAACCAAAATATAAAACTTAAGATAAAAACAAAATAGAAAATATATATACTTTTGTATCTTATAAAACTATTACACTTACAAAACACATTAGGGGTAACTTTTATGAAAAATTGTAAATAAATTATAAGCGTCGTATGAAAAATTATAGTGTATATAAAAAAATACTTTAAAGATTAGGGATATATGAAAAAAAATATTGACATATAGAGGGTAAATTAAAAACCATTAAGGTTAAGAATTTGTTTTTATATAAAATGGTGATTTATTATTTTAAAAAATGACAAGTGATTTAAAATAATAAAATTATCCATCCACTCTTAATTTAATTTGTACAAATAATAAAAGGGTAAAATAACTATTGTGTCTAAGAAAGTGAGGTTATGCCTAATGATTAGAGATGGCAAATGGGCGGGTCGGCCCGGCCCGGCCCTGCTCGCATCCTGTTTGGCCCACCAATTTGGTGGGCCGGACCGAATTTGGCCTACGAGGAAGACGGGCCGGGTTGGGCCAAAGAAATGGAAACTTGGGCCCGGCACGGCCCTGTGACCCTTAATAAATGGGCCAAAGTGAGTTGGGTCGGGCCATGGGCCTGCTGGGTCGGCCCGTGGGCCTGCTAGACAGGGCCAACCCGTGGGCCTAGCTATTTGGGTCGGCCCGTGAGTCATTTATTTTTAATTTTTTATATATATTTTTTTAATTTTTTTTCAAATGTAACTAATATTTTTTAAAATATGTTTATTAATGTTTACTTATAATTTTGATGTTTGTAAAATTATGATGTTCACAGTAAATATTATGTTTACAAAAATTACACTAAAATTATATTTACAAACATAATAAGCATTATGTTTATAAGAAACATAATTTTTAATTATTATGTTTATAATTATTAAATACAAACATAATTTTTTAAATATTTTTTTATTTTTTGGTCGGTCGGGCCGGGCCGCGGGCCACATATTGCTGACCTGGCACGACCCTCATTTTGCTAGGCGGGCCGGGCCGGGTCGGGCTATGAGGCGAGGCGACCCATTTCCCATCTCCACTAATGATAGACTTAAGCTCAAAAAAATAAAGTGAAAAACATATCAGAAGAATAAATCCACAAAAACAAGCCACATAAGCACGAAGTCATCGAATAATTGAGATCGAGGGAGATCACTCCTAAATGAGAGGTTGGGGAGAAACTTGCTTGCTAGAGGCTCGTAAACACTAAAGTAAGAAACTTGGACGAGGAACCAATGCGGCCAAAAAGCTAATAAAGTCACCTGACAACGAGCACAACTGAGAAACTGAGAAAATTTAACCAAACTTATATTTGATGTGCTCACCTACAAATTTGAAAAAGAACTCAAAATAATCGCCAAATATTTTGGTTATCTCTTCAATTGTTTGTCTCGTCACTCTGTAAATAAGAAACTCATCATCTAACAAAGATATGTTTACAACTCCAAAAAGACTATAGTTTGATATTTTTTTATTTTTTACATTTTATATTTCTATCCAGAAATTGACTTAAGTATTAAAAAATTTGAACTGGAGGTCACCCGTGCCCTCAATCGATTTATTCCTTATAGATTACCTGTAGACTAATTATTCACAAACTTCTCGAGATACTTTTATACATAAAAAAAATATTATTATATTTAAAAAATAATAATTACCTTTTATTAGCAAGCAACGGGGGGTGAAATGTGTAATACCCCATGTTCGTATAAGGATGCCACGTAATTTCGATGAGTTTAGAATACCGAAAAATTGGCTTGATAGTAGTTACAAGTACCGAATCGACTGCAGGGAATGCCTCGGAGTGAAATTATTTAAGGAAAATTATATAGTCTCGACGAGCGTATTGAGATAGGATTTATAGTATCGAAAGAAATCAAATTCGGAACGATTTTTGGTACAGCTAACTGCCATTTAGGCTGTAAAACCGAATCGTCGTATTGGACTCCCAAAAAATCAACGGAACCCTAGGGGGCTCCGGTTTTGCATAACGAACAGCCCTTCAGTGGTTTCAGGAGGAAACAATAGCTTGATGAGAACATTGGGATGAAATCGTCATTATCGAGTAATTTTAAAGTTATTAATTTTGCATTTTCGGTATTATAATGCAATTTAATTCACTGTTTGAGGGTATATTTACAATTAGGATATTTTATAAGTGAAATAGGGATAAATTTTTAGATTAAAATATGTAATTTTTCTATTATTATAGCTTAATATATAGTTATATATATAATATAAATGTTGGCGTATGTATGGTCCATTCCCTACATCTTTAATCCATCCCTCTGCCAAATCATGTCTAGGAATTGAGTAATCTTCACGCCAGCAGTGTGGAAAAGTAATGTGGTGTTTTAATTGTGATGTGAAGTGTATATATATTTATATATGTACGTGTGAAAGGAGGCCATGCCTCTGCAACGCCGAGCCATGCCTGCAACTCCAAATTAGCCGCGTCTCTGCAACCGAAGATTACCCTTGCAAGCTTGGTAGATTTTACACGCCAAGTTGAGTAATGCCCAAGGTACATTTTGCTATAAATAGGAAGCTTCGGAGAAGAGAATGGCAGGAAATGGGAAATGGAAGCAAGGGAGAAGCTGGTCGAGAGAAGGAGCGGAGATGGAAGCTCGCCACGATGGCCGGAGGCAGCCGCGAGGGAAGCCGCAATAGAGCAGCTGTAGCGGAGATGGCCGGCCCAGCCATGGGCGGGCGAACGCGAGTTGCTGTACGCAGCCATGGCCGACGCACAGCGAGCATCATCAACGGCAGTGAGTGGCTGGTTCGCGGTAATGGCGGAGCTGGTTGCGCGCGGAGGAGACGGTGGCAGCCATGGTGGTGACCAGCGATGCTGGTGGCAGCGGGAAGAGGCCCAAGCGTTGGCGGCAGTTGGGCATGGTCGTGCCCAGCCCATGTTTGGGCGTTACAGAGAAGAAACAGAAGAAGGAAGAGAAGGAGAAAAAGAAGAAAGAAAGAAAGAAAAAAATGAAGAAAGAAAGAATGGAGAAGAAAGAAAATGAGTAGTTGCAGGCGCTGGAAGAGAAGTTGGAAGAGAAGTTGGAGGTAGAAGATAGAGTGGAAAAAAAAAAAGAAAAAAAAGCAAAGAAAAAGAAAAAGAAAGGAAAAAAAAAAGAAAAGAAAAACAAAAAAAGAAAAATAGGAAAAGGTCTCGAAAAAATTTTGAAAAATAAGATTTGGTGATCTATTACTATTCCGGAGATTTTGGCAAAGAAAAATTGTCCGGGTAGGCGTTTCGAGGATATGGCACGCATATCGAGAAAATCGAAGATGCTAAGTTAAAGGTAAGTAAATTCTCTAGAAAATTTCAGAAATTCAAGAATATTATTTTATGAATTTTCGTAGCGAAATAATTGAGAAAATATTTTAGAAATATTTAATTTGGAATTATTGAGGAAAAAATGGAGAGAAAATTATAGAAATACCAGAAATTATGAAAAAATAGGTTTTAATGTTTATTTAAATAATTATGGTGATTATGATACTTTGAGGCTAAAGTTGAAAATAATTATGGTGATTAGGATGCTTTGAGGAATAAGTTGAAGTGACTTGTCAAATTTTGAGGTTGGCACGCAAATCGAGGTGATGTACGATGCAATGCACGGATATCGAGGTAGCCCGATAATCTTGAGAATATAAGTGGTACTCCCCAATTAAAGTTAGTTTTATTGAAAATGGTTGAGTTGTAAGTGATTTATGTTCCTCGAAAATGTTTTCATCATATTGACATGCCCTAATATGTATCCATCACGTAGACTGCATACATGACATGACTATGAAATGCATAAATACACGTTGATATCATTGATCACTCGCATTTGAGGCCGTAGGGAGTACGAACTAGCACCGCTACTTTACTAAGGGTGCACTCATACACCTCGGCTTCGAAAGAAGGGACTGCAAAAATGGTAGGTAGCATGAGGGGTGCAGTTGACACCTACGAGGTAATACATTACATACACACATGATATAACATTATATACTCTTACTTAGATGATTCATCATCTAACTTGAGTTTTACCCCTGGAATATTCAAACGTTCTAGGTAGAGATTATAGCAGATTCGAGGATAAATGAGGCATGAAACGACACTTAGCAGAGAGAGTGTATGAAGAGTGAAATGTATGTTGTACAGCCCATGTATTTAAGTTTTGCTACTTTAGATTCTGAACGTTTTGAGGAATGTTGAATTTATTTACGATTAATGTTAAGATATCAGGTTTCGATCTTTGCTTCCTGCATTTAATGTGTACAGTGATTCTCTTTCGAGATTAATGTATGGGAATTCTAGGACGGATTCGAGGAATGATGTGGTTTAGCTTTAGTGATTGAAAGAAAAAAAAAAATTTGTCCCAGAATTGTCCGAATTATAACGCACCCAAGAAAGCGGGGCGTTACAAAATGACTCATCTAGGTAAAATTACAAGGACTCGATAAAGGTTTTTAATTAAGTGGAAGTGTTTATTTTAAAAAGGGAGATTTTTGAAGATATTTTTAAAATACAGGGTGTTATTTGTAAATAGCCTAGACCACGAGGGTTTAGGTGCAATTTACACAACTATTTATATATATGCTGCAGTACATATACGGTGATTTACAAATTTATAAATCACGGTTCTCTCCGTTTCTGATCTCCATCCCGGTCATTGATTCGATCTCTGGTAAGTTTCGATCTCTCCAGTATTTAGTCCTCAACGTAGCCTCCCTCCCTCTCTCTCTCTCTCCCCCCCCGTGTGTGAGCATTTCAGATCTAAATTCAGTTCGATCAGTTGGTGTAAGTTATTGGCGCCAGATCTAGGTTTTTTCAATTCTGTTAAGGCTCTCGTTGTCCGATCTACATTGCTGTGCTACTTCGAGATCCAATCAATTAGACGAATTGTGGTCGGTTAGGGTTTCTCGCAGATCATTTAATTTGTTAAATCAGGCTCAATTACACACGCGTGTCTTGTAATCTCTAGCTACATTTTCGTGTATTTGTATGGATTTGCATGTTAACTTGTTCTATTTGCTAGGTTTCCGGTACGATTGGTGGCGCTATTGCTTTCCCATCAGTGAACGTAGCTCGGCCATTTGGTTACAATGGTAAATTTGCTGATTTCATCATTGGAGATCAGGAGTTTCTGGAACTAATTTATAAGCTAGTTTGTATCTTTCGTCGAGGTGTTGAAATTTGACGAGGATCATAGTTTGTTTTCTTGCTGCTAGATACAAAATTTATCACAAGATTCTTTGATATGTTGCCGAATTTGTTTTTATTCATGTCCAGTAGTTCCCAATGTAATTATTTTTTGTGTGATTAATGCATACGTTTGTGATGCAGGTTGTTCTTGCTGCTTCTATCATTAGTAAATCTGGCAAAGGTGATTCTCACACTCTCTTCGTAGACACGTCAGAATTATCAGTGCATATAAAATGCGTATGCTGACTCATTTTGTTTTTATATTTTTCTTTTTTTCCCCAATCACCATACATAAATGGTGCAATTAGGTAATCATGGAATGGATTACATTTGGGTAATCCTGAACAAGGAATTGTGTAAATGTTCATATTTACCTCATGACTAACTAAAAATTACCGAAAAGAAATGCATCCAAAAGAGAATGTAGACGGATCATTTTGGATAGATTGCCATAAAAAATAAATAGACACAGCTTCAGAAAAGTTGGGAATACTAATTATTATTCAACCTTTATATGATAGTATGCTATATATTTGAAATATGCATCGCTTGAGTTTTGTAATTCGTTCATGGTTTCTGATACATTGAATGGGATATGACAATGCCTTAAATTTAGATTCTGGTGTGGTGTTATAATTATGAGTCAGAGTGTAACACTGTGAAACAGTTAACTCTAATTCATCTCTTGTATTTGCATGTACTTCTAGAAAATGAAGTTATTGAACAAGAATATATGTGTGGGCTCTTACGATTATAAGATTTATCTATGTTATCTTAGGCTACTGGTTTGGGCATGCATTTGGATTTTATGGGCATACTTAGCAAAAGATGTAAAGCAAGACTAAGAAAAATTTGACGGAAGACTCTTAGATATTAAGAATCATCCTCAAACATACAAAGCATTCAGATCTTTGAGTGTTTGTTTTTTTTAACATAAAATACTTAAAAAATAGAGAAAAATGTTTTTATATAATAATAAAATAATTTTCAAGCATAAACATTTTCTTAAAAAATATGTAAAATATATTGTTTTTTTAACATATATATTTTACATGAAAATGCAAAACCATCATTTGTATGCATTTGAGAACATATTTTCAATTTTTGTGGAATTTGAAATGCAACCCAAACACCAGAACATAAGATAAAAAATAAATTGTGTAAATTTTTTTATATGAAAATTGTTATCCAATGTAAAATATTTTATACTGAAGCAAACAGAGCCGAAATTTATGACATTTAGTATTGGAAATTTTCCTGGCGGTAAGTTCATTTCTAAAGTTGAGATCTGCCTGATGTTTTGTTCGGACTGCTGCCAGACTTCCATATTGTGCTTTCCTTCATCTTCTACTTTTTGTGCATATTTGAACTAATGCTGTTAATTGTTTTCTCTCACGTGTATATACATATATATTGCAGCACTTGTTTCCAGACAATATGTGGATATGTCTCGCATTAGAATTGAAGGGCTCCTTGCAGCTTTTCCCAAGTTGGTTGGCACAGGAAAACAACATACATATGTTGAGACTGAAAATGTCCGATATGTTTATCAGCCAATAGAGACATTATATTTACTGCTTGTAACAAATAAACAGAGCAACATTCTTGAAGATTTGGAGACACTAAGACTTCTTTCCAAGCTAGTATCCTTTAACAATTTTTAGCTGTTATTTTTACTACTGAACCTGTGGTCTTGATATACGTGCCCATTTGTTTGAGAGAGTAGGATAATCTTTCTTTTTGACCAGTTCAGTTTTTCATGGCTCTGGTTTTGAAAAGGAAAGGAACGCATTTGCCATCTGATTTTGATGTTTTGAACTTGTGCAGCTTTGTGAGAGACTTCTCTATAGTCTATACAAACAAAACTTTTTCCTAATAGTGATGCTTTTCAAGATATTGATATATGTGTCCATTTGTTTGAATGAGTAGGATAGTCTTCCTTTCTGGCCAGTTCAGTTTCCCATGCTTCTGGTTAGAGAAGGAAAAGAATGCCTTGTGTCTTTTATCTTCTGATTTCGATGTCTTGACATTGTGCAGCTTTGTGAGAGCCTCCCATATACCAACTGAACCTTTTATTACCAATGATGTCAGACATTGTTTATTGCCTCAATTCCTTAACTGTTTATTAGGTTCCTGAATATTCTATTTCGCTAGAAGAAGAGGGCATTTGTAAGACAGCATTTGAGCTGATTTTTGCATTTGATGAAGTCATCTCTCTCGGGCACAAGGAAAATGTGACTGTGGCACAGGTTAAGCAGTACTGTGAAATGGAGAGTCATGAGGAGAGGTTGCACAAGTTGGTAATGCAAAGCAAGATCAATGAGACTAAGGATATCATGAAACGCAAAGCCAGTGAGATTGACAAAAGCAAGGTAGATGCCAGGGTCCCAAGAAGTAGTCTGAAATTTGTCTTGTTCTTTTATCATTTGTTAACCATGTTTTTAACTAAATGTTTCCAGATTGAAAAGAATAGAGGTGAAAAAGGAGGGTTCATGTCTTTACAGTCAATGGGTTCTGGTAGACTTGATACTGGTTTTGGGAGCGATATGAACATTTCCAGCAGTGGAACTGGATTTGGCAGCGGTTCTGGGCTTGGATTAACCACTGACGTGGAATCCTTTTCTAGCAAGTCTAAAGGTTTATCCTTGTTAATTTTTGTTTAATTTGGTAATGCAAAGTCTATCATTTGGATGCCATTTCAAATTGTCTGTGAAATAAAAAATGTGAGGTAGTATGTTAACTTGGTAAACCATAGCTGAAAAATCACCAACTGCACCTTATATAATTAGCAATTTTTTTATTTTGCTAATTAGCTGTAAATATTTTGCATGAAATTGATGTAGAACCCAAAAGAAAGAGCACAAGAATAAACTGAAAACTCAATCAATAAACTCAATAATCAATACAAGTAGTAATCCTTGAGGTTGCTCAAGTCTCTTATTACTTAAAACATACACAGATACACAAACTCCTTTTCATTTGGTTTTGCATTTTTTTTTTGCCAATCCAAAAAAGGAACAAAAGAAAAAAAACAACACTGGTTTATGCACTTCTGAAATCAATTTTATTCTTGCAAGTTTGGTTATGCAGCGTTACACTTGCCAAATTAGTGTCCATTGTCTCTCCATATCAAAGGCATCTGCTCTTCTTGATATATGTTATTACTTGTTAGATGATTGGGAATCAACTAGGAGCATTTTTTGTTAGGTCGCCCAGCTGCCTCTGCTACTGCACCTCCAAAGGGTCTGGGCATGCAACTTGGTAAAACACAAAGAACAAACCAGTTTTTGGAATCTCTGAAAGCTGAAGGTGAAGTCATTCTTGAGGATGTCCGTCCAAGTGCTGGTCCAACCAGAGCAGTTGCTCCACCACCTACGGATCCAATCACATTGACTGTTGAAGAGAAGCTCAACGTGACACTCAAGCGAGATGGTGGTGTCAGTAACTTCGATATTCAGGGAACCTTATCTCTTCAAATTCTTAACCAGGATGACGGTCTCATCCAAGTTCAGGTTCTCCTCTCTCTCTCTCTCTCTTGTGTGTGCATGCTCTCGTGCGTTTGTATCATTATGTGCTTATGCAGTGTGCTGCATGGATCACACAGCAGTATGATAATGAATGTGCCTGTATGTGTGCACACTTGTGTGTTACTTGTAACTTTGTGTATTAATGAGAGTATGATGAATCTAGTACACACCAGGAATGTTGTAAAAGGTTAGTCCATTTTAAATAGAGCTTCAGTATCAATATTCTTGGGGGGATACATTATGTTTAACCTTATACTGACTGGGTTTGTGATGAATTATGGTTAACATTGTACTGAATTTGTGTCGGCTTGCCTGACTTGAGATATTTATAGAAATCTGTTATCGTAGATATAATTTGAAGTGTTTGAGGGAATATAAAAGTAAAGTTGTCAAGTGATAATTTCCAATCACTTCACACCCTAAGATTTCTGTTGCTGAAGCATTTCATTTGGTAAAAGCATTTGCTTTTCATTTTATAGAACTTGCTACTTGAATCTTGCTTACCTTCACTGGCCAAGAATCGTGTGGTGGATTTAAGTGTAACAAATTCAAAAACAACATTGGTAAGAAAAGATACCAAAGAGTACTCTTCTGTAGTTACATATAGGGCCTGCCTAGACATGAATTTCACCATTAACAAAGTATATGGCATTTTTACATGAAGGTAGATCAGATTGAATGGAGCCATTTTGAAAATTTTGGGCATTCATTGATTTATTTTCCTATGATAATTTGGTTTTTACAAAATAACTGTCTTAATATTCCACTGCAACCTTGAGACACCTACCATATTCATAAATGCCTCTGTTCGAGGTGCGCATGTTTTACCTTGAAATATTTGTGAGAGTGGAATGGGTCTATTCACTTTTAGTAGAAGTCTTCAACTCGCCTGTAACTCTTCACCATATCTAGGGAAATGCCACCTTTAATTTTTTTCTGCAGTTAAAGATTAATGTTATTCAATTTCAGTTTTTATGATATTCTAAATTCTGATGTTTAATCCAATTGCATGCTTTAACATTTTGCTTCACTTTCAGATCGAGACAGGGGGAAATCCAGGCATTCTCTTCAAGACACACCCAAACATTAACAAAGATTTATTTTCTAATGAAAATATTTTGGGCCTCAAAGATCCTAACAGGCCATTTCCTGCTGGTCAATCTGGCGATGGTGTTGGTCTCTTGAAGTGGAGAATGCAGAGTGTAGATGAGTCAATTGTGCCCTTAACAAGTGGGTTCCTTTCCATGTATCTTTATGGTGTGTAGCCTTCTAATTGTCTTTTATACCTTTTTTAATATTTTCTGATATCGTTTTGTCTCAGTCAACTGCTGGCCTTCAGTCTCTGGAAATGAAACTTATGTCAGTATCGAGTACGAAGCTTCTTCAATGTTTGATTTGCAGAATGTTGTGATCTCAGTTCCTCTTCCAGCTCTTAGAGAGGCACCTAGTGTAAGGCAGATAGATGGTGAATGGAGGTAAGTTTCTAATTATACTGTTAAATCTCATGCTACATTTTAGGTCATTATTGTTTCAAAGTGGAGAAATATTTTATGGTGTCTTGGACTGAGTTAAAGTTGGTCTTACTTTTATGAGAATTGGATTTTGGTTAGATTGTATTATATTGTTAAAAACTCATCTTGGAAAGTAAGATGGCATACAAGGTGGGTATAATTCCAATTTTAGGCTCATTATTCTTTTTATTGATATACTTCTTCGTGTTATTTGGCTGTGTCCAGTGGTATGAGCAGAGGGGGAACCTGGAATGCATTTTGGGTCCAGGCAGCCGGTTTTCTTGCATCTTACATATCATAGATTTTTAATTCTCCAGATTCCATAATGTTATATTAAGATGCTTTTTTAAAGGAATGTTTTAAGGGCGGAGAATAGATGTTCCAGCTCAGTTGAGCTTCTTTGTTGCAACGTTCTCAAGTTATAGCTCAGTAGTCATCCAAACATTACCGCAAGCAGCCTTGTATTTGTATATGTGTATGAGCATTTCTTCTCATGGTTCAGCTTCACTGAACTTTCTATAAAATACTGAGTTTTTGCTTTTCTCAGTAGTCATCAATGAGCTCTTTGTATAACTTCTCCTTTTTGATTGAACTGGATTTACAATATCCTCATGTTTTGATCACAGGTATGACTCCAGAAATTCCATTTTAGAGTGGTCCATACTTCTTATCGATAACTCAAACCGAAGGTCAGCATAGATAATGTTTAATATTTCCACACAAATTGCATTTTCTAGTGCTTTGTTGTTTCTAACTTCACATTGGGAACTGGCAGTGGATCTATGGAGTTTGTTGTCCCTCCAGCAGATTCATCAGTGTTTTTTCCCCTCTCTGTTCGTTTTACTGCAGCAAGCACATTCAGTGACCTAAAGGTTCATTTTTCTTTTTATTTGCATTGTGCTATTGTCTGACAATAATAATTGGTCCATTCTTGTAGTACAATTCTGCTAGCATTCGAGTGCATGAGCTAAGTCTGCAATGGATTCCTGCTATTACACCCACATAACTCTTGAATAGTGAACAAGTTCATTGATGGGAAGATAGCTGTATGCACTAACTAGTCAATTGAAATATACTCATGGAAAAATACAAAAGAGATCTTAAGGGAGTAAGAAGGTGTGAAATATCTCAACACCCCCCCCCCCCCCCCCCCCTTTTTTTTTACCTCAGTTGATGCTTATTTCATCTTTATTTGCACTGTTTATTTTCCCTTGCAAAGTGGGGAGGCTTGTGCACTGGGGATGCCCTTTTGAGTTTTACTACTCTCTTCCCCCCTTGTGGGCGAAAGATGTTTTACTGTTGAGATTCTGGTTTCAAACAATTTCCTCAGTGTAGAAGGAGACTCCATTAAAACTGGTTCAAATGTATGAACTTGAAAATGGATTACAGAAATGGAGAAACTAGAGTTTAGTTACAAGGGAGGATGGGTGTTCATGGTTAAGAGAATCATATAATAAGGGACTTGTAACATGTTGAAAGTAGCAATTATTGGGTTTTTGTGTTATTTATGCTGTAAAGAAGTCTCTTTTCAATAAACTTCTATGAGAACATTGAAATCTGTGTTTTTCTTTTGGTGTTCCTCCTCATTCATTTTCCGTCCTGATCTGCCAAAGTTTTTCTGATCTGGACTGATAAGCCTGTTTCTATAGTGCCTACAGTTGATTTCAAGGCACAGTTTTTGTGACAAGTGAGAATAATGTTTGCAGGTCGTTAACGTCTTGCCACTGAAAGGCGGGCCATCTCCAAAGTTTTCCCAGAGGACGCTTCTATCCACGGAGAACTACCAAGTGGTGTGACCAAATGGTACTCTATATATTGGGTATAGTTGGAGCATATTTTCGAAGATGTTTCCTTCGGGATTCCTTTTTCGTCGGCTTGTTTCATGCTTGCTCAATTATTCGTCATACGGTTTTCCATTTACTTGAACCTTCTTCCTCCCTGGTCACCCCATTCCTGCACCCCTCCAAAGAAAAAAAAACAAAGGAAAAGAAAAAATATATCTGCAAGCAGTTGCTATTGTTTTAGAATTATTTTGGCACTATTTTACAATTTTGTGGCACAGCTGTAACTCATTATTCTTATAGTTGTTTTGAACTAAAAATAAAGGAGATATTTTTGCCTGCATTGTTTCTCTTTCATCAATGTCACATGTAGCGGAAGGATGGCAGTGACCTAAATCCATGTTCTTTTTCCTTGCCAGTGAAGTTAACTTCCAGGAAGCAACACCAGTCAATGGAAGTGGTTGGTTCTGTGGAAAGTCCGATCCCAAGTTAGCTAAAAGTAGGGAAAAAAATGTAGAATTGCTAAAGAAGAGTCAAAAATGGCCGTCTTTTGAGGAATACCGATCATCTACTTTCTACTATTCTTCCTGCTTTTATGTCCTACCGCCCAAATTGCTTCGCTGCATGTTGAAATCAAAGCCTATACGCAATATTTACTCAATTATTCTGAGGGGACGTCTGAAGCGTTCATGCAAAACTCTCACTTCTTTCGCCTAGTACTAGTTGGCATTATTATATTATTATTAATTGGGCAGCAAACATCAACATGGCCAGCATTGAAAACGTTGAGAAGATGTTCCATCAACCACCACAGTAAAATTTGGGGGGCCTTCTCATTCTGTTCTGTGCTCGGATCCGGATGTTGACACGAGTGGTGATCCTGAAGCCTCAAGGCATGTCATCAACATCTCCAATTCTCTCTTTCATAAGTAGCCATGTTAGGTCGGCAGCGTCCAAATTGAAATTATTATTATTATTATTATTATTATGAATCTCTCCTCTCGTGTCTAGCTCATTTCCCACCTGAACTACTCACTATTCTAATCTAATGCTTGGCTTAATAATGTTGACCATATGATGCCGTGGTTCCTGATTTCTGTACAATTTTTTATCATCACATCTTAGACTCTCGCCACTTCTACCCATATGACCCTAATTTTTTTAATCATCATCTCAGGTCACAGTTCCCCTCCTCGAGAGAAAGCATAATCCTAATCTTGTTTGTTTATACCCTAAACATGTCCCTTCACATTCCATAATTACCATATGGTATGGGTGGGTTACACTCAAAACACACAGCATAAGAGTTGACCTGGTGGTAAGTCTGCAAGCAATGTTTAGACATTGGAGATGAGTAAATACACAATTTTTATGTGCTTTGATTTTCGAATCACCCCAAATTCTTGGTTATTTTGGAATATAACGAGCATGGAAGAATAGGGCAATAGACCATTGCTCCAATCCCCATCATGCTTCAAATGAGATTAGTTTGAAAGGTAAACTCAAAAAGCTTGCTCCAACCTTTTCCCATTCCCATCACATGGTTCACACGAGATCCCTTTCTTTCCCTCCCTCCTCCCTCCTCCCTCGTACCAATATTGAATTCTCCCCATGGACCATCATTTTACAATGATGACACCACATCTTGCTGTTGCTGCTGTCCCAATTCATCCCACCAAAATGGAGCCCTGTTTCTACATATGTCCACTGAGCAGTCACACATCAAGATCGAACATCTTCTGTAATGTTCTCCTCCAAAATCTACCCTTTTCACTAGTCCAGTAATATTCTCATCCACATCTTCCGTCTAGTCTTTTCTTACCTTTCATGCCCCCATCCTTTGTCTCTCTTTCTTGGGCCCCGCCCTCGATCGAGAAACCTACAACTGTTCCTCCTCCCCCAACTTTCCATATATAATCTCTTATCTCAATCTCTGGTTCTTGCCCCTTTCCTCTTCCCAGCAAAAATGTATGGGTATTCAAAGATCAAACTTATCCGCTCCACCAAATCAAGATCCCTGGATTTTGAAGATCTCCTATCCCTGCCCACAATCCCAAAACCCACTGGGGATCAAACTATCCCAAACACCACTTCCTTCACACTCGAAGAAACCAAACAGATCAAAACCACGGATTATGCCAAAAACACCAATACCCATGAATCGCTTTCCGAGCTAGAAGAAGATGAGGGTGGGAGAGGAGAAAGGTTTGGGGATGTTTTGAGGAGGAACTTTTCAGTTTCTTCAGCAGCCTCCCACAGGAAAGAAAGTCTGCAGTCTGCAGTGAAGAAGGCATTCTCAATGAGAAGATCTTCATCAGTTTCTGAGAGGTACTGTAGGATCCATGACCAGTGTGTGGCTCTATCATCCCCTTTTGAAGATGATGATGATGATGATGATGAAGTCATGGACAAGAGCTCAGAGCAGACAAGATCTGTGAAAAAGAAGAAGAAGCAAGGGAGGACTGGTAAGATCCTGAGAGCCTGTAAGCGCATTTTTGGGCTTCAGTGAGTGGCAAACAATTTTGTTTTATTTTACAGTTCATGAATGAATTAATCCACTTTGAGCTCTTTTGTACTGTCATTTTAGTATCTTATTATTGTGATACATTATTGTTGCCTTTTCACTGGCTTTTCATCATGGGGCATCTCTGTCCCTCTAGGCTCTGGCTAGCTAGGTCTTTTCAAGTACTTCAGATCAGAGTTACTCCTGATTCTTAATCATAGGGTATCATTAGTTTATGATATTTGTAGCCTTGTTTTCAGTGTCTTGGACTAGAAAAATTTGTGAAAATTTTAAGAACATTTTGTTTTCATATAATTTTTATTTTCTTATATTAGTGGCTTTTTAGTATTAGAAAAATATTTAATTTAATAATTCTTTTAAAACCAAAGAGTTATAAGTTAAATTTTCTTAAAAATGTGTTTTTTTACAAACATGAACAAACAAGCAATGTATTCCAATCTCAGAATATTCACCCATATAGCAGTAGAAGCATAGCAGGGTAGTTATTGCTTGTGTTCTCTCTCTTCCAAGAACTTCTTAATCTTGCAGTGTATCAAGAAAAAGGGATGATGTTAATGGCACCCTGAAAAGAAGAGAAAAAGAAAAGGGTTTAGAATAGCAACAATGATTGAGGAGAAATACAATGAAAAAGGGAAAGACTCAGTTGAATCCATCTTCCCCAAATACAGCTTGCTTCTGTGATTGTGACTTCATGACCCTTTCATGGGGCCAAGCCAAGAAAGTATTCATCACCTTTTCAATGCTGTCTCATCTTTCATCTTCTCAGTTGGGATTTTGTATGTCAACTTGTGAGACCTTTGGTTGAATGAACTGTGAAATGCAAAAAAGAGGAATTTATTTGCAAAACCATGTTGAAGCATTAGGCTGTGCTGCCAGTGCTAGGGTTCACGCAACTGTCTGCTGGTGAGACCATGCTATCAAGGAAAAGAATTATGAAACAACATTATCTTTTTCATAATAACCATAAAATTACTCTTTCTTTACAAAGAAGTGCATAAAAAAATTACATATAAATCTCAATTCTTGCAAAATAGAGAAATTCATGCACCCGGGCACCCCTCTTCTTTTTATAGCATTATTACTGGCATCTCTTTTCACATCATGAATGTGCAATCCAGCATACAAATTGGCCAAAACCTGAGGGCTTTTCAGGGAAGCAGAGTACGGATGCTTTTTGATGGGACAAGACTGAATCAACATGGAGGGTTGTCATTGTTTGTATATCCCTTGGTGAAAAGCACTGGCTGAAGAGGTTGAGATGTGTGGTAGTGTACCAATCAGCCAAACTCTGAATCTTCCTCTTGTTTGGACTTGTTATATAAATAGCAATAATCATCCACCCAAACATCCCTTATAGATATAACCACAAAAAGTTAGGCTTGCCCATAAACCATCTTCTTTCCCTTCCTCTTCCTCCATCTCTTCTGTTTATTAAAAACTAAAGGTGTGACCTATACTATATTATTTACAGATAAATAGGAAGATAAAAAATTTTAAATTAAGATTCATTAGGTCATGTAGTTAAACTCTTACTTTTTTAGGAAAACTTAAATAAAGGTAAATTTTAATGTAATGATAAAATTAAGTTTATTATCATTTGGAGGTAATAAGTTTAAATTTTATTTATAGAGTTTTTGTTTCTTAACAAAAATTATGTAAAAAGGGTATTCTGAAAATTCACTTTGTTTACAAAGTTCCATAAAATTATTTTGACTCCACATTTCTTTCCTTCCATATGTATATTTTCCTTTTGTACTATAAGGGATAGTAGACAAATAGAAATTTTATATAAACTATTTAACTCATTTTTTTTATTAAAACATTAATAATTATACATTAGAAAACACTTATTAAAGTGATTGATGATGATAATATTTTATTAGTGCATCATTTTACTAACAATTTTTATATAAAGGGTAAATTTCATATGCTATTAAGATTTCTCAAAATTACATCAACTGTCCTTGTGTTTTGGAAAATGATGCCAACCTTCACTAATTGTAATAAACTCTAAAAATTAACTAATTTGCCCTTGAATTGTGGGGAGAAAAGACAACAAATCAACAACATAATACAAAGATATCTAAGGTTGTTGATTTTTTTCTTATTGCCTGAACTTAGTAGGAATTAAACCAATCAAAATATAGTGTAATACAAAATATGTGTAACAATCAATCAACCACAAAATAATTAAATTTATGTGAAAAACTCTCTTAATATGAAGAGTAAAAACAATAGAATTAGAGTCCAACCAAATCTTCTTTTATCAAACAAATAAAGAGAATTCATAGGAGTCTTTTTTAATTATCAATAATTAGAGATATATAATAATATATCTTTGAGAATAATTAGTAATTACTATTGAAAACCAAATAGCTATAATAAGAAAATATGAGAGATATCATAAAATAGAAACTTGAAAAATTATTATATAAACTTGTTGACAAATAGCTCCAAAATCGATCTCTATCGTTTAGATTATAGAGGTATGTGTTGTGAACACACTAATCAAATTTCAGTCAAATCGAATCACGTATCAACTTTCAAATAATCTCTTGATCAAAATTGAACTATATATCTTTTAATAAAATTTTGCATTTTTTTTAATATACAACAACCACATTAAAGGGGTTAAAACCTTTTTAATATGAAACTCCTTGATATAAAAATGCCCTTAGATCTTTCTTATGAGCTTAACTCACATGGGTTTTACTAATTAATTAATAAACTAATGGGCTATCTACACAAAGAAGCAAATCAATCCAACAGTTACTAGTGAGTGAGTGAGAAGAGTGAGGTGAAAAACGGAGAGAAAGAAAGATATAGGTATATAAATAAAAAGTTATTTTGGATATTTAAAAAATCATAATTTTTAAAGGACGAAAGGTCTGTACTATTTTAAAAAATATCAGAATAATCAGTACAATTTAAGCAACTAAGACTTGTGAAGCTTAGCCTTTATATAAATTATTTTTATTTCATTATAGAACAAAATAAACTGGGTGGGCCAGGTCGGCCCTTACAGGCCCAACAGGTCAGGCCCGCCAAGCCTGTTGGGGCTCTTATCTTTTTAATTTTTTCTATAAAGCGTTGGTGTTGGTGGCTATGTTAAGGGCTCCATAATTTGTTTAGGGTACACTGCTACTCTAAGGTATTTATTTTTTTTAAATTAAAATGATCGAAAATAAGATGTTTGATTGGCTGCATTTTTTATGCAAAATGATTATTTTTCACCAAAATTCCAAATTTTAATGTGTTTGATTATCCAAATTTTTTATAAAAAGTAATTTCTATCTTTTAGTCATGTGGTGGCTAATTTTCACTTTTGCTAAAAAACAAATTTTCAGGGAGATTGGAAAAACTTTTCTAGGGAATTGAAAGTAGGCGGCTAGTAGGGGGTGATGAATCGAGATAGTGAAAGAGAAAGAGAGAGAGAGTGCTTCACTGAAGTTTGCCGAATTGAGCGACGATGACGAGATCAAGGGCAGGGGAAGAGAGGGATGGCGGGAGAGGTGGCGGAAGAAGGGAAGGAGGGCTGGAGCGATGATGTTGGCGGTGGGGGTTGACGGCGATGCAACGACAAAAACAACGAAAGGGAGATGGAGAGAAAGTGAGAGACGAAGATAATAATGTTGGGAGTTAATGACGATGCAACGACGTTAAGGGTGGGGGTCGACGGGGTGCAGTGACAGAGATGGCGGAAGGGAGAGAGAGAGAGAGAAAGTGAGAGAAAGGGTGAGAGATAGAGACAACGGTGGCCAGTATGGCAGGAAAAAAAGAGAAAAAGTAAAGAAAGATCAAAGATTAGGTTTAGGGTCAGACATTGAATATTTTCATAAAAATTAATTACTATCAAACATTAAAAAGTTAAAAAAATACAATAATTTTTAAGTAAAAAATTAAGTCAATCCAATATCTTGGATTGATATTTTTTCAAAAATTTAATTTTAGATAATTTAATTGTTTAAAAATTATTTTTTTTATATAAATTTTATGCAAATGCACCTGACAATTGTTTGAAGGCAAGAGTGAATGAAAGAGAAGACGAGTGGCACTGAGAACTGAGAAAACACAGGAGAGAGAGAGAGATCAACGAAGGATGAACCAAATGCAGGCCGGCCACGCAATCTTTGGCGCCGTATACGGTGGCAGCTTAGAACGTCCGCCGCTGCATTTGCGCCACTGAAAAAGATGAACGTTGACGAGGAGGAGCTACCTGAGTTAATCCCCTAATTTTCACCTGAATTTTCTTATTATTTACCAAATTAATCTGTGAATCTTAAAACGTTTCTCTCATGAAGAGAGAGAGAGAGAATCAGTGGTGAGGATGAAGGGATGGAGATGAGTCATTGGATCTTTCCCTATTTTTCTGGATTTTATCCAAAGCATTTCTAAATATGGCTTCTTCTCTTCCCTTATCTCAGGTTGCCCGCAAGGTGTTTGTTAATTTCTCCCAAACAGCTCTTCCTTCCTCTCTATCTATATATATCCATATCCACCCCTTTTTTTGTGCGTGTTCGTTTTTGTTCCTACAATCCTGGCTGCTTATTAGTTATTTCTTCATTCCTTTCCATAAAGTAACCCCCCATTTCCAAGATTCTTCTGGGTTTTGGTTCTCCGATCTGATTCTTTTGTCACTTGTTTGAATCATATTACTACTTCACTTGGGAATCCAATCTAGAAACCCGTCCATAATCTAAGGTGGCTTGTGGGGTTTGCCTGTTTTAGCTAGCGGTTTCAAAAGGTGTGATGGCGGAGGAGGAAGGTGGTGGTGGTGGTGGTGGTTGTGGAGAGAAGAACACGGCCACCGCCATGCCCACGGCGATGACTCCAGCTGGCACGCCGCCGGGGTCGGCACCCGGGTCGCCGCAGAATAAGGTGAAGTTGCTGTGCAGCCACGGCGGGAAGATACTGCCGAGACCTGCCGAGGGAATTCTCAAGTATGTCGGCGGCGAGACCCGCGTCGTCTCTGTCCCCCGGAACATCAATTTTTCCGGTACTTCTAACCTCCCTTTGCTATCTCATACACCATTTATGCAAGTCCATGGATAAATAATCTTTCTATGAAACAACATAATTTATCAAAAACATTTTCCCTGGATCCGGTGGCCCCTGGCCCCTTGTCCTGGAGGGGATTTGGTAAAAGGGGACAAGTTTTGGAGATTATATAGGAATAGGTCAAGCCCTTTTGCCTAGATAGCTCATGAGATGAGATTTGAAGGGGGCAAGTCATACACCTTTTCTTACAACATTCAGATGATACCATTTAAATAGTAGCATTATTAGTCTCTCCATCTTTAAACTTAGAAAATCACATGGTAGGCCACCAACTATAGGCTCCAAATGACAGGAGCAAGGTGGCTGCTGCTCATGGAACTTGACCTTTATACCTCTTAAAACATGTACGCCAATGCACCTTGGTCACTGGCTAGCCTACCGGCTTATATAGTTCTTTCTTTCATTTCATTGGTCGTGATATGTCATCTTCATCGACATATAGAAGATTTTGGGCGCTCAGCTTATATACATTTCTCGTGCTCTTTCTTCCCATCCGCGCAGAGCTGATGAAGAAGCTTGCAGGTTTATTAGATGGACACATTACAGTGAAGTATCAGCTGATCCCGGAAGAGCTTGACGTTCTAGTCACAGTAAAATCCGACGAGGATCTCCGCCACATGTTCGACGAGTATGACCGGTTTGAAGGCGCTGGAACCTCCAAGCTTCGAGTCTTCCTCTTCCCGGCCAACCCCACCACTGTAGCGGACAACCAGGTGAGTTCCATCGACCCCCAGGCTGTTGAGCAGCGCTACATCGATGCCATCAATGGCATAACCCGCCCCGGAGCTGTGGCCAAGAAGCAGCCACACGCTAATGGGAACCCGTCCCCGCTCGGCCCCTCTTCTGCCGGCTCCTCCCCGAAGTCACCGGAGAGCTGCATGATAGACCACTCAAACCATGAAACCGTCCCACAAAACAGCAACCACCATGGCCGAGTTGGTCCTGGCATGCATAGAGTGAAGAGCTCGCCGAGCATATCCAACCTTGCCAGCAACCAGTTGCAGTTGCAGCAGCAGCAACCGCCACACCACCACCACCAACACTGCTACCCGAACTACCATCAGCCCCATCAACAGCAGCAGCAGCAGCATCACCACCATCACGGGTACCATCCTCCGGGAGGACAACCGCCTGAAAGGCTGATGTCAGTTAGGTCCGTGGGGAGAGCGGACTCCTGGAAATACCAGGTGGTGATTCCCACCAGCCCGAGCAACCAGTACCCGCCACCAATATCACCGGTGGCGGCGGCTAGACATAACCGGGGAGGTGGTGGGTACTGCAGCAAATGCACGCATTGGGATGACAACGGTGGGTATATGGGTAGGAAGTATGATATGACTGAGAGTCGGAGCCCGGCCTAAACCCTAACACCGCCGCCAAGATTTCTGCCGGAGAAGCTCATATTTGAGCCAATGGTACTAGTAATGAAGGGACTAACAACTAGCAGCACGCCTAGCGAAGACCATTGCCAATTCGGTGATGGGGTGTTTCTCTCGATCGCTATACCTTACTGTAAATAGTACATATATAGGTCTAAAAGCACTTGGGCTGTTCACCAACTGCCGTTAGTGCTGTTGTGTATTTCCTATTAGGAAGGATTGGTCCGAGTTTGGGACCAATTTAACTAGTTAATCCTCCCATCATGTCAGGATTTTTTTTTTTCTTTTTCCTTTTAGACTGAAGATTTTCAGATCTTCTACCCTGATCCTATGACGGGAACTTCATGGTACCTCAAACCTTTTTGTTTTGTTGAGGTATAGTTACATGAATTTGAACTCTTAAATAATCTTTGTTCATGATAAGATCTTTTAACAATCTTTTCGGAATTGCCTTCAGTTCTCCGGCCAGCATTGAACAAGTTGAAATAATTTAAACTTGCACGGATTAACTAGACAATTTTTGGAAAATTCAAAACCAAACTATGACTGCATTATTATGTTCAGAACAAATCAAGAACAGTCCTCTTCATGTTAATATTTAAGACATTTTAATTGTACAATTGAAACACATTCCGGTTATACTAAACCAATTGTTTCTTTTAAACCCATTCTGAATTATGATTACTCCCTATAACCAACAACCACCTCATTACGTTAAATCCTCATGTGGGATTGTTATTCACTTGGTATGTTAAAGAATGCCTTCAAATGCTCTTTAAGAGGAGATTGGGAGAAATTTTAAGTTTATCTTGTGCCTGAATGAAGTCCATACAAGAATTTCTCAGAGATTGGGCCATGCTGATCATCGTATACGTAGTTGCTAAGATACTCCGAATTATTAATTTCGAAGAGATTCCACACACAAACACAATGGCAAGGCCAAAAAAATAAAGATACAAACAAGACATTTCCTGGCTGGCTCATTCCAATGCAAACAAGCTGATTGATAGTAGAACCAACGAGTATATTATATATGGGCTCTATAACCAACAATATATAATGAAAATACAAATGTATCATTCCATGTTATCCTCTATTCTTTTTTAGAATCATGGGAGTTAATCTAGAATTACAAGCTTAACCATATGTACCAACCAAGAAAGTCAAATCCATCCGTTATTTTCCTCATAATTTTTCCCACCACCCCATGGAATCAAAATCTTGAAATAAACCCCAGCTACAAATTCCATACTCGCAAAATCATCTCTTATACACAATTTAAGTGGAAAACTCAGCTAACCATGAATATTAATATCTGGTGTTTTCCATCACTTGCTGTCTGTGAAGTCTGCATCAATGACATCCCCGTCAGGTCCCTTGCCCGATGATTCTGAAGGATCGGCATTGCCACCAGGTGAAGGCCCAGCACCGGGTGCTGCACCACCGGGCTGGTTATACAGGGATTGGCCAAGCTGCATTACTTCCTGGTTAAGGGCAGCCATGGCATCTTTAATGGCCTGAGTTGACCCCCCTGAGATTGCATTCTTGAGCTCTTCAAGTTTTGCCTCAACCTTTTCCTTCACTGGACCTGGAACCTTGTCTCCCAAATCCTTCAGCTGCTTCTCTGTTTGGTACACAACTGAATCTGCCTGGTTCTTTGTGTCTATGGCATCTCTCTTTTCCTTGTCTTCCTTGGCAAACTTCTCAGCTTCTCTCACCATTCTCTCTACCTGCAAGATTTCATACAAACTCTCTTAACATTATTCTGCTTTTTCTAGCTTATAAAATGTATCTCTTGCCTTATTGTACAATTAAATAAGTAGATAGTTTTAGGCACATGAAAAATGGATGAGGTTACTGGTTGCATGTGGTCCAAATGGACCCGTGCATCATAACCCAAGTCCCGTTCAAAATAACAATTGTCAAGTATGGTCCATACAGGTTTACTGCTTGCAAACAGTGCCACAAAAGGTTAATATAGCCCCCCTCTCAGTCAAGCCACAGGAAAAGTCCCCACTGTATTGAAGTGGGGGAGAGAAGGCTAAGAAAGCACGGTCATATCTCTAATGGGGCTCGGAGAGATTTGTCTGACGCAGTGGCAGGAGATGGCACCCCAGCTAGCAACTGGTCATAATAATAATTACTTGGATGATAACAGAGACTTCAGGTAATGAACCATACCTCATCACCTGGTAAGGTGCTAGCACCAGTAATTGTAATATCTTGCTTCTTCCCAGTGCCTTTATCAACAGCAGTGACAGATAGAATGCCATTTGCGTCAATATCAAACTTGACTTCAATTTGAGGAACTCCACGTGGGGCTGGAGGAATTCCGTCCAGACGGAAGCTACCAAGAGATTTATTGTCCCTAACAAATTCTCTCTCACCTTGGAGAACATTAATCTCTACACTGGTCTGCCCATCTGCAGCTGTTGAGAACACCTCAGATTTTGAGGTGGGCAGTGTTGTGTTTCTCGGGATAATTTTTGTCATAACACCACCAAGAGTCTCCAAACCCAGAGATAATGGTGTCACATCAAGGAGGACAATGTTACTGACATCTCCAGACAAAACACCAGCCTGAAACAAATTGAATGAATGCACAAAAAATTTAGTCAAAAATCGGAAGCTTACGACATAGTTTACATCAGAGTCATACCAAGAGGTAACCATAACTAACAATCCAACTACAAGACTACTAGGCTTTACCATGGATTGAACTGAATGATGTGTACACAAGCATACAGTTTAATGTGATAAATATCACAGCAGGAAAAACAAGAGAAGGATTGACCTGAACAGCAGCACCAAGGGCAACCACTTCATCAGGATTTACAGACACATTGGGTTCCTTTCCAGTCATTCTTCTAACAAGTTCCTGAACAGCAGGAATACGCGTTGATCCCCCAACAAGGATCACTTCATCTAGATCATTAAAAGAAAGTTTTGCATCCCTCAAAGCAGTTTCAACCGGTTTTTTAAGCCTAAAGCCAAAAAAGAAGAGAATTTAGTTATAACAGCCTTCATATTTTTCAAAGGATCAACCCCAAATAACAAGTCAAGACAATAGCCAACCTAAAACAAGAAAAGGGGGAAGAGAGGAGGAAAAAGTGAACAACCACCGGGATAGTACAAACTGATATGGCATGACTTATAAGGAAGGAGTAACAACTGAGCATTTTATAGCAAGTAATGACACAAACATAAAAAGAAAAAAAAAAAAAAAAGTCCATTGGAAGGACCTAATCACCTGTCTAGTAAGTCGGAACATAATTCTTCAAACTTTGCCCTTGTAAGGGTGGTTTCAATGTGTTTGGGCCCATCAGCAGTTGCCGTAATGAAAGGCAAACTGGACAAAAAGAGTACAAAAATAAATAACAGAGAAGATAAACATGTTAAAACAACAAAACTCAGAAATATCATGAATAACACCACATATACCTAATATTTGTCTGTGTCAAAGATGACAATTCCATTTTTGCTTTTTCTGCTGTCTCAGTTAGACGCTGAAGAGCCTGTTTGTCCTTCAAAAGATCTATGCCTTCATCTCTTTTAAACTCAGCAGCAAGCCAATCTACAATTCTCTGTAAGAATAATACAAGTCATGATTCATCTTCAGCAATAACCACCTTAAGAAAGAAAAAGCAAGATAAAACTAAGAAATGTTTCATCAAATGGCATAGACAAGTAACAGCAACCTTGTCGAAGTCATCACCACCCAGATGTGTATCACCAGAAGTAGAAAGGACCTCAAACACTCCATCGCCAACCTCAAGAACTGTGGTTCAAAGAGGCAAACAGCATCACCTCAAAGTCCCTTACAAATATAAAAAACTAGTACATTTTCTGTGAAGGAGATAAATATCCACGGGGCATGTCAAGAGAATAACATCTACTTAAAAGAAGCATATATCCCAGCTAATTCGGATTATTGGAGTGCAACCAAAAAAACAATAAGAACAGGAACTGATAAAAATTCAAACCTAATTAGTTAAAAGCAAGATTAAAATGCATGCATGAAGGCAACTCATGCATCTTATACCAGTGCACCAAAAGTCTGGAAGATAGAAATTAATAAAATTCTAACCTAATCTGCCAAAGCATATTCAAATGCATGCAACTGGGTCACAGAGGTTCAACAACTGATCTCCAAGTAAAGACTGGTAAGCAGAATAGAAGTAATCCCCAGGATAGAAGGAAACAGACACATTATAACAATAAGGAATGACTTTTACCGTTTCTTTTCTTGGTTCACCTTGGTTATGTATAAGAATGGCCAAAAAGGTTTCAGGATAGAGAGATGCACATCCCAGATGCAAGATAGACATGAAAGTGAGACAGTTACCATACCTGAAACATCAAAGGTGCCACCTCCTAGATCAAACACCAGAATGGTCTCATTGTTCTTCTTTTCAAAACCATATGCCAGTGAAGCAGCAGTAGGTTCATTTATAATTCGTAGAACTTCTAAACCAGCAATCCGGCCTGCATCCTTTGTTGCTGTCCTTTGGGAATCATTGAAGTAAGCAGGTACCGTGACTACAGCTTTAGTGACTTTATCGTTCAAAAATTTTGATGCATCATCCACAAGTTTTCTCAAAACCTATTTCAGAGTGAAATAGAATTACAAATCCACATTTTGAAAGGGAAAAAAATAAAAAAAAGAATCTGGGAGGGCATATTTGGCATAATCATTGAGACTTCTTCCCCCGTCCCCCAGTCCACCCTTTTCCTATTAAGCACAAAAATTTATAGCACAAACAAGAATCTAATAGGAGCATATTAGAAAATGGCTGTTATTAAAGTTCCCAGCAATCAGATACAGCAATAGGGTATGCCAAGTTTGATTTCCAAATTTGATCAATTCTAAAAAGCATGGCCCATGATATTTGGCCATGAAAAAATACTAAAAGAACATGTTGGGCTGGCCCCTTTAATGAAAACCCATTAGGGCAACGAATTAGGGAGTGGCTTATACCCCCATGTTCAGCTGCAACCCCATTATTTTGGTGTATATACAAATCTTCTCTCTCCAGCTCAATAATTCCCAGATCTTTAGAATCTCTCCATGTATCTTGCTCTCCAGAACTCTTTCTTTTGGTTGCCATTTCGTGCTTGAACTCATTAGTACTTCACTAGGGGGTGAGCTGTTAGTGATAAATGAGCCATTGTGGGTGTCTCAAAACCCTTGGTAGTACAATCAGTTATATTTATGGGTTTGAGTTTTGTTCTTGGGTGAACTTTCTCAGTTGGAATTTTTGAGTTTGAAGATGTTGATTAGGGGTTTTGCTATTCCTTTTCTTGTCTTCACGGTTGTGTTAGGTGTAGAGGTTTGGTTATGCCATTTTTGGTCAATCTTCATCTTCTTCACGTTGATCCCTTGATTTTTCTCCTCACACAGAAACCCCTTTCTCTTCATTCCAAGTTGGGTCACAATTCTAATTGGGTTGTTTACTTTTAGTTTCATAATCTGTTCAGTGGAGTTCCAAATGGATTTTGGGGCTTTCACATAGGAGAAATGGAATTTTGTTTACATCCTTTTCTTGATTTCAATTTTGGTTTGGGCCAATTTGCATTCTAAGTTGAAATCAAGTAATGGCCCACAAGCTTTCTATATCAACATCTTCTTGAGTGGGTCGCACGTGATTTGGTTGTATAGAGAAGGGGGGGGGGGGGGGGGGGGGGGGAGGAGATTGAAGCCTAACCATACGATTTGGGTTTGGTGAACACTCGACAACAAACCTCAAACCTATGAACACGTTTGAGAACAATCGGACGCTATCTTCGATGCTATATCTAAAATCCACATCAATCAATCGTTACATGCTTGTAAGTATACAAAGTAGAATCTCTTAACTTCTAACAGAAGAGAGTCAACGGCTATACCTGAGCAGAAATTTCCTCGGCGGCAAACTCCTTCCCCATGGCAGGGCACTGGAGCTTGACATTGCCATTCTCATCACGGACCACAGTGTCGGAAACCTGCTTGGCCTCCTCGCCGACCTCCGACATCTTCCTGCCAATAAACCTCTTAACGGAGAAGAAAGTGTTCTCAGAGTTAACCACCGCCTGGCGCTTCGCAATTTGACCCACGAGCAGGTCGCCGACTTTGGTATAAGCCACCACCGACGGCGTCGTCCGCTGGCCCTCAGAGTTCGTCACAATGACAGGCTTGCCCCCCTCCATCGCCGCCACGGCGGAGTTGGTCGTGCCGAGGTCGATCCCCACCACCTTTTCCGCCACCACCCTGACCGGCCCTGCGACGCCAGAACTCCTCCGGCAGCTCTTACTCAACGCCGGCAAGCGAAACGACGCCGTCCTCCCGCCCAGGCCGTGGCCAAAAAACACTGTTCTCGGAGATCTTATAGTGGAATGCTTCGACGATGAAGAAGCGAAGCCATTCCCTCCGAGAACGTGAATCTGAGCGGTAGACGTCGCCATTTCCCTCCACCAGAAAAATTCAAAACCCAACCCTAGAAAGAAAATTACTATATATGTGTATGTGTGCGAGCGCGCGTGTTTATCTTTCTGTGTCTAAGCGTGTCTGCAAGTAAAACAGAGAATTTTGGGAGAGAGAGAAGAGACCAAGAAGAAGGAAGGGTTCTAGAGAGGACGAGAGAAGGAGAGAGTGAGTATATGATGCCACGTGGCCCATTCTAGAAACATCTTCTTCCCCCAAACCAGCCCGTCTCACTCTAGTCTAGAAACATCTCCTTGCCTAAAGTGACCGTCCTTCCTTCAACATTCCGAAAATAACTCGCATACGCCTCACCGAAAACCAACTTTTTGCCCTCTTCTTTTGCATATTTTTCACGTGATTATTTATTTTTTTATTATTTTAATTATATTTATATTTTTAAATTAATTTAACATGTATTTTGATGTATAAAAAAATAAAATAAATTAATTTAACCTTTTTTTATGTCAAAATATATAAGATTAAATTAACTTAAAAATATAAATATAAGATTATAATTAAAATAATAAAAAAAATTAAGTTGACATAAAAAAAAGTTAAAAATATAAAAAAATTAATTAATTTAAAAATAAAAAATTAAGTGTTCACAAAAAATATATATATATATATATGAATTTTGCAAACTTTTTCATAATTATTATCCGGCACATCAAAACATTCATTTATGTTGAACAAAGCAAACAAAAATAAAAGCTAAAACACACTGTACACCCCTGAATTCAGTATAAATATAGAAGGTACCCCTCATGTTTCATAAATTCATTTTTGTCGTCCAAAAATTATATCAGCTTATCCTCTAGTGCTGGATACATTCGATACACACGCAGGTAATTCTCGACATTTACAATCCTTGCCAGATTTCTTAAGATAATGTCTGTTTATGAGAGGTTAGCATAAATTTCAAAACGAGAGGGGTACGCACTGTAATATATATTTTAGAGGGGTTTCGAGTGTAATTTACTCTACAGAACGGGGAAGCGCCCTCCAGCCGATGTCTCGCCGATAGAACCCGCCTTCCCAGTTAATTTCCTCGACAGCTTGGTAAGCTCGGTCCCGGGCCTCTTGGAGATCTCTTCCCTTGGCGGTCACGCCGAGGACGCGGCCGCCGGTGGCGATCAAGTTGCCCTCCGGATCAGATGCAGTTCCGGCATGGAAGATCTTGACGGATGGGGCAACAAGCTCTGCTTCTTCCAGGTTTCGAATCACAGTTCCCTTCTCGTAGCTGCCAGGGTAGCCTTTGCTTGCCATGACCACTACCATGGCGGACCCTGGCGACCATTTCAAAGAAACCCCACTTAGTTTACCCTTACAAGCTGCAAGTAGAACTTGGGCCAGATCGGATTCCAGGCGAACCATCAGCACCTGTAAATGTGAACCATTAGACACAGAAAATGTTAGATCGTTTTCAAGAACATGGGGATGTGCAAGATAAACTTGAGTTTTGGGACCAATAACTTCATGCAGCTTGAAGATAAAATATGCCAATGTTACATGATTATTCCGGTGAAAGTATCTGTCAGTTATTTTCAACATAGACATGATCCTGTAAATTCACCAATAAAGCAGAGTTGGAGCCGTGTGGTAGTATTCTCAATTATAAATGATGAATGTAACTCAAGAAAATCGAACATGAAAATATCTCCCCTATGCTGTAAGATGCAGGGCATATTTCTTGAACCAACTAGCAGTGAATCACCAGACTGCATGTCTTAACCGTTAAAAAACGAGGGAAGAGAAAAGGCTGATAAGATTAAATAAAGAAAATATAGATTTTTATTCAAATTTAACTTGGACAAGGAACTTGTCACGACCTAGATGAATTAAGAAGTTATTTTTATTCAGTTGTTATTTACAATTATGAATTAGGAGGAGCTAGGCTTTATTTACAGTTAATTTATATTTATGTAGTGGGGAAGTAGTGGAATAATAGTAACCGCTGTAAATAATTGGTCGATAACTTTATATAAAAGACTGCCACAGTTCTGAAAATGACGACAGATGAGATCAGAATTTAAGAAATATTAGAATTCTGGTTCTCCCTCATTTCACTATGTTTTTCCTTACTTTCTGTTAATCTCTCTCATTTCTCTCGGTTTACACCTATTATTCTATCTGTTTTTCCCTCACTTTCAATTCTATTTTGAAAGTAAACCTTAATTAGAACTAGAGTCCTGACAGAACTCACTGTTCACTTTCATTAAATTAAATACTTTGCTCCTATCTGCTCAAAATCTGTTGAGGCTGCATAAATGAGAAGCAGCTTTCTGGGGGGAAAATGACTGCTACTAAATGCAGATTCAATATCTACTACAGTGTCTAACAACTAGGCGACAAGTCATTATCACCTGCAACTTAGGGTTATTGTAAATGGAATATCATTAGCTGTACTTTACTCACCTGACACTCGGGATCTCCAAACCGCACATTGTATTCAATTAATTTGGGCAACCCAGACTTCTCTTCAATCATGAGTCCAGCATAAAGAACCCCAACAAATTTGCATCCCTCTTCTGACATCCCTTTTACAGTGGGAAGAATTATGGACTCCATAACCAAAGACTGAAGTTCTTTAGTTAAGATAGGTGCTGGAGAGTAAGCTCCCATTCCACCAGTATTAGGCCCCGTGTCACCATCCCCTACTCGTTTATGGTCCTGTGCAGATTCTAAAGGTATGGCATTGTCTCCATCCACCAGAGCAAAAAATGATGCTTCTTCGCCCTGTAAAAATTCCTCAACAATGACTCGGCAACCAGCAGAGCCAAAAGCTCCCTTTACAAGCATCGAGTCAACAGCTTCATAAGCCTCCTCCAATGTTGTGGCAACAATTACTCCTTTTCCAGCAGCTAATCCATCTGCCTTTATAACAATAGGTGCACCCTGCTCTTCTATATACTTCTTTGCAGATGACGGATCCGTAAAAGTTTGATACTGCACCATATCAATGAATACATAAATAAAAAACTATTTTTAGTCTCATTAATACAACATTAATAAATTAAAAAAAGATAGAAGTACAAACTTTCTAATTGCATACCATGGCCAGAACGATATAATGCCATCACACCAAATGCAACACTGGTTATCAGTAAACATCAAGATAAGTTATTACCATCCTGTTTTTCCCAACAGTTAATTTTCATTGTCTATTTCTCAGAAACCGATCTTAATTCTGACAACTACAGATTCACCAATATAATGTTTAATTATCCATCTAAAAGAACTCAAGCCCTTAATCCCTAGAAATTTTCGGTAATAACTAATCCAAGCTTAATAATTTTCATGTAATAAAAATAAAGCACAAGAAAGAAATATCATTAAGTATTTTGATTTGAAGTTAAAACAAGTGGCAACCTTAGCAGTGGGAATTCCATATTTGACGCACAAATTCTTCATGAAATTTTTGGAACCTTCTAATGCAGCAGCCTCTGATGAAGGGCCAAAAGTAGGAATTGCAGCCTTAACTAGATCATTTGCAAGACCCGCAACAAGAGGAGCTTCTGGTCCTATTACAACTAGCCCCACACCCCATTTTCGACAGAAGGAGATCACAGCTGAGCTGTCAAAAATATCAAGATCTGAAATGCAAGTGGCATCTCCTGAGCTGGAAATTCCAGCATTTCCTGGTGCACAAAAGACAGCATCACAAGAGGGAGATCTCTTAAAGGCATAGCAAAGTGCATGTTCTCTTCCCCCTCCACCAACAACCAACACAACCAACCGTTCTTCTGCAAAAACCAGTTCAAAATATGGGCAACTTAGCCAGATGGGACCAAAATGCATGGCTATGTGATCAATAATTTACACACCGTTGTTTCTTCTGATGGGCATTCTAACATAATCGATATTTACTACCAGCACCTTAGATTTTTCTCAATATCCAGGTAAAAAGAATAAAATAAAATAAAAAGTAAGTGCTATTCTTGAGTAGTGCTTATGTATTTGCTGGACCCCTATCAAGATTGGTAGCCTCCTAACATTGTGTTTGGAATGAAAGGATTTGATGGAATTTGGAATTAAACATGGAATTTAATATGTTGTAAAACAGGTAGAGAAAGGCCAAGTAAAACATGAAAAAAGACTCTTAGGTATGATGAGTTATAAAATCCTTCCAGAGGATAATACCATAGATAGAAAGAACTAGCAAATTAGAATTCATGTCGCCAACCACACATAGTAGGAACTGTGGGATTAAGGCTTGATATGTTGTTGTTTCCCCTTAATTTTTAGTGAAACTACCCCATTTTATTGCTATTACATACTCTCCAACTAGATAATAACTACTTCCATAACCCCTTATATCACAGACACTAAGACTAAAATTCTAGATGTGCTTCATCAATCAAATATTTTGGTCCAACATGGTAGTGTTTGTCCAGTAGAAAAAAGTAGGGAAAGAGTTGAAACTGAGTTGAACTGAAGGAAGCTATAAAAGTATAGCTTTTTCCTCATCACGCATACCTTCTCAAACAGACAATGTTGACAGACATAGTAAACGCTTATAAAGCATGGACAGCTTGATTAGATTACTATTGGGACATAGGAGAAAGAAACATAGAGAAGGGAAAAGGAAAAGTTTAAAATGGAATTTACATGGATCGACTATTAAAAGAAACAGAGGCAAAGATGGACAGCAAATTGGAAATCTATAAAATGGTAATACTTTATTCAAGACATGCAAACTACAATATTTAGTATTAATAGTACAACTCCCCAATCTGATGGAGGAGTTCCATTCTTGTCTATGTCCTACTCGAATAGCTCTCCTGGGTGTCAAAAAGATCCCGTAAGACTTTCCTCTTACCAGTAAGCGGAAACATGTTATTCACAAAAAACATCAATATGCACCATGAAATAGAACAATATATAGCCGCGAATGGGAACACAGCATTCACATATGAGGCGTTCTTCAGCTACTGCACTTTCAAGGGGATGCCAAGGCAATATATTGAAGAATCCATGATATATATATAAATTGTAATACCATCAAAGTTTTCCTCTTAATATAAAAATGAACTAATTAAAACACAGAAAACTAATTCAAGAAATGAACACTCACATGCCCAAAACACCAAAATGAAAAAAAAAAAAAAAAGAGAGAGAGAGAGAGACAGCTGAAGATGCATACTAGTCTAATTCTTACCAGGGACACCAATGTTGGAAGAATCACTGGAGACGACGGCAAACGGTAGAAAATCATTGAAACGGCAAGAATGGCGTCTCTGGACACTCCTAAAATTCGAATTAAGTGACCCAAAATAGACAGCCGATGTTACATTCCTGAATACACAGCGTTGTGCGGCTGCAACTGGCCACCTCACTGATTGTCCATAACTCCCCAGAAACTTCACAGAAATACCGGTGCTACACAAATGGCAAGCCATATTCTGTTTGTTTACCAAGAAAATCCTGGATAAAACTCAGTTTTAATCTCCAATTCATCCTCATTGATATTAGAAAGTTCATTTACTTTTTCAAGCACCTTTCTCTAACCTGCCAAATCCCCTATCAGCATAAATTGGAAGACTATCTAAAAGTTTTTTTTATAGCAACAAACTCGTTAAGAAAAAGCACACAGCAGAAAAAACACAAATGAAATCTTCCGACACATTCAATTAAAAACAAAAAAAAAAACTTAAACAGCACATTCAATTGATAAATACATACCGTGTGAAGGCAACTCGGTTGGTGAGTAAAAATCCCCCCCAAAAAAAAAATCAATGAACACATTCACAGTAGAACACAAACCGGCAAACTCCCGATCAAATCCGGTTCTCTATTTTGAACCCTAAACCCAACTCGCAACTACAGGGAGAGAGCGCAAAGGAGGTATACCTGTCGCTAGCCGCCGGATAAAGACGTCGCCGACAAGCCACTAAATAGCCGGAATCCGAAATTAAAAGAGACGGGGACGGGGGGGGAGAGAGAGGGGGGGGGGGGCGGTTTAAGGAGTGGCTGTGGGCAATGGCGGCGTCGGAGACGGGAAAAAACCCTTCTCTCCCGCCCTTTTTTTGGCATTTATTAATAAGTATTTTAAATTAGTTTTAATAATAAGTATTTTAATTTTCCAATAAAAAAGTGTTTCAATTTTATTGTAATTAAACAATTTAATTAATTTATTAATAATATGTAAGATACATTCGACGAGAAGTTACCAAATTTGCAATTGAGCCCTCAAAATCTGATAAATATCACCAATAAGGCTACCTATAGTGGTAATTAAAATATTGAAAATTAGATGAAAATAATCATGTTTTTGTTAAGAAGTTTTCCAAAAACGTTATCAGAAAATAAGGAAAATGTATAAAAAGCTTTCACAATGTTTAAAATAAATCCAAAACCTAATTATAAGTATTAGAAATTTAGAATTACTTGAAATGAATGTTTAAGAAAGAAAGTACTCAAAATTGATAAAGCTTTAAATAAATTATAACACATACTAGCATATTTTAAAAATTACAGTTTCACCCCATAAAGGGCAGAAATTACTGTTTCACCCAATAAAGGGCAGAAGGAGAGATATAAATATTTCTAGCAATTTCTTCATGTTATTGGATGCTCGATATTTCTTCTCATCCCAACGACCAACACAAAGCAATTCTTTCTGACTGACATGGTTTGTGAAGCTATGAGAAGGAAGAGAGACAGAGAGAGATGAAAATATTCTACGAAAAATCATATTATTTGTACATTATTTATGTACACTTTGGACTATACAAAGTATATAAATAATATAAATACTTCTCATCTCATTATGCCTCATCATCTTTGAGTGATGATATTTTAGACATTGATACATCATTGTGTAGCCTAAAGTGTACACAATCATATACCAATAACATTTTCCATCTATAAAGCATTATGAGCAGAAAATAAATATGTTTTTAAGCCTAAAATGTACATAATAATATACCAATAGCATTTTCATCTATGAAAGCATTATGAGCAGAAAATAAATATGTTTTTAACATTCTCTCATTTGTAGTTCAGCGTCAAAGCAAAAGGCAAAGGCAAATGCAAAGCAAATATACACATGATATGAGATGATGAGTCATGAGATTATACAGTGTCCCAACAAGATGATCAAAATTATGTGTGAAAATAAAACACCACCTTCGCCCTTCACTTCACTTCACTTCACTTCACTTAAACGGCCAATTCAAACTCAAAACCCTCGCGTCTCTCTTGCAAATATTGTGTCTCAGACACAAACACAGACAGACAAGACTCTTTTTGCAGATCCATAGATATAGATCTTTTCCTCGGAAAATGAAATGAAAGATTGACATATATAATAAGTAAATACATATCATTGGGCAGCCAATTTTACAGACATTTCAGAGGAAGCCGCGCAAAATACCCCAACAGAGCTGCTGCTGCTGCTAATTGTGCAATGCCATGAACAAGTTCTTGTTTCGTGCATGTTCGGGTATTAGTCGCTGAATAATATCAGGTGGAATACCTGAAAGCTCTGTCACCAATCACAAAATGGGCATTTTCAGATGATGCATGAGAGGAGAGTTTCACCATGCTAGTCACTCACTAGTCACTAAGACTCATTCTAATTCGCATATATAATTCACTTGTATCACGAAAAAACAAGGGTCAGAAGAGGTCAACAAAGATGTAGGATATCAAAAGCTTCCCGAGAGATGTATGTACCTTGGGGCTTGAAATTAAAGAGTGGAGGAAGAGGGCGGCCATTAGGAAGGCGAGTGTCGGGGTGCCTCAATTCGTCAAAGAAAGGGTGAACACATGCTTCCAGCTGCATAACATAACGACAGAGCTACTTTACAACCAGTTGAATTTCAGATACAACTACGGTCTTCTTTATTTCATGTGAAAAAGATAGTATCCCAGCCCAATGAAATTAACCTAAACCAGATAATACGTTGTCTACAAAAGAGACAATTAACAGCAAAAGAAAAATCACTTAACTGCAACAGAGCCAAATATGCAAAGCATGAAGTAATTTCAGTTTAGGTAAAACTTACAGCAGTGCATCGCAAATTGGGGGAGTACTGGAAAAACCTACACACCAGGTCCACAGCTTCTGGAGGCAAAAGCTTTTGAAATACCTAAGCATGGGAACAAATGCAAAATGAAACTAACCACCAGAGATATATCTTATATGAAGGCTAATGAAATACAATTTTGGAAACAATTTATACACGCAAATGTAAATTACAGTTGACCACAGCAGAGAGATTCCAGACCAGAGGAATGAAAAATGGCAGAGAAATATAATTGAATCAAGTCAGAGGGCTCACCAGAGCCACTTAAGGCTCTATTTTGTCTCACTATGCCCATTACTGGATTGTGTCTTAACATACAATATCATCCGCTGGACCACAATTAACATGAAAACAAGCACCAAACAAGGATGACTGTTTCTTAAATTTACGGTGAGATGTAGTTTCTGAACTTCTAAAGATAATGCACTAACAAAATACAAACATAAAGATAAGAGATATATAATTGAATTACCTTGTGCCAGGGATGAGGCTTTATCTGCGGGAACTTAAATTCGGTATAGTTTGGGTTCATGCATTTTATCTCCTCCCTGGTAGGTGTTCCCAAAACCTGTATGACAAACATTATCCTTGAACCACAGTAAGAAATATATCCCATAGATCTCCGTTTTCCAAAACTAACTGAAATCTGAAGCAAGCTCTCCCCCCCCCCCCCGCGCGGTGTCCTCTTCCCAAAACCCCCTCTCTCTCATGCAAGGGCATTACATACTTAAACACTATATTTCTGTACTTGGTATTATTTTTCCAATTTTATTTTATCTTTGCAATTTCCTTTCTTAAAAAAAACAATGAAAGTCTTAGTTGTGCAATTTTTACCTAACCAAACAACGAAAAAAAATCTGAGTTTTGATTACAACGTTAGATTTTGGCACCAAAAAAAAGATAGAAGAAATTAATTCAAAGCAGAAAACAAGTTTTCAGGGATACTAGATTGATCAAAAAGTGAATTGGCAGTTCAGATCACAGAATCAAGGCTAAATGTTTTGGTTTAGAATTTCTAAAAGCTCCACCTCTCAGTCACTTTCTTCTATTGGTACTTGACAACTGACTCAAATTCAAGCTAATGCCTCAAATTTTGCTTCTTCTTCTTTCTTTCTTTTCTTTTTTTGTGTGTGGATGACTAGACAACACTTGAGAACATACCTTGATTATCTCAACTAACTGATCAACTCCACTCTCTCCGGGAAACAAAGGCTGTATAAAAGTTTAGTCAGTTCCTCAGAAGAATAACTTACAATAATAGATGGAAAACTTTAAGTTTCACGAACAATAATATATAAAATACCAGCATATGAGACAATTAAACTACCTTCCCAAGAAGTAATTCAGCCATCACACAACCTGTAGACCATATATCTATGGCAGTTGTATATTCAGTAGCACCAAATATGAGTTCTGGTGCACGGTAATATCTTGAACAAATGTAGGAAACGTTGGGTTCTCCTTTCACCTGAAGCAATAATAGATCAACTATAATCAAGTAAAGAAACAAGTTTTGCCGATAAATAACTGCTGTTGCAAGAAAGACTAACCAAAACTTTTGCACTCCCAAAATCACAGAGTTTCAGCTGATGTGAATGTGGATTCACCTGGATTCAACAGTTTAAAAGTTGAGTCTCTAAAACTTAATGATGATTACATCCAGAGATACTATGGAACAAAACCAGAAACTGTTAACCTCTATACTTGGATAAAAATATTAGATCCAGATGATTGCCATATTTCTGACCTTATCTTACTAACAATAATCCTCTTCCCACCACCCCCATCCTCAGTTGACACCACAAAATGATATTCCATTTTTGTTATTTCTTTTTAAGTTAATATTTCTGCAATCAATAGTCATTATATTATTCTTTTTCTTGGTATTACCAATTTTATATTTCAACACTATTTTACTGCAGTCTAGCAAGTCTCCTATGCTTCTTGTCCTCTAGGAGGAGGGGGTTGTTACACTGCCATGTCACTGCCTCATTTTTCGATCAAGAATAACCCAGAAATGCATATATCACCCACAAACATCATGCATTCTAACCAGAAACATCTAGTTCTTTAGACATCACGTGGTGTGCATAGCCCACCATGTCCAACATGACATTTGTAAGCACAAAAGGTACAAATGCATCATGCATGCATACGATTCAAATGTTTTGTTCTACCTTGGCATGCACATGAAATTAGAGGGTGCAAGTTACAAAGTTCATGAGGTTTCAAGCCAAAGATCCTCCAAAATAGTAGGTATTTTGTCCTACAAGTAATTAAACTCAACCAATCAAACATTCATCAATGTCTAAGCTTTATATGAAGTTATATTGACCCATGCTCCCTAAAGTTCCTTACCTTGAGAAAGAATTATCCAAGTATGCCCACAGAACTCAAGCAAGAACACAACTCAAGCTCCCTCCTCCATCTATCAGCCACAAGGTAGGAGAATGAGAAGAATTTCTTCTCCCAAATCTGATATCCTAGTTCCTTCGCAAGAAAAGACCATCCTGACCCTCCCTTTTTCCTTCTTTTGCATGTTTTTTTTAGGGAAAACAGGTCATTTTCCAAAAGGGCTTCCCCCTCTCATGGTTTACTGTAGCAGATGTATCTCCCTTTGTAGGAGATTTTCTACCCCCATTATTGGTCCCAAAATTTTTGTCTTACCTTCCTTGCTCATTGATTGGCCCATAAACTCATGCATGCTTGTCCTTCTCCACCAAGCTATAGAATGCATGACCAAATGGTCTTATTAGGGTTAAAACTTAACCCTTGTCTCGTTACTTTGATCCCTCATGCACACTTCAATTCACAAATTAACCCACCAAATGATCAAATCTTTTTAATCCAATATATCCAAAATATGGGTAATAATATACTAAAACCGTGTTTAAAACCCGATAATCATGGGTCCAAGTTTGGGTCTTCAGTTTTATCATCGAATGAAAACCCACAAAACTGCCCAGTATTCCAGCAATTATATTTCAAAATAGCCATATTCGATTTCAAAATAACCCTCTATTTCAAATCACTGTTATTTCTCTGAATTTTTCAGTAATTCAATATTCTATTTTGAAATACCCCAATCATATTTCTGAAATAGACTCAAAATTTATATATCCATTTCCCTAAACCAATCTTACCAAATTATGGCTCACCAATGCCATCCATTGATCCTCAAACCACCAAATGGGCTGGTTTTACTCATCGCGAGCCCAATTTTGAAAATTTTCTAGCCTCATGCTATTCTTCTCATTTTCTTCCAGCCTGAAAATTCTCCAAATGAATTTTAGAATCCAAAAATAGGAAATAAAATTAGATGTTGATGCACATGCAACAATAGACTGGCCTGGAAAACTACTTATTCTAGTATGAGATAATGGCTCATGATTTGATGTATCATAGTGACATTTTTAATTCTTAGTTTACTCTGTCTATATGATTGTTCTATCATGCAAATATGTTTGCTTAGTTGTATTATTTCTTACGCATATAATCTTTATGTTATGTGAGTGATGTGTTTTGACATTTGAAGTATGAAAATTATGGCTTCTTAATGTTGATACTTCATACTATTATCTTGCATTAGTATTATATTATATTTAAAGTACAAACAAGTCATGAAAAAGAAGAAATAAAGTCAGGACACATGTATTATTACTGTATTAAAGAAGAGATATATCATTACTGTGAAGGTCATGACCTTTTGCACTAGTGAATGAGATATTATTATTTATACATTCACTTATAATAAAGTCAGGACACTGTATCAGCATGCATAACAAGTCATGAAAAAAGAAATGAAAGTACTGACTGTGATTCAAGAAAGAATCTTACAAGCAAATTCTGAGGCTTGATGTCACGGTGACAAATACCAATACAATTATGGATATAAGCAAGAGCTCTGCATATCTGCAATAATAATAGGGAAGATCAGCACAACTTTGGAATGAAAGAGTAAATAACCCCAAAAAACTAAATCAACACTTACCTGTCACATAACATCTCATACAAATGTTCAATTCCATTGAAATATAGTGACAAAACTAAGTCTATATCTAGTACAGAATATATAATATTAACATCAAGAATTTGTTGGAATGTGCTTACTTCTGTGTCACAAATGGTGACAATGTCGTGACATCAGCCTAGGCGGACCTGTTTAGTAGTCTTTCTTTTCATGCTATGCTGTTTTATTTTATTTTACTTTATGCAATTGTACTCATTGGAATATGCTAGCTGTAAGAAGATAGGATATTTTAGAGGCAGGTCCACGTGTAAAGGGGCCGGGGAAAAGACAAAAGAGTTAGTTATTAGAGGTGGGATCTGCTGTGGCAGCACCCCACGCTAAGGGCTTAAATACCCTCTCGACCCAGCTTGTTGAGGCTATGAAATTTCAGAAGAATCTTATTCTCTTCTCGGCTAATTTCTCTCTCTTGCTCAATCTCAAATCTCTCTCATTGCTTGCATTCTCCTAAGATCCCGACTGACCAACTAATTCATGCCGAATTAGTAGGCTGCACCCTTTGTCACTTCAGGGTTTGTGGCATTCTGTCCATGCAGTCAATAATCAAGCCTTAAGGAAATACTAGGAGATGTCTAAATTTTTCTTTTGGAGTATCATAAGCAGAATGATTATGTTTTAGGAGATCAATCAGATACCACTAGCACCACATTAACATTTAAAGATCAATCAGATACCACTAGCACCACGTTAACATTTAAAGATCAATCAGATACCACTAGCACCACATTAACATTTAAAGATCATACAAAGGCATTATGGTTGCAAAGGACAGATACGTATACATCTGAATGTCAAATTTTCATACAATACTCATCCTAAATCACACCATGCATGCAGCCCATTCTTTGTGGACTAAATGATTAAACAGAAAAAGGCAAACTCAAACATCAGCGGCAAAAATAAATCATTGACCTAGAGCTGTGGTATCAGATTCAGTGAAAACGTTTAGCTGATGAAAAGTTTGAAAGTGGCAGTTAGCTGGGGCAGACTCAAGAAGGGCCCAGTGGGGGTGGCCGCCTTCACTGAAAAATAAAATCTAATTAATTTCTCAATCATGTTAACTTCTAGATTATATATTACTTTGTAATGTGTGTGACCTGCTAAAGGTGGAGCTTTGTTTGAGTGGTTTAGGTGCTCAAATGATGTACAATGTGGCATGGGTTCAAATCCTTGCAAAAGGTATGCTTGTTTTTATTTTAATTTCTTATACCTGCCAATGTTTGACCTTTTCTATTTTTATTTTTATTTCCTATTTATTATAAACAATTTAGAATGAACATTTTCTCTAACAGTTTAAAATAAATATACTATTACAGCGCAGATATTGGCCAAAGTTACATATTTACTTATCAAGCATTGTCATACATCAAAATAATCCACTATTCCAGTTTTCAAAATTTAATCATACAAATAATTTGATCGGTTTAAGGTTTTAACGCTCTTTACTTTGCAGGGTTAAAGAGAATTATTTGATCTATTAAGAGTTGACTTATTGGGTTTACTTTTTCATTATATTTTCTATTTTTACTTATTTTCCCCTCATCCTATTCATCTATTTCAAGCTTCAATCTTGAAGATTTATGTTTATCAAATAAAATTGTCCTTTAGTTTCAAGACAAATTTATAGATGTTTATTATAAGATTAATATAGAAATATTATATAAATGTATTGTTTTTATAACTTTTTCTTTTTTGTTATTCGTTTCTGACTGAACTAATTTTCTGGGTTCACCACAGGCTGCTAGACGTGCATACACCAAACCACACCAGATACTCTTTGAACATGACATGGAAAAAAATGAACAAATTCCATAAAACTGCAAAGCATACTAGCCAATGTACTGGTGAATCAATTAGCACGTAAAATCTCATGCTCAACAGTAATAAAGAAAGTGTAATGCTATACAAGAAATAAACAATACATTTAAAAAATAACAAAAATAGAAATTAAGCAGTAGTAGAAATAGTAATCTGCAGCATGTAATGAAATGATAACAAAATTATTCTAAAATACCTACTGCATAGCAAAGAAGGAAAGCAGCACTAAAATTTTACATCATATGAAAATCAAGTAATAATATAAAAACCAATCAAGGATGAGGCATCCAGATGGAACAAAATCTTTATTTCAACTTATATCTTCCTTAAGATCAAAATGTCAAAAACAAAGTATAGGCCTGGAAATTGACAAAAAACCAAGATAACACCTTAATTAATACAACACAAACACTTCATCACCTAGCCTAGGAAGAGATTATGGGGCTGTTTAGTTGTGGAAGAAAACAGACCTGATTTCTGGAAAAATACTACAGAAAATGGAAAAGTCATAAAACTTGTTCAAACACACAAAATTTCTAAATAAAAAATGGAGATTTGGAAAACATGGTTCTCCAAAATTGAACTAAAAACTTGGAAAAATCATTAGAAATGAGTTTTCCAAATTTTCCTTACTAATTTGAAGGTTTTGAAAACGGGGTCTCCACAAGAACACATTCAAATGTAAGAAGTACAAAAAACTAATTTCTAATCTAGAAAATTGGAACACATGTTCAAAAAAGAGAGAGAGAGGTTTTTCTTTTGTGGAACTTGTGTTAGAGAAGGAGATGAAGTTGATATGGAAAATGGAAACTACAGATTTATAGAAAATTGGAAATAGAAAACTGGATATCATTTTCCACAATTAAACAGCCCTTAAAGGGCCTAGGTTCTTACTTATGCAGAATGTATATACCAGACTTGAAAGGAGGATTGACATAGAAAAGCACACAAACTGATACAAAACCACAAAAGTGGGAGAATTCACACATACAGGTACACACTGCAGGAAAATAATTGACAAACAAGTGCAATGAATTTTGGGATAATTAAAAAAAAAGCTAAACAAAAGAAAAAGAACTAATGTTGTTAAACAGATTATACATGCCTGATAGGTATAGAGTTTGACATATATCAAGGGCATCCGCTGGTTTATCCGGCTGTACTGTCTTGCAATACGGTTAACAGTTTCAGGAACAAATTCAAGTACGAGATTAAGGTAGAGCTCTTCTTTGTCAGTTGTTGAAAAGAAAGAATGCTTAAGAGCAACAATATTTGGATGGTCCAGCATTTGCATAATCTGTAACTCCCTATTCTTATAGCGCTTGTCCTGGAGAACCTTCTTAATAGCAACAACCTCTCCTGTCTCTCTGCATTTTGCCTATACAAGGTATTTTAAATTATATCTCAACATGAAAAGGGTATAACAAATTAACAAAATAGCATAATAGTTCCTCTTACTTGGAAAACAACACCAAAAGAACCAGTTCCAACCACATGTTCCGCGATGTAACTCACATTCTGTCAACAAAAGGCTTTTTACAAAAGGAAAAAATGTTGCAAAATATAAAACAAAAGAAGAATCTTCACACCATTGACATGAAAATTTTTATTTCTTACAAACAAACATCCCGCCAACCTGCTTAGATTGACCATTGCGACCACCAATGGTAGTCCTTATCACATGACCGGCTTCAGCACCAACACCATCAGTTATATCTGGTTCACTATCCTGCAATTGATTAACGGCCTTGTTTAGTAAACCACTAAGGGTCATTATCAATTATAGCAGAAGCAAGTGTTTCATTTCTCAGTCGAATCTCCCACAAATCAACTGCCTCTTTTAAATCACGCTTTTGTAAATGATACACAGACCATACTACTAAATGCTTCTTAGTATAAGTGATTTCCAAATAGCTGAAATTCAAACATAAGGGCATTGCACAAGTAGATGAGAACCACATAAAGTACAAATGTATAATAGCGAAGCATAAAGAAATAGAATGAAGTAATAAAAAGCAGAAGCTCACTCTGTCATCGTCATGGTCCACCTTGTCCCTCAATCTCATTTCAAGCATCTCTCTTCCCAGCCAATCAACTGAACTAGATGATCCTTTGAAGCCATTTACACTCCTGGAACTGCCTACTCCCCCATGTCCTAGCCTGGCAGACGCCATTTATGTGTTGAACAAGTATGACAAATGCTATTATTTTCTATCCATAGAATTCTTCGCGATTTGGCATTCACTCCCGTCCAAGCACCTGCCTTCCTAATAAAACAACAAGATACTGAAGTCAGAACAAAAACAGACAAGCAGAAGATTGTAACAGCACGATTTTATGCTCTTTTTCCTTCCCTACTAGGAATATGCTCCCACCCTTTTCATGGTAAAAAAGATATCCTTTCTAACATATAATGTCAAAAGGAGTTAATAGCGTGCATCTTTTAGTATCAATGAACCTCGACTCCACTGTTGTGTTCCTTATCGAATCCAAATGCAGCATATTTGGATAAAAACATGCACCCAGGTGTCCTTACCCATATATCTAGCCTATTCTGAACATATCTAAAATGTAACAAAATCTACAGCCCTTACATACAATCACAACTGTTCTAAGAAGTTGTACACAATTCAAATTAAAATCCATTCCGTTCATAGCATAATTAAGACAAACCCATTTGTTATAATAGATTAAAATGAGTAATTTCTATTTCACATCGTAGCATGTCTCGTGCATCAGGATAATTCTCAAGGCAAGGCCTGGTTCTTTACATACATACAATGATAACAGCATCAGTAACTCATCATTATTTTTGCATATCGAAGATGAATTCACTTGTTACAATAGATTAACACGAGCTATTTCTCATAAAACGTCCATGTCCCAACATGAGTCATGCGTCAGGGAAATTCAGAAGAAGCCGTCCAGTTCCACAGAAAATTATTGACAGAATAGGTATAATAGTTTAATATTGTTACATATATTAACTAAAACGCGCAACACAAACAAATCCTCTCCACCCTACTCTGCCTAATTGAGCTACCCTCAGTTAATGTAGGAGTTTTGCTAGCTGACGACCCAATCCATATTTATCCAACCAAAAACTTCAAAGTATCCATGGTAATTTATTTATTCCATCTCTTTGATACAAATTAAACATAAACATAAGATTATGCGACCCATTTCACCTCCAGAAATCCATTTCTGCTCCCGATCAGATCTAAGACCAGAATCAAAATTATGCACTACTTTACGCAAGTGATGAGGAACCAAATCGAAAACCCTAGACCTACCCGGAATTTTGCGACACATCGACCTCAGACGTCAATCCCCAGAATCTAAACATCTCAAGTACCCCTACACACAGAAATCCAAACATGCCTGCAAACATATGCACACGTATGCGAAGTAGGTCTCTTCACCTGGACAAATTCTGGCACCAATTCGAAGCTGATGAAGCGCATTTTGCGGGGGCTTTAACGCTGAAATTCGAATCGATTTCACCAAGAAAGACGAGCCGACGAGGTGATTGAGGAGTCGGATCCGACTTAGAGAGCCGTGGGCCGCGTTGATCTGATAACTGATCTCTCTCTCTCTCTCTCTCTCTCTCTCTCTCTAGCCTTTTCTGCTGTGTTTGGGTGTGGAGTTTCTGCTCTTCTCAGCACTGATGAGTACTGACTGACTGATGGTACCTTCCGCAGAGCTGCCGGAAATGTTCCGCTGTTCTTCAGCCTACCATACGTGGCTGCATACTCAACGTCTTGTGATAATGAAGCTATTATACAAAAATGAGACGATTCATTATTATTAATTGTATATAAAATAACTATAATGTCACATCATGTGACATTATAGTTGCTTAAATTCCATTCAATCATGCTTAGGAGAATTCCCTTTTATGAGAGCAAAAATAAAAATGTGACAATATAATCTTGTTACTTATTTTAGAGAGATTTAAAATTAAAGTTTTTTTTATAAAATAAATATTTTAGAATATGGCAATGTAGCATATATATGTTTTGTTGGCTAAAGAATATAACATATATTTTTATATGTAATAAAATGAATAGTAGCCCAAGTCATTGACGACATAATGTATTCAAGATGATCACCAGGTCAAAATTTAAGAGTGGTTGGGTTTGTTATTTGTGAATAATAATATTTTTTTATAATTAAAAATTAAATAAGATTTATTTAATTTTTTTCATAATCTTTTGATTATCGATTAAGCCAACGTGAAAGTTCGTTCGCTTGTTATACTAAAATATTCATTACAATGATGATCTAGGTTATCATATTGACATTGTATTATAATCAATAATAAAATTATCATATATCGAATCTTCAAATTATGACAATTGGTATAATATGTCAAAACACAATGGTATAATATTATTGTCGCATTTAATATTTCTTTCACACCTATTAAGCTTAACTCATATCCCTTAACATTCGAGATGTCTCTTTATCTTTAGCAAATAATAACGAAAAAGCTTACTTAGTAAGCACATTTGTCAATTAGAACATTTGGATAAATTTTATCTTAAAAGGTATTAGAAATAACATATTGATTATCTTGTCCTCAACTTTTAAGCAATAACTTAAATAGTCGATAACATAATAGTTAAGTTTAAATTCTCAAACCTCAACACAAGGTACAAGAAAGAGATAACTAACACCCTTCAATTTAAAATTGAAAGGTAAATAGTCACAATTTTAAAGAGCCCTAGTAGTCCATGTTTCATGTTTGTTGCATCTAATTTGACAAGGCCCAAGTAGATTGCTAACCCTTGAAGTTAGCAATCTAATTGGATTATTGGCCATCCAACCTCTTATAATCTCTTTTAAAGAAATTTAATTATTTTTTTATTTAAGATATTAAATAATTTATAATCTTTAAAGATCAAACGATTAAAAAAAATAACAATCGAGCCAATGAACTAGTATTATTGAATTTAGTAACTATAAATAAAATAATGTTACTTTCTATTTGCAATTATTATTTATTAGAAAATAAAAATTTCGCTCTAGTGAGTCCTATTTTTCAACTTTTATATTTATGAAATGTCTCGATAAGGACATTTTACACAATTAGCGAGAAAAAGATAATAAGGTCACGCGTCAAGATTCAATCATCTCAGTAGTCGATCATGACGATTTTAATCACTTTTGTCTATTTTTGTAGAGATTTGAACCAAAACGTGTTACGTGGACATTTTTAAATTTTGGTGGTCCATAATGTCAAATCAGTTGATACAAGATGCAGGAAAGAGACTTGCAGGACCACGTTGATGGGTCTCAAGGCCGTTTTATGAAACGAAAAATATTATTTGTACACTTAATTATAATATTAATATGATAGTTTATTATATTTTATGTTAGATTAATATATAAATGTTGTAAAAAATATTAAAATTAAGTGTACAAATAAGACGAACATGGGTATAAAGGGAAAGGGTAATGGGGACTGAAGAGTCCATCTTGTTGACTTCGTTGTTGTGACTTTTTCTTCCAAATGGAAATCTTTCATATCTTTGGCTAATTTGCTTTATCATTTTTGCCCTTTCCACATTATAAAGTAAAGGTGTGGATGGACCTTATTGGGAGTCTAATCTATAAAATATGCTTACTTTTTCAAGCTCTTTTTAATTATTTCTTTTAATTTTTAAAAGGGTTGATGTTATTTTTTGCCAATTTTGGGAAAAAAAATTATTTTTGGAATTCTCTTTGGCAAATCATTTTAAGATAATTTATGTAAGCATTATTTGGTTAATATAGGGCTTTCAAATTGAACTAATTAATTCGTTTTAATTTCATATGAAAATAAAAAAAGATTTTGTCTTTGATTTGATTTTGAAATAGTAAGATCGTGGATTTGATTTTGTCTTCATGTGTAATTGTATAATGGCTTGTGTCTGTCGACTAGGCTAGATTCAGGGTTTGGCTCACTCGAGTTTTTTACATTATTCAAAAAAAAAAAAACTAAATAAACCCAATTTACCAAAATATAAACCTAGCTCAATGTCCATCTTAATAATTGTATATATTAAACTGTTTCAAATTTTTACTAATTTTTTTTAACATTAGCTATTTTAAATAAAATTTAATTATTTTAACTAATTTAAACCATCTCAATTATTTAAGCCTTAAATGGTTAAATTGTTTTTTTTTTATTTTAATTTTGTTATGTATAAATTTGTTTGATAAATCACTCTAGAATCGTCCAAAATAATTAACTACTAAAAGAGAGTAAAAGTTCAGTTTACCTGAACTAATCAAACTCAATTGAACGAATTTGTCGATTCAATTCAATTTTTTTGTTGCATTGATTCGATTAGATTCGGTTCAGTTGGGTTAGGTTATTTTTTTCAAAAGTATGATTTTCGATTTTTAATTCAAATTTTTGGTTAGAATAACAAAACTAATCAAATTGACCGAATTTTAAAATTATATCATTTTAATATTTATAAAATGAAGTCATTTTTTTTCTATTTTATGTGTTTTCTATTGATAATTTTAGTTTTCTTTTAGTTTTTTTATATTTCTTCAATTTAATCGATTATGTTTAATTTATACTGTTTGAATTTAACTTTTTCAGTTGTTGGTTAGTTCAAGTTTTTAGGTTAATCTTTCGGATCAGTTCAGTTCAATTTTCTTCTCGAATTAGTTTAACTGATTAATGAATTTATCGAACTGACCATTTACATACCGCTAATGACGGCTCACCTTGAACATACTTTTTTATCAGTAAATTTATCATACACACACTCAACAAATAACTATTAAGTTCAACATAAAAAAAAAGGGATAAATGTAAAGTTTACTCCTGTCTAGTATAATAAACTGGAATAATGAAACAATGGCGACCCAAAGACAATGAAATAAAGTTCCAGCTTTGAATGCCACACAGCCACTTAGAATTAAAAGAAGCGAGTGGGAGGCCAACTTTATTCATTTCCATGTGCAGAAAGAAAATGACTTGTGCCCAAGAGAGGAGACTGCCGGCACCAAAAGAAGAGAAGATAAAGAGGCAAAAGAGACTTTGCAATATGACTAAGTGGCAAGATGACTCCTTTCTCACAACTTCTAACTTCAAAACAAGCATAGTCTTATCCATTTTCTTGAAAGAGTAGTATCCATTTTCGAGAGAGTAGTTTTTGGACGAAGTCCTACGCTTAAAATTTTTCTCATAACTCTAATTTGTGACGAACAATCTTATTATTCTTATCTTAACTAGATAAATGAGATATTATTAGAAATATTATTCAAAACATAAGATGGCATCTAAACTCATCAATAAATAGAAACTCAACATGGGTATGAAGCCACATCACATATTAGGTCTAGTACTTGACTCACAGCTTGATCTTTCTTTTGTTTTTTTTTTCAATAAAAAGATTATTTTCACAACTTAAATATATAATTTTTTATTCACAAAGAAAAAATCTTAATAATTGTTATTATTGCGGCTCCATCCTATCTTCTGAGAGAGAAAATATTATCACAAATATCGTTCAAACACCATTTTCTAAAAGTTAACAAGAAGGCATCTAAATCCAACAAAAGATTGAAAGCTCAACAAGGGTATTTGGTGGACCACATCAAATGTTAGGTCTATAGTACTTTGTTTGCAGCATAATGTGTGAAGACTGGACTTTAGAGCAAGCCACAGACCTTGCGGGCATAGTGCAATATGTGGGTGGCCCTCCACCACATCTCATGCCTCATAATTCTCAGCTTTATAGTGTGCTAGACTTTGTATGTCAGCGTCAATGCTAAAAATTGTGGTCCTCCAAAAAGGACATGGATGGAAAAGCTAGGTGAACTTCATAATCAACCCTTAAATTCCCAAAAGCAATCAGCATGCAGGTTTCAAACATGATGTGGGTTCCATCTGATTGCTCAGTAGAAAGACACACACACATATTGCTCCAACATGTTTATCCATCTACCATCTATTCTGCACCTCAAATGTCTATTTATTCCATGCTACAATAAAACCCTAAAATATGTAAGTGCTGATTGCTTAAAAAGTAATACGGTAACCTTGATCTTCTCCAAGAACCTTATTTTGACATCAATTTCTCCTCGTGATTGAGTTTTCTGATGCAAATTGGAACAGGGAGGAAGCTGAAGTTGTTTGGCCTGGTCGGCCCCAGAGTCCAATAGGGTTCCTTGGATCCACATCTCAACATCCCTGATTTAAAGTTCATCCTCACCTAGCAATGGGATAATACATCAGTATTTATTATATAAGACAAGTAAAAGAGAAGAAAATCTAATAAAGCCCTCATCAATTCAAAATGTAATCCAAACAGTCCTTCGTATTGCAAAAAATCCAACAGTTATAATCCCATTTACTCTCCAGACAATCATTCAGTCGACTCCCTTATTGATGATTTTTTGAACTATTGAAGAAACCAGATACCCCACACGGTAGGCAATCCATAATATTTTGATCTACTGGGCATGTAGCTTATTCAAAATACTGAGCCGCTTTGCAATTATGCTGAAGTACTATATTTGGTAGAATGCATGTGTGAACAAATTCGTGAAATTAAGAACTGCTAGTTAATTTTCATGCATGCGTTTATATCATGAGCTCGTCCAGGATGCATCAATCAGGCTAACTAGCACAAACTAAATGGCAGGAAACCTTGCATGGCCATATATATATATATATTTTTGTTGTGGGGGGGGGGGGGGGGGGGGGGGGGTTTGTTGTCAAACAATACTGGCAGTTCGTAATTCAACCATCTCTGACTACAATGCAGTGGACAGATTATGTTTTATACCCGTGAACTCAGAAATGTATGCATTAAAATGCATTGACAGATCATGTCCATAAACGGAACTGATCAATTGTTGCACCATAAAATGGATCGGCAAGATGGGAATACCATCCCCAGGAAAAGCAAAAACATTACGCCATCTCCTGCAGGGAAAAAAAAAAAAGATGCACTGCAGCAACATGTTCATGCATCAATGCTGATATATGCTTCCCCATCTATATATATATATAAAAGGTGTTCCTTACTTCCTTTCCATGTAAAAAGGAAAACAATATTCCTTGCATTTTCTATTATTTTTACAAAAGCCATTTGGTTGCTTTTAGAAAACAATGTGAATTTAATTTTGTATGAAGACAACAATACTTATTTCTCAAAGAATATAATGTACAATATTAATAAAGACACAACAGAGTGGGAAAAGTTTTAAGGGATACTCATAATAGAACTCACCCGTTTTTATCATATTCCAACAGCATCAAGGAGCTGTGAGTGTTGCGACACAGAAACCAATGAGTTAGCAACAATGGCACCACTAGCAGCAACTGCTGGGACCCCGATGCCAGGAAATGTAGAATCACCACAGCAGTAAAGTTGGGGGATGGGAGTTGGATGTCCAGGAAAATTGCCTTTTCCAGCTTCTATAGCTGGCCCATAAGTTCCTCTATTCCTCCGAAGGAACCTTTGGTGTGTCAATGGAGTTCCGACCAACTTTACCTCACACTTCTCACGATCAAAACCTGAACCAAGTGCACGCTCAACAGCCCTCCACATTACCTGAATTTTTAGGATGAACAAAACGTTTAATAGGACAACAGTTGTCTAGTTTTGAATAACAAAGACAAATTATCTGGAAATAATTGGATGCCACCAGAGCATTTGAGAACTTCAAAAGGAGAACAAGTCAGCTGAAAGAAGGAAGCTAATAGGAAACTCAGAATTAAGTCAATAATATTCAGGAGTAACATAGAAGAGTGAATTAATCACTTATCAGAATTAGTGACCCCTTGATGATAAGTAATTACTAGCAACATTCAGAAGCAAAAACATATGGTAGTTCAAATATGTCACATCACATAGTAAAGTCAAGGTGCATAAATCGATGAGGATTCTAGGTATACCTTGAGACTCACAACTCTGCACTAGAGAAAATGAAAAGAAAATCAAAACTTATGTATTTTGGTCATGAATTGGGCAAGTTAAATTGGAAATAGGGTTTCCAATGAATGAATCATGCTTTGAGATGCAAAATTAAACCTTAAATTACCTAAAAACAAGTTACAACTGTCTATCTCATTGTTGTAGTCAATACCTCAGCTAAGTTTAAAAACTGGCATGAATTTCTGCATCATTTTTAATTGTCAATGCATCATCACAAGTTAAATGAACTTACCCTATTATACCTACCAATGTTGTTGAATTTCTCGGTTTCCATGTAGAGCATTTGTCATGAATGACAACATAGAAAAGATAATGACACAAAACACCAGTAAGCATACCTCAGATCTTTTAGTTTTGAGTTCCTTGTATTCTGCGCTTCTACGATCAAGTCCTTCCCAAAGTTCAAACGGTTCAGTTCCTGGTGTATATGCATGTAAAATATGTTTCCCAGGGGGTGCAAGATCTGGACTAAGTGCACTAGGTACAGATATCAAAACAACATTTTGATCAGCATCAACACCTCGATCCCAATCATTTACAACTATATGATGAATTCCCAAATCCTCACGTATGCCCTGACACATAACATATAGGTCAAATGTATTTATCATTCAGAATTTCAGATAATGGAAAAATACACCCAACATGGTAAGATAAGACCTGCTTAAAAGGATTACTAGCACTTACATTCATATTCTCCATGCCACAGATGTAGACAGAAAAGAGAATAAAGACATCACTACATAACATATCCCAAAGGATAGTCAATAATCTCTTTAATTTGTTGTTGTAACAGGAAACTTTAGAGTTACCCCTAACCACTTTGTGAGAGGCCTTGTAGTTTATCCAAGCAGTACCAGTTCATTACTACAATTTGTCATCCCTTCTCCACAATTTTTAGAGATAAGTATCTCTATTTAAAGAGTTACAGTAGACTCTAGAAGATCGTACATCATCACCAAGCATTCAATGCACTTTTATTGAGCCTTATGTCCAAACACTTGCATGTACATGGTAATGCTTTCACTACAACATGCAAACTTTTAAGTGCCAAATAGTGCATGTGATAAACTCTTTTAATGTGACTAATGTCATTTCACATAATTCTTATTATGTAAATTTATAAATAAGAGAGCAACTAAGCACTTTTTTTTTTTTTAAATTCATAGAATATTCAACCTTTTTTCTTTTTCTTCAACGTGAAAATCATTAATGATAGCCTTTACCATGTCAATTATATCATTTATGAGAAATTTTTAAGGTTCTGCCATAAGATTAGAGAGGCAATAACAATAGGAGTTTGATATTATTATCATGTCTAGAATTATAATATCATCAAGGGAACCCTCTGCTGAATAAAAAGGTAGATCAAACCCAAAGATGGAAATTAGGATATTAAGAAGCATAAGTGGAAAGGTAGCAAAAATATATAACTGGAAGCATGTGTTTCAGGAGAAATTGGTAATGGCAGCAGGAGCAACATGATTCTATAAATTTAGTGATGATTGTTGGCTTGTTTTAGGCAATCAGTTGCATTAAAAATTTTTAAACTCATGTGCGGTGCGGGAGATATATAAACATGACAATGTACAAAGAATAAACAAAGTGCACACGGATAGAGACAATGATGCAAGAAAAGATCTGAATCAGAAATCTTATGAATCAAATGTCATATCATGTTAGGCAACCACTTGACACAACAGCTTTCCAGTTTAGTCATCCCCAATAACAACAACAACAATCTTAAGCCTTAATCCCACTAGTTAGGGAGTTTAGTCATACCCAACAAAGACAAATAAATAAATCACTTAATAAATATCAACCAGGTTCAAGTTCAAATTGCAAAGGACTTGAAGAAGAAGAAGATAGGAAGTATGGCTTAGGGTAGTAAGATGAGACTTGACACCTATATAACAGAAACTATGGCCTGTAAACAGCGGAATATGAGAACAAAATTTTGTAACTGACATTTTAAAAATTGGTTGGAGTTTGTTGACATCATACTGTCTAAAAACACTAGGCAGAGATGTGGAAGTCTAAAAATGAAGTGTAATAAATTAAACATACTTTTTCCCAATAAACCGTATGGGGGTTAATAGGTACAATAATCACCTTTGCTTCAAAACCCAAATGAAGATGCATAAATGATTCACATTGAGGAGTCATCTTGATCCTGTCCTGGTAGGACTTTGGGATGACTTCCTTTGGTAACAGATTCAATGTGTCCCACATGGATGCATTACTAACGACGGCCTTCTGAGCACGTATGAACTGCACAAACACTTGGTTCATCAATTAATGAGTAACAAAGTAATATATCCAATCTGAATCAGCTAATCATATTACTTCACTTAAATCCTTTGCTCACTTGACCACTTCTTAGCTTTACCCCTACTGCTCGACCATTTTGAACAACAATATTTTCCACATGGCTCCTCAGAGAGATCCGTCCACCAAATTTCTGTATTCCACGCACAAGAGCATCAACTATTGCCCCACTACCAAGAAGAGGATACTCGAGAGTGCAACCTGGTTTGTACCATTCCGCAAACATGTATATCTGAAATTGTTGAAGGAAACTTTCTGTATTAACAAAAGCAAAAGCACAAGCACAAGCAGAAGTACATTTCCTAAACATAAAAAAAGTGATACAAAGATGTTATCTAGGGAGAAGTAAATAAGGAGGGAACAGATTAACTTTAAGAAATACCTGTTAAATTCACAAAACACTTCAATAAAACTAAGAAGTCATCCGTATGAAGAACTTTATGACTTTGTATATGAAAATGAAAGAGATTAAATATCAGGACTCTCTCCTTTTCATCTTTTTATGGTATCACCCATGCAAAGTTGGTTGTGCATTGCCTTACTTAGAGTACATACTCTAAATGTCAACTATCTAAGTATTTTCATACTTCATATGTAAATGCAAGATCAATTTGTTCAATTCTTACTCTTATCAGGAAGATTCCATGCTTAAACAGTCTAAAAAACCAGGACCTTGAATAAAAGCCATGCATGAAGGGCATTTGCAGTGCATGAGAGACTGCTTTGTGAGGTTAGGGGAGGATTGTCTTTGTATGCAACTTACCTTGTAAAGAGATTATTTCCACAATTGAACCCATGACCTTTCAATCATAAAGGAGCAACTTCACTGTTGCTACCAAGGCTCACCCTCAGAATATAAGTAGCAATGCATCAGAAAAATAGGTTGCAAGAGCATTATAAATAGAACTAAGAATATCTCCCTCTATCTTTCCTGTGCGTTGGGGGGGTAGGGGGCAGTGAACGAGCTGTGGTTCTTTTCAATTCACATGTTGCATTTATAATATTTGCACACGACTACACATACACCAGTAAACATGATAAAAATTTAGTTAAAACAAAATCAAGAAGAACTCAGATGCAATACCATCTCTGCCGAGAGTATACCATTAGATTTCACTCCTGCAAGTAAGAATGACAGAAGATCTATCCAGTTACGTATAAAAGGATCTTTCAGTTCCAGCGAGTCAATGATTTCTGAGAAGGGTCTGAGAAGTTTTGTAGCACCAAGAGCTCCCTGAGGTCCCATTTGGGCAAATGATTTCACAAGAGAGGGGACATATCTAGCAGCAACAGTGGAAAGAACACCCAGATCACTGCGAATAGATAAAGGAGGCAGAGCCATAGCAGCTGCAGACAATGGAAGTATTGTATCCTGTAGGGAAATGCATGTCATATATGAATATAAGAGAAACAGTTGAGAATCATGAATGCAACTTCCGTAAATCACTTCTCAAGACCATTGACCAATCTACCGATCAACTTTTTGTATTTCATATGGAACTAAGATTTCACAGGGACACAGTGAACAGCCTTGGATACAAGTAGAATTCACCAACAACTTTGACTTGTTATCAATTTTGAGAAGAAAATGCAAGCATTTATTTTCGTGTATAAATTTTGAGAACAGAATGCAAACATTGATTTTCATTTATAAACTCTCTCCCTAATGCTACACCTGCATATTTAACAAGAGAAAAAGACTAACCAGGAGTAGAATATATATGAAATACTCACAAGAAGTTTCTTCCATTCTCTGACAGCATCAAGACTGGCATACTTCTCAAGGTCCTATGAAGTTAGTAGAAGTCATATTAAGAGACCATAACAATATAGCCCTTAATTGAAATGTTGTTTCAGAAAGTTCATCTCAGCCATGAAGATGATGCAATTGTGTATATGGGCGTGAGCATTGTATTTATGGGTGTGAGCATGTCTCCTGATCTCAATGTTAAAGTATTCTTAAGTGCATAGCATTCACAGAAGAACTAATTTTTTAAATCATTCATCAGAAAGCTTATTTACCTTGGCCATTCATCTTGTAAAAGTAATAAACTAGTTCCGTGCTTGCATTTACTTTTCCCCAATAGAGTGCATACAATCATGACAATCACTTTCTACATTACTGTGTATAATTTACCGCCACAGAGTACCTCATCAAGAAAACTAGTTTTTTCTTAGTTTTGTCAAATGATTCACATGAGAAGTTAAATTTAAGTTCTAGCATCAGTATTAACGACTAATGTACATGCAGTCAACTTTTATGGTATCAATTTATCCTAGTAAACCAGTCAATCTCTTCAAATGACCATGCTGAACTGTATTTCCATCATTCAGGTTCTCCATCCATCGAAAATTACTTGTATTTTCTTTCTTGTCATGATGGATAAAAATATTTGTAGGTGGTAAGATGCATCAAGTATTTTGGGCTACTTGTATCAGCACCACATATCCATGTCAAAAACAACACTATCAAACAAGCAATTGTGTAAGCAACCGATATGTCTGACTCTGTCCTCATTGATGGTTAAATCTCATCAATATCTAAGCAAAACCTATAGTTAACCAGATCATTATTGCACAGAAGATGAAACCTCCTCAGTTTAGCAAGTATTCCATCAGAACAGTAGCATGAAGAATTGAGATAAAATAGAAAATAATATTAATAATAAAAGAAGACAATTTGAGAGAGAAACATGACTCAGACAAAATTAGAGAGAGAGATTATCAATGAAAAATAATAGGAAGAAGACTAAGAAGTTACGGTTTATCTGAATTTTTTTGTTCTCAAACCTAATTTCTTCTTCTTACAAGGGGTTATTTTTCAAGCCTTTCAAGATCCGCATTTCTAGTAATTAACCTATGTTGCTACCCTGGCTCAAATCCTAACAATCAAGGACAAAAGCATCATATAATTAGACTCCAAATGTATCAATAGATAACAACAGATTACAGGATGATAAAAAAGGACCACTCATAGTCATAATGACTCAATTAACAGTATTTACTGACTTGATAACAAGTCCAAAATAATTCCCATCTTCTAAAAGTTCCACCTCAAGTTTTAAAAATTCTTCTAGTTTTGAGATGACATCTGATGTACCTCATGTCTCCAGTGGCCTGATAGTTGATGTAACAAAGATTTTGTAAGAATCACACCAAATTCATGATACAAAAACAATACATATTAGGAGAGAGAATAAAAATAATTAACAAGGGAAAGGGACCCGGAGGGGGGGGGGTTGATTTTGCAATTTGTTGGCCATGAATTATTGTCTTCTCATGCGTCAAGTTATATCATTTGATCATTGCATATCATATTGGTCTAGAGTATCATATTTAATTATAGACTGTTAATTTTTCATGGGGTTTAGATATCAATTTTAAAAAACCATAAAATAGCTGTAACCATTTCCTTTATAAAGGTTAATAAGAATTACATTAAAAGAACCTTTTATTGCCAGAAACTCAACAGATTCTTAACAAAAGCAATTATGGGTATCATAGTTACCCTGAATTGTTACTGCTTAGCATATTTCAAAAATATAAAATCCAAAAGAGTAGCCAATATTACGACCATGAATCAGAACTACAGTTCATGTCCAATGAATGTGAAGATATCCCACCTGAAATCACAGAACATGAGGGAAAAAAAAGTTGTTTAACAATAGACCACTCACCCATAAAAACATCAAAATAAGGTCAAATACACCTCCCTGCATGATCTCCAATTGTTGCTCCTTTTTCCTTATTCCTAATTTTAGCAGCTTTCAAATGAGTGGACTCAAACTTTGATCCAGTTCTTGTTGAGCCTTAAATGTCTGGTACTTAGAAGAAGACAAGTTTCTAAAATATGACTTTGGAGAAGACAAAAATAATTTTACTTTGGTTTACTCTTTGGATAAGACAGCGTGGATTTCATTGCTAGAACATTAAATAATGCAAGTTTCTCTTGACAGCATCATCTATGAGACATACTGCATGTAAAAATAGAGTTTACCTTTTCCAAGAAATCTATCAGAGGAGCAGGAACTCTAGGAGCATTTTTCATGGAGTTAAAACAGAGAATTATTGTAATGTTACAAACAGAAGTAGATACTGATAGTCCACCTTAAAAAATTCTGTTGGGCCTATGCGTGATAAGAATTCACCTTCAGGTATGTAAACCATCCAAGAGTCATAATTGGCACAAGGAATTGACTCACCCAAAGCATCCAGAACCTGCAAGTAAATGGACCCAGTAATTATACTTCTTTTCATATGGAGTGAAGAATCTAACTCGTTGAATTCATTGGAGATAGTGACAAGTCAAAGTGGTTCTACAAGAAGTCCGAAGGAACCCTTCCACTTTACCACCACCATTGTTTCTTTTTTCATTAAATAAGCTGCAACCAAAGCCAGACCAAACTATAATGCTAGGTCATCTTTGTTAGACAGTTGTAATTGACCATGACCATGCCACCATATGGAGACTGTTAGAATATCTTCAGAACATTACTAGAATATTGCTAATATATTTTGTAGATCTTTTATATATTCTTCGTAATCTTTCCATAGTTGTTTACTGTTTTTTTAGGTTTGTATCAGAACCTTAAATGTAATAGAAAAAATAGCCTAACCATAATGATAACCAATACAATCAATAACCTAAAAATGATGAGAACCAGATAAGTCTCAAAATCTGCTTTCAAGTCTAAAAATGAGGATTGTGTGTTTTTCCTTTTCATCCCCCCCCCCCCCCCCCCCCCACTTCTAAGTCTGAGGAAGAGGATGCCACTCAGTAACCTTTCAGTTACATTTTTCTTCTGCTATAGATTTCAAAAAGTTTCATTTGGAATTGTCACTTATGGAAGCTTTTATAATTGCAGGCAATGCCTTGGGTTGTTTAGTCTATCGAAGTTCTTTGTATTAGACTAAATTATATTTCATTATTCAGTTTAGCCATTTCCAGCCATCAATAATTATAACTTCAAAAATAATTCTATCTTTTGTATTGAACACCACCAGGGCCCAACTACAATGTACAGCGTAGTTAATTGTTCTTATCAGCAAGAAGAAGCTAAATAACACCTAAACACAGATAGGGCTGAGTATGTAAGCGGCAAAGCAATATTAAAAGACGATTTACTTGTGCAAGAGGATTAGCCTGAGGACCTCTTGATTGGAAACCAGAGAACAAAGATGGACCAGAGTCAAATTTGTAGCCCTTGATCTCAAATGAGTGAGCAGCGCCCCCAGGCAAATCATGGCTTTCTAAAACTAAAACATCTTGCTGATATCTAGATAGCAGTCCTGCACAACATAGTCCACCAATACCGCTCCCAATTACAACAACATCTGCCTCTGGCTTGCCTGCAGAAAGTTCCAGTTACAACACTGTTCCTTTAGAGGCCCTTAATGATGCTACAGATATTTTGAGTCTAAACTCTAAAGAGTGTTGCAATTTCCATGCGAAGCTTATATAAGTTCACAGATTTTATCCCATAGTCATTCTACATCTGCATGACATGAAACTTTCAAATGACAAAACAACTAAATTCAATAGCAGTTCACGTTTTACATCTTCTCTAGCGTCGCCCAAACTACCACAAATGACCGAGGATGCAAGAACCATGGGAGGAGCCATAAAAAGCAGTACTGGACTATCAGCTATTAAAAAAACAATGGACCCTACGAAAAGGAAAACACAATGAAGATTCAGCCTATGTTGTTTTGACAATTTTCAGGACATACAATGGTTAGTCAAACAACATCTCATTTTTCCTTCACCGTGGTTACCCAAAAAAACTATGATCTATATATTAATAGACAATACAAATCACATGTGTGTGTGTGTGTGTGAGTGAGAGAGAGAGAGAGAGAGAGAACCTGGAATCGATGTAGTTTGAGTTGCAGGAGGGGAAGAGACCCCAATGCCGCTAGCATTTCGCGCCAAATTCGACTGTTTTCTGCCGCGAGATTTACAAATCGAATTGAGAGTAAGAGACTGGTGCTGCAGAAAGTTTGGCAAAACTGTACTTAATGCCATGGAAGGCAGAAAAAGGAACTGCGAATTCACAATCGAAAACTGGTGAATCGAAGCGAACTCTCTTTGCTTTGGCAGAGGAGAGACGATGAAGAAGCTGACGTTTCTGCAATTCAGAACCGGCCACGTCGCCGACAAAAAATATCGTTGGCTAATCCATCCTAATTTTATCTTATCTTTATCGACCCACCTAATCGCCACTGCTATCTTCATTCTAATTTATCAAAATTGTTACGTTCCACACATAATATAAAGTTGATATGACGCGAACAATATTAGAGGGGACGTACCCCCAAGCCCTCTGCATGCCCGTATTGGGCAAACTAATTTATATCTCATTTTTATGTATATATTTTTATAGGTTTTTACACCGTACAACCAATGCTTAAAATCAAGATCTTAAAATATTATATATGGTACTCTATTAAGTTGTAATAATATTATTAGGGGTGCGCATTCGGTTGGTTTGATAATTCAAATTAAATTAATTGAAATGTTATCAAGAATCGAATCGATCGAATAGATTTTCAAATCTTAAAAATTGAACCGACCGAAAAATAAGAAGCTTAGAGGAACTTACCAAAAAAATCGACCAAACAAGCAAGCGGTAGTACTTGAATTGAAGCCAAAAAGAAAAGTCAAGGTTGGTTGGAGCAAAAAGAAAGGAGAAGAGTTAGAGTCGGCAACGATAATTAGTAGATCAAAATCAAATCGAAAGGCAAAGGGCTAGAAAGTCGGAGACAAAGGTAATGAATGAGATGAAAAGTTGGGATTAGTCACTGGTTGAAACAAAGAAAGAGGGGGAGGGTCAAGGTTGGTTGACGGTTGAAACAAAGAGGAAGAAGAAAGGTTAGGTTGGGGTTGGTCGAAATAAAGAGGAATATGAAGGGTCGAGGTTAGTTACAGGTCATGGGTTATAGCAAAAGGATTGGGAAGGCCAAAAGGATCAAGATAAGTATGAGATAGGAGACCTAAACTACTTAAAAGGAAAAGCAAAAATGTCAGTTAATATATTCTTTTGTTCTTATTTTCTTCTTCAATTATTTTGTTCTGTCAAACTGTTTATTAAAAATAACATCGTTTGACATTTCAATCGATTTAGTTATTTTGATTTTTTTTCAATATAAGAACTTAACTGAATCGAACCAAAATAACTGAAATTGTCAAATTCAAAAATCGACCCAAATCAACCTTCAATCGAATCAAACCGACAATTTCAATCTGTTCAGTTTAGTTATTTCGATTAAACCTGAAATACTGCACACCCTAAGTATGAAAATAAATATGCTAATGCATGTTAAATCTTAAAACAGATTTTAATTGGAATGAAAATAAATATGCTAATGCATGTTAAAATTTGAAAAGCGTATTCCACCTCACAATGCATAGTCTTTGTATTTCTTAATTCTATTTATCATATAATCATCTTCTTTGTCTGGTACTAAAATAAATCCCCACTCACTATCTTTTAAGTGTATTTTTATTTTTAATATGAATTAAATAAGTGTGAATAGTTGATAGATATTCATTAAAAACAAAAAATAAAAAATTAAATATATTACCTAACAACTGCAAGAATGCACGACTCACAGCAATTCGCAGTGTAGGAATAAATGAAAATTGACGGACTATTGGGGTAAATTGCCAAAATAAACGAAGCTTACGGGGCTTGAGAGAAATTCAGGTAAAATTTGCACGTATTGCAAAGAGCTGGGGCAGGAAGGGAAATTCGAGAAGATAACTTTATTATTTATAGATAAGATTCAGGTGAGAATTCAACAAAATATAAGGTAACATAACAATCTGAGGAAGAACGCCAGTAGTAGTATTTTGCTCATCATGATGATAAAAGAGAGAATTCAAACAACATGAAGAAAAGACAGAATCATCCAAAGGTAAGGAGCAAAGAATTTAAGAGCAGTGTCCAAAAGGAACAAAGCTTCTTCATATAACATATATTATGTGCATATATTCCATTTCTGTTCTGCTGCCTCATAAACCACAACACACCATATGGATTAAGAGAAGAGACTCTCCAGATCCAACTTCCTCTCATATTCCAGTCACCCCCCAGTTTGTACTTGTACAAGTCAAAGATTAAAACCATATATATTCATTCCTATGCCCAAGGTGGCTGCTACCAGTCTCAAACTCTCAAAACAAAACCCAAATTCTTCAGTTACAAATTAAGACGACCCAACTATGTGCCCTGGGGCTTAAAACAACACAGCTCGCCAACGGCATCGGGGCATCATAATCAGCTCAACGAAGCATTGTATATTTAGCAACGTGCAAGCAATATACGCATCTATCCCAGATCTGTATTTACAGTTTTTACAGAAAGCAAACCCCTGTGAACTAAGTATTCCCGATACCAGTTCTGTCAATTGCAAGAGTGAGATAGATATACCATAGCTCCTCTTTGCAAGCAAAACCCCATTCAAGGGTTGCGTCTACAAAAATTGTGTTGTTATATAATAATGGTGTTGTTTCTTCTCCCAGCTTTGCTTTCGTTGCTCCCTTTCTGCCCACCTTTGACTTAAGTAATCAGCAGACTTTCAACCCCCCCAAATTGCAAATACACCAATTTTCTGCAGCATCCAAGTTACCTGGAGTTCCTCCACGGTCTCGTAGAAAAACCATTTTTTCCTTGACAAGCGGAAATAGCCTCCATCCACTAGTATATACATTAAACCAAGACGGTAGAAGTCCAGTAATTTCACTGCAAACCATTAAATGAGACAACCATAAGATCAAGTAATTAGTATATCTAAATAAAGTATTCTTTTAACCACCATAGACAGAGAAAAGGCAATACACATAGATGAACAGACTCTTCACAAATTATGTAGAAGATACCATTCTTGTCTCTATACAAGTAGACCTACCTCACCCACAAAAAGTCCCAGCTGGGCATACAAATACTATATAGTTATTCATTCATTAATTTGGCATGTAAACAAGCATCCTATACGGATTAAATGATAGTCAGTCAAAGCACTAAACGATGATTCTCCTAGAAAAAGAGACAAACATAACCACCTTGCCTTCCACCAAGTTAGGTGTTAATTGATGATTCGTTGTATAAAGGTGAGTTCTAGAGGCACATTGGGCTTCTAAAAAGATGCAAAACATTGAAAAAGAATCCATTCATCCAAATATTTATGGTTTCTAAAGTAGTAGCAGTTCTGTAGGGGGTTCTGTTACGACATGGCAGACTTGGAAGGCTTGGTGTGGCTCTACTCGTCATAACTTGTCACTTTTACCTCCTGGAAGGCAATGCTCAGCCATTCACCCAAGTGAATCCAGCAAGCTAGCCTTGTCAGGTGGTCCACAACGTGCCCACTCTTCCTCCATCAAGCCCCTCATTTTAAGGGACTCACTCAGCCTAGCAAACACATCAGTGCCTCAAGTTGGACAAAGTTAATCACCATCACCAGCCTCAGGCAAGAGAAACCAGCCTCCCAGCAAGACATAGAAGATGCTGCAACACCTGTCCTTACGTTACTTTCACCTCACAATTGCCAGGATCACTCTCCGAAACTTTACATTATAAAGAGGCTTTTCCCCCTCATTGCCCAAAAAAAAAAAAAAAAAAATTTCTCAAACATGCCAATATACATACCCAAAGGCCTAGGGTTCCTCACCTGCCTCTCCATATCTCTCTTAACTGGTGTGGTTCCTCCATTCCGACCTTTTAAGTGGTCCCAACACCCAAGACCCCTAGATCCTTGTCATTAGTTCCTAGAAGGCCTTGCTTGTTTAGGTCCACTCTGATGTAAGTATCCTTCACTTACAAAAATACATGACTATCAAACCAGAGGTTGTATTATAAATGTTAAACTGCAACATATCAAAGACTCAATCCCCATTGCGAAGGGGCCAGCTAAATCAACTTAATCCCCTAGCACATCATGAATCCTAATTAACCTAGGAAATAAGAATTAAGAACATAACATCTTAAACCTTACTAAAGTAGGAATCCAAATAAAACTAGAAACAAAGCTCAAAATTTAAACGACTAAAATTATAAAGTTCTCAAATAATTAGCATTCTTGATCTCCATCAAAATTACTTTTTTTGTGGTATGCTAAAAGGAATCTGAATTAAAATAAGCACATCAATCGGGCATCCCCAACTGTTTAAATTGGCAAGGTAATCAGTAAAAGAAAAAGATAATCATTATCCAAGAAGCACACAAGTAAAATTTATTGCTCAATATGACATTAATTTGTAGTATTCACTTTGTTAATTTCTGCAAGCATTTTGATTTCCTCAGCCAATGTCATGTTCCCTTTCACATAATATGGGAAAAAAGGACAGGAAAAAAAGGCTCACCAGTTAAAACAGCCCTAAGAACCAGCACTTGACTTTTGAACCCACACTTGTTTCTGCATTTCAGTAATAATTAGAAAATTGCAAACAGAAAAACCTGATACCTCAAGTTGACCAAGAATACCTCATGGGAACCATGGGCAGAAGAACCTCCTCTCTTCAAGGGCTTCCCTTCACTTAAGATAGAGGACCTATCAGTATCCTTCACACCATGAACAAGACCCCTACGACCACTGTGTTTATGGAAACCTGCATAAGTTAGGGTCTGCATGAGTTGTGGCATGTGGCATGAAAGTGTTGGGGAGTAGATGCTCAGGCATTCATATTACACAAACAAATATGCATTATAAACTTTTGGGGGCAAAAAGGCAAAACTAACCATTATCACTCACACGCCCACCGCCAACAGTTTTGACCTCCCCACTCCTTGCATTTGCCATGTCAATTTTTGTTTCTCCATAACCTGGTGAGAATAAAAACATGTAATAGAATGACAACAAATACCTAACCAACGAAATAACAACAAGATCTGCAAATGCAGGCTATTCCAAGTTTCACCACCCTTACTTTTAGTTTGTAAATGTGCCAATGTGTGCTTTGCAGAGAGAGTTGGACATGGGAGGCACCAGAGAAGAATTTTTTAAAAAAAAAAACAAAAAAAAAACAAGGAGAGGAAGGGTAAAAATAGGGGGAGGTCAGAAAAATAATTGCCATGTATTAAAGTTGTAAACATTCCTGGACCATGGTCAAGTAAGGACCACCTTCGGCAGAATTAGGCTGTAACCGCATAGACCGAGAAGCAGACAAAGATAAAGATTCAACACTAGCAGGAGCTCCATCTGAACGGCGAAGGGGAGCCCAAACACCGCGGTCAGGCCTATCCTTGTTCCTTGTATGTCTGTCATGCTTCTCACTGGGAAAACCATGTGACTCATCCCCAATAACCTTGTCTTCCAGTGCTCCGTTGGTATCCTTTGAGAATAGTTGAAAATTCTGGGGTCGAGGAGGCCTTTTCTCCTTTTCCAGATTTGAGAACTTGGATTGCTGTTCAGAATGAACTGCAGATGATGATTGACTTTGGCGAGCATCCTTGTTTAGAAGTATGCTTCTAATTATCCTTCCACTGGCTTCACGTTGCTGGTTTTGTTTAACAGGACTTGAACCAAGTGAACTTTTAACAGATGTTGCACTCTTCTGCAGTCCAGCCACCTATAGCAAGAATGAGAATATCAGCAATAAGTTTTATCAATCTAAAGATGAACAGAGAAGTTATAATTCTCTTAAAGAAACATGATGATGAATGCACAAGCCCTATGAATGAACAAGGAGAAGCATAAATCTAATATATCATACAACAGCATGACATATATATATATGTTCTACGCCAATACGGGCAAAACACAATTCTCAGGCTCACACCAACACCCCTCATCCAAATTGGGCATCATAGGCATGCCAAGATACACCCCCCTTTCCTACCCTGTCACACCAGAGTCAAGTTTTTATTTAATGTATTTAACAATAATTTCAAATTTTGATAGAGCCCAGAACATAATCTCCAAATCAAACCAAACCAAATTAACTGATTCCGTTTGGAAATTCAGTTTTAACCAAATAATGCTCACCTCTACATATGAGTATTTGTATCTGCACAAATATTTTCTCACCCATACATACATCCTATATTTTCTTTACTCATATAACATCTATCTGTAAAGGGAAAAAAAGAAAGAGAAAAGGAAGATTGGACGGCAACCCAGTGGGTTGCTGGGTGGAGAAGAAGAAAATGGAAGAAAAAAGACAGATCCATGGCCAGCGGCAAAGAAGCAGCAGGTGAAGAAGAAGGAGAATATGAAAAGAAGAGAAGCAGAAGCTAACGAAGACTCTGATTGATGGGGAAAAAAATGAAAAATTGTACAAGAAAGCCAAACATGGAACACATTTTTCAAAATTTGGAAACTTGTTGTCCTGTCTTTGAAAACATAACATATACCGAATAATATTTTCTTGTCCCCCTCCCCCCCCCCCCCCCCCCCCAAAAAAAAAAAAAGAAAAAAAAAATGGAAAACAGAAAAATAGAAAAAGAAAAAAAAAGAGGCCCTAAGTCATTCATTGCCGAATTGGCAGGCCAAATAATTATCACAGCATATAAATAGCAATGGATATAAATGAAGTGGCAGAAGAGGGCAAGGCTGCTTGGCAATGGGCAATCTTATGATAGGCTACATTACTAGGCTTGTAGCAGCAAGGTGATTGAGGATGTTTGATGCAGACCCTGAAGTCATGGAAACCAAAAAGAAGAAAAACCCATAACATGAAAGTTCCAATTGACAACGAACATTTGAGAAAAAAAATAATCATGGGGGGTTGGTAAATATATCCAAGAATTAAATTGTAAGCATAGAGGATATGCACACACCGACATAGTAATTTCCAAAAATATTATGACACAAGTCCTCACCGTAGCAGGGAACCCCCAATGAACAAATATTTGATATGTAAATATGAAAATGTATCTATTTCTTTATTTTTCCCAATGTAAACACATTTATATCCTATTATTTATTATAACAAAATAGGAAAAAATTATTTCACACCAAATAATTAGGAAACAAATAATTAGGAAAACGCCACTAGAAATTCATGGTATCCATTCTAGAAAACCATTTTCCCAACAAAATTGGCAAGTTAACATTGTTTTATTTTTCATTGATCTGATTTTCAACTCTTTTTTTAAACTTAGGGTACTAATTTGCTTTAGTGGATATATATGTACTATCTACACAAGTCCCCAAAGTATTGGACAAGTATTCAATGCTAAAAAAAAATAAAAAAAGGTATCTAATGAATAATCCAGAAGTGTTTGACAAGTTTCAGGGTCAAACAGTAGATGGCATCTAACTAGAAGCATTTGTATAGCACCCCTTCTGCATCTCTGTGCCTTCGGCAAAGCCACCGTGAGCCGACTGGGAAGGTCACTATATTCACCTAACATAAGGTCTTCAAAATGCCAAGTATGCATCCTCAAAATACCCCTACTATACAGGTCATGACATGGTCCTCGAGTAAGGCATCCCCACGGCATGCCATTAGGGGGGACCCCTTGGAATATTCCCAAAATTGGCTCAAGTTTGATCAAAAACGAGATTTCAAGATGGCTCACCCTGAAGTTTAAGGAATTTAACCTCACTTCACAGGCATTTTTGTAATTTGAGCTACAAGGACAATTTGGTGTATCAGTGCCTTTATTATCACACCCCCATTATTTTCCTCTACTCCATTTGTTTTACTTCAATGGTTGCATCAAATTTCTTCATCAACTCAGGCAAAAACAGCCAAATACACGGCACAGAACTATGTAAAGCTGTTGAACGTGGTCAAGGGGACTTGCAAGTCTGGCTGATTGCAAGAAACAAAGTCTTACAAGAGGAATTTCTTTCTCTTTTCCCTTCAAAAGCAGGATTTTCTTCTTTGGTGTATGAGTGCCTCCCGATATTCCTGAAAGATCAGTGTTGAAAGACAACATATTTAAGTACATATACCATAGAATAATTACCAAAAAAAAGTCATAAACCATAAACCAATAATACGCTTCAAAAACAGGCATCCTATCCATTTACAATTAATAGAAAATAATATATTCATAACAGCAACAGATTGACTAGATAACGTGGATCAAAACATGTAATGTGATGAACAGAAAAACTTGTAGGTTGTACCCAAAAAAAAAAAATGATAACAGCTACAAAATCTGCAATAAAATGGACTTCCCACTTAAAAACAGCCACATTTTCTCCACTTAAATTCTGACTAGACATTAAATTTGACATTTCATCCAATGAAGCTGGCACCAACACAAAACATTCCATCTTCCAAGAGCTACTGGAATCTGATGAGTTTTTTTATAACATTTTTTAAAAAATAAAAAAAAAAATACTAAGACCAAACTTTTTCCCAAAATACTACTGAACCTTTCAAGTTATCTACAAGGACGACAAAACTGACAGCTGACCCAGAGTTTGGTAGTATCTTTCATGTCAGCTACAAGAAAGACAAGACCAACTCTTCTTTGAAAGAGGTGTGGGTTCAACCAACAGTTCTTAGAAAAGAAACAATGGCTGAACCTTGCCTGAATCATGTTGATGCGTAAGTTGGGAAATATTTTTGGAAATAGTATGGGATTAGTAGTACTTTAGGAATTATTTAAATGGTGTTATTTTTGAAAAGATAGAAGAAAGAACGCAGACCTGATTGGGCATATCACACATTTATCTGCAGGCAGCACCTCACATTCCTTCAAGACAGGTGAAAGATGGAATGCTTTATTTGGAAAAGAGGGGTGGGCTAGGTGTAGGAGAGGGAAAGTTACATAATAGGAAGGAATGAAAGTGAGGGGAACATAAAGGAAAATAATGTAGCCTCATGTTATTTGGATAGAGAATCAAAGGGGAAGGAATGGTAAAATACAAATATAATAAAATCATACTCTTCATACTCAAAATATTACATGTATAAATTTATAAGGTACAGAGAATTATGAGTTTAATTATAATGCCTTATGGTTGATTACCAAGCCGCAGAAAACCAAAAAAAAATTGAATTTAATGCCTTGGTTATTTAAAAGATGTATTAGACATTAAAAAATGTTAATAGGTAATAAAGTATACTGTGCAAGAGTAATTAGAGTTTTACTTCGGTTAAAGATAATATTGAAATTTTGCACAAATAGTAAGGATAAAATAGTAAATTAATGAAAAACATTATTGTTCATGCTCCTTCCCAGTTCCTCCTCCCTACACCCCAAATTGGGATGTGCAAGTAAAACTGGGCATGGACAATAATGTTTTTCATTGTTCAGGTGGCCTCCCCTTCCCTTCTTTTATAAATTACTCTCCAAACAACAGTAAAATTTTACCCTCCCCTTCCCCATTCAAACGCAATGTAACAGTGCTTTTGCTTTTTGGATCTCATGCTTTTCAAACCCAAAAACAATCAAATCCAGGCAAATGATAACCTAAACAAACCTGACTAGACTTGAACAGTATTATTTCCTCCAAGAACTGGTACAATCTCAAAATTTGTCCCAAAAAGTTTACATTTCAATAAAAAGAAGAAAAACAAGTGCCCCAAAGAGCCAAAAGAACGGAGTGAATAATTATTACCAAATACCAAAAAAGGAATTGACAAGAAAAACTCCACCCACCAAATCTGGACAAAGAAGGGAAATACATGGTAATTTGTATAAGCCGTTCCTATGATCAAAACACCAAAGTTTATCTTGGAAGAAAGCAATCAAGATAACCAAACTTTAATAAGAGTGTCTATTTTCACAGAATAAAGCAAATCAAAGTAATACAACATATTAAGAGCATTCCCTAAAAACTTGCAAGGTTCTAATTGAAATGAATCTATGGAACAGGATATGTTTATATAGAAACTGCTTCAATTAATATAGTAGTTGTACCTGTGGATTAATTGTTAGATCTAGATATTTTGGCTGTATTTTTAGTTGAGACAAGAAAAGATTTATATCTCATAACTGGAGGACCTTCAGTACTTCCTTTTTTCACCCCAGGAAGAAGATTTCTCCATTATTCAAACAGTAATAAATCATGTTAGAAAAATATCTTATAGCAATCAGCCTTATCCCAACAAACTTGGTAGTGGTCAGGCTTTACCTTGTCCTTGATAAGATCCAATTCACTTTTTGACTCTAAAACCTCTACAAAAAGGAGGCTCCCTCTATTCTGAAGTCATCATTGGCCATATTGCCTCACTCTCTACTGATAAATTGCTTCATCCTTCTCCAGGTCCATTCTTCCCCCTTGTCAATATGTGTTTCTCCTAGTCAGCCTTTATTCATTGGTGTTTCGGGTATAATTAGTAAAAAGAAAACCTGTCACTTTCAAATTCTTCAAAGTTCAGATAATCCCTCTACTTTCTGAACATAGGTGGTCTTCTAAGAGCATGCTCACACGGGCAGGTTTTTTGCACACTCATGCATTGTAAACCTCCCTTCTAATGTGACAGAACTCTATATGAAAACAGGAAAAGGATGCTCTTACAAGCATGTGATCATAAACAAGAGAATCATGAATACATCAAAACCATACTCCAATGTGATAACAAAATATCATAACAGGTCCCACCCAGTTCCTGTCATAGTTGAATAACATGCAGATTTCCAAGTAAAGTCAATACTTTAAAAATCCTTTGATTTCATGCTCCTTGAGCTTATTATTCAAGGTTAGAATCTAAAACTAAGTTTCTGCATGTGCACAAAAGAAATTATAGTGCCTTAAACAAAATACATCTCCACTAATCAACTAAGAATCCAATAAATGAGTCATACCAACTTCCTCTTCAAAGACCTCAGTTCCAGATGCAGCAGCTAAAGTAACAGACTTGTCAGATGGCTGCTGGTCATCACTTTTGGAGAGCACAATGCTTGTAGATTTGTCTTTTCCACTTGCACTCTTTGCAGGATCCCGTAAAACATACTGCAAATCAGATGAAAAGAAAAATTAATAACCCTTCCATCGACCTTAACCGTAGCATGGTCAGGAATACGATAAACAAAATGACTCAGGATTGGAGAACTAGTCTAAACAATGAAGGTTCAGAGAATCCCCTGAACCTAAAGAAAGATAGTATTCTCTTAAGAGCACAAAACAATAACACAATAAATGTCTAAACATGTCTTTATTTTAATAAGAATCAGAGAAAGTAATCGCTGTTTTTTAAGTCAATGCATGAAAAATTAATTGGATAGAACCTTTCTGCCTCACTCAACATATATAACTTTAAGCAATAGACAAGTAAAAATGATAACTCTTACATCTCAGCTGACAAACAATAACAGCTCAGATTATCTACTTCAGAAGGTATGAAATGATTTCCTTTAGGAAGACTGAAATAAGTTAGCTTCTTTTCTCCAAAACAATCCATCAAGCACCCTCTTTTCTGCTATGACCAATAAAGCACAGACACCCTAGAGGCTGTCAGGCCGGCGTGTCCAACACACCAGCAATACATCTTGGACATGCTCATGTGGCATGCCTGGCTCGATTTATTGTCTTTAAAAAGGATAAAGCCAGGGACATGAGTAGGATACACATGTCCTTATGCAAACACGAAGACTCAGAGAATAAGAAGTTTCCAGTTCTTTTTAAGTTCTTTTTTGCACAACTCATCAGTTTCTTGACTGTAGGACTATTCAGTTTTCAGACTTCAGGCTTTTATTCTCTTAGTCTTTGTTTGTTGTCTGGACTGTGAGGGATGAGGGTCAAAGACGACTGGACTGTAAGTGACAACCAGCAAGGGATGACTGGACTGTGGGTGACAACTGGTGGCAAGCGGTGACTGCAATGTTGGGACTGGAGTCTGAACAAGTAGTGACTGAATTTGGCAAGGACGACTAGACTTTTTGGTTGCTGCTCGGCTAATACCGATGAGTTGTGAGACTTCCAACTAGATTCTTGATTCTTCTTGATATTAATATATTTTGTATTTTATCACTGGAGAGGATTCTTCTTGATATATATAATGTGTTTTATTTTATTACAACGGATTCTTCTTGATAAATTAAATAGACTGACCATATTGTATTTTATATCTATATATATGATACTTCTCCAATTATAATAGAAGGTTTTGGGAATCTTAGAAAATGAATTTTAAATGTTTTAGAAGTTTGGAATATAGTTTTGATACTTTATTATGCCATTAAAAATATAAAAGTTAATCAACGTAGCCCAACCATGTTGCATCCTACCTTTTTGGAAAATGCCACGTCCCCATCCTGTGTCTGTGCTTCATAGCACCCATAACATTATGTCAATCGCTCAGGTATCTAATTCAAAACTGAAGCAAGTACAAGGACTTGATCAAAATGCGCATAAACAAATTACATAGAGTTGGCAGATTGACCATATGGAACTTGTTTCTATCTCTTTCCATTTCTCAAAATCCAGCAAATAAGCACAAAACAATTAATTACCTCACCAAAAATTACCAAATCAAAATTTATGTGGTCCAAAACTATGAAATTGAAATTAATTACAATTAGGTAGGTAAGAGCTAGATGCTTTTGCCATCACAAAGAAACTAATTGTTGGAATAGCAAAGTACCATCGCTGTAGACTTCTTGGAACCTCTTCTTGATGAAGAACTGACATTTCCAGATGATGATCCAGCAGTTTTTCTGTTTAGCTTCCCATTGGACAAAGACCTCTGTCATAGAACAGTACCATAATCAATACATTCTTTACATATAATTTAGTAAAGATCATATAAAAGTTGATAGTTAAGATGAGGGAATAGGGATAAGGGTAAAGGACATGATGAAGATATGCTAGGATGAACTTTTGAGGAAAAAAAAAATATCAAAATCCAAAAAAAAGTAATGAATGCATTATTCAATAAACAAAAATCTATGCAAGCATGTAAAGAAAACAATGTTATCCATTTTTCACAAAGCAACTAAATCTTTCACATAATCTAAAAATAAGAACAAATAGTTCATAATAAATAAATGGCATGCCCTAATGTCTTACTTCCAGATGCCTAAACAATTTGTAACAAATTGAAAGTTGCAAGGTTCAGGTTTTGAAGATCAACAGCAGGTCTATCTCTTTCTTACTTCTATTTTCAACTGCAGCTGCTCTGAGTTACCGATTTGTTTCACCAACAACTATTAGTATAGGCAATAAAATCAGCTGAAATATAGAACAAATTTATTTTAACTACAATGGTATATTTGGACATCTATACAAAATTTCCAATCTCTATGACCTATGAGTCCTTCAAGAGGCCAAAGCAATCAAACAAGGAAAATATCTTGTCACCTAAGAAACAAGCTGTTCTACCATAATAGCATGCACAGAGAGAATGCCAAGATGAACATAATAATTTTCCGCATGGAACAATTATATGCCCTGAGTATATCAGCAAGGAGAAATATACCACACAATAAGCATCAAATATGCCCGATCACATGCATATACCAACAGATTGATACTTATAATAAATTTCTACCCCAGTTCCACCCTTGGAAGCTCTTCTCTGACGAACAAAATCCATCAGTGGTGTGACTATAGGAGCATCCTTTGCAGCAGCTGGAGAGAGAAAAAGAAGAATTGGAAAAGTAATCCGTTAACAAATTACTGTCACGCCATTTGTAGACTCTTCATCTCTCAAATTTGCCTTCACCACAGGAAAACATATATGGCAACGAAGTTTGAACTAACCAGATCGTTCAGCTTCCCTTCTCTCTAGTTGTATCTCTGCACTAGGAAGATATTCCACGGGCTTTGCAATAGATTCAAGGAACTCAAGATACTCAGGATCTGGGTTAAATTATGAAAAGTAATTACAATTACAGAGAGAGAGAGAGAGAGAGAAATAATACAGACATAAATGTTGCAGCAAAATTGCACGCAGAGTAACCATTCTGGTACCTTTAAATATGGTCCCTTCACGCCCGTCTTTCTTGGAGCACTCCTTTGGAACACGTTGTGAGGGGGCATACTCAACAATTGCTTTAAGTTGAGCACCTGCAGAAGGGAAGCTGATGAGAAACTGAATTTGGGGAGAAATAATCAATGCAAACAGTATCCAATCAAATTTTCTCATGACACAAAACAGCTCCACTATTTTAATCTTTCATTAACAGCTACTGATTGTGGAAAGGGAAAGCCCCACCACCATGTTCGTACATGAAAACTTGAATGATGAAATAGTATTGTTACAAGATTTTATATCCCTAATTATTTATCCAGAAAAGAAAATAAGAAGGAAAGACTTGAAGCATCCAAACTATCTCTTCATCATATATATTCAAGGATTACCCTTCTCATTGACAAAAACATGTCCATCAAAGAACTCAGCAAAATCAACAACATCCTCAGGTGTCTTGAAGTCAATGTAGGCTCTAGAATACGATTGATGCTTCTGGCTGCAAAATCAATTGAATAAATAAAAAAGTATGGAACATACTATGCCTGGGACAAAAACTATGATTCAAATGTCTACAAGTAATTAGCTCTATGATAAAATGATTGAATATACCCTAAAACACAAAATAGAAAGTATTTTCCACATAAATCTTAGTGTTCATAGTGAAACATGTGTTAGATAAAATTCAAACCAATGCGGTAAAACAAGGTAATTGATCCTTCCGTATTTAATGAACTTGGTGCAAGCAGATTCAAAAATATTACAAATGTATGATGCACAGAAAGCAAAGAAGAATACCCAAATCTGAGTTGCAATATAAGATATATTACTTGAACTTCTACCATGAACTGACCATTTTTCCTAGGGCCACGGCTGTGCCCATTCTCCCCATAACCATATATCTTACTAAACATCTCCCGCCAATAGCTTTCATATCATTTTCTGCCATCTGCTTAAACATAAACTGGCAACAACAGGGAACCTGTATAGTAATTAGAAACACGGCGATCCCTTATCCATTATACTTTTACAACCCATTCAGTTGCAAAAGCTATGGACACATTCACGAAAAAGCAAGTCTTCTGAATCCTCCCAAACCCAATATCTATTCTAGCGTAACCCCAGAGTAGAGCAGGCACTGAGAAATTCGCCTACAAACCATTAAAATTACTAATAGTGTGCGTCTCCTTGTTTGGGAGAGACAACGGGAATGGAACACATTCAATGAAAATGGAAGGAGACAATTTCCATCCATTCTCCCCCAAACCCCTAATTTCTAGTCTCCCCCAAAATAAACACCCATTTTCCAAAACCCTTCAAAAATCTAACAGGCATCGCTTGCCTAAACCCAAGGAAAACAAGTAATCAGATTACCGATCAAGCACGCTGTCGGAGCCAAATAAATACAGGCCGTCCCAAAAACAAACACACGAACATAGACGAAGAACTCCAACCTGCTCCTGCCGGGGTGGAAAGAAACCCAGTTGTAGCGCCCAGGAAAGCGGCCGTCGATTTGCTGGGCGAACGCGGCCTCCGAAATCGTCGGCGGCAACTGCCGGACCACCACCTTGGTTCGATCTGACGCGCCCTTCATGCTTAAACCCTAGAAACCTGACTGTTGGATGGCAAGTGAAGAATCAACGAAAGTAGTCGCGCTAGCTAATAAACCCTTGAACAACCCCTCAATCGCATCTTCTCTCGCTGCCGAATCCGTGCCCTAGCCCCGAATTCGCCCTCGAATCAGCATTCAGGCAAAGAGCAGAGCGGCGAAGAGGAGAAGAGCGAGGATTGGGATTGGGAGGAGAGAGAAGAAGAAGAAGAAGAAGCGAACGGGGGAATTTGCGTTCGTATGAATACGTACGCTGCTGAGTTGATAGTTTTGAGAGAGAGAGAGAGAGTGAGTGTGTCTGACGAATTCTTCTCCCTTTTTGTCTCCTGAAGACACGTTTATACATGTACGGCCAAATACGGATACAAAATACATGAAATATAACAATATTACAATATTATTATATATATTATAATATAATAAGATAATATATTCCTTTTTTTCTCTCTTATTTTGTTACCCTTCTTGATTGTGTTTTAATAGGTAATGATTAAAATGTAATAAAATTTTTTATTTTTAAATAATATTTATTTATTTATTTTATTTTTATTTATGTTGTTATTAAAATATAATAATAAATTTATTTGATTACAAATATCATTGTCAAATTTCTTGAATTTACAAGAAATAAAATAATCAGATAGTACAGTAATATTAAATCAAATTTTATCACATGTACAAAAAATATATATATGTATATATAAAAAATGATGGAATAAGAGAAAGAAATTTGAAATCTCTAGACTTATTCAACCTAACCATTGTTGTGCAAGAAGTTAATCATGCTTGAATTTGTATAAAAAAAAGAAAATGACAAAAGATAGAGATAAAAATGTCATCACTAGAATTGTTAAAGTTGTAATTAAACAGAGTCAAGTTAAGCACTGATCAACTTAAGGTCAACTCACGAACCAACTTTCAAGTTCTAGCTCGAGTTCATACTTGACAAGTTTATAGTGAATTTGAGCTTTGATTCATTCAAAATATTTTTAAAAACATAATACGTAAATAATCAATAAATAATAACTTCAAATTATAATATCATTTACCATAATTTAAAGTTTGATAATTTTATACTAAATAATATGGTTATAAAATTATAAATATATTTATAAATAAACATATTTGCAAATTTCTAATTAAGTATGTTTATAAATTTGTAATCGAATATATTCACAAGTTTTAACAAATTGGCGTTTATTCATTCAGTTAAAATTTGATTCATTTACAATTTACAAATTGAATTTCAAAATTAAGTTCAAACATGTCCCATTTATCTTAATGAATAAATTTTTACCTCATTTATCTTAATGAATAAATTTTTACCAAGTCAAATATCAAGCTGCTCATAAATAGTTCAACTTGTTTGCAATTCTAACTATTGCTTAGATAGATTAAAGTCTTAAAAAATAAGGAAAGAAATATGAAAAATTAATAATTATAGGACGAAGGGGGAAACAGGAAAATGTGATAAGAGAGCGTGAGAGTACTTTGGTTATTTTCCAAAAATTTAACCACAGGAAAGTGTTGCAACATATTAAACATCGAAGGTATTGAGTGTAATTTTTTTAAAATTAACAGGTGGTACATTGAATTAAAGCTCATCTCATGCGTAGTTTAAAATTTATCGATTGTGTTGGGACCGAAACCAAGACAAACTATAGTCTCCCATAAGATTCAAACAACTCTTAAGTAATAGTTCAAATTGATACATTTTAAGGGACTGATAGGTAAATTTCCCTTCTTAGTAGAGAAGATGAAACAGTGAACTACCGGAGGGTTGCAAGATAGGAATATCATTTGCTTCATCTCCAACATGATCAAACAATGTTTGTTGCAACCAAGGAAAAGATAAAGAAAACTATACCAGGTTAAAAGGCACACTTATCCTGGAATCCGGCAAAATTCTAAATTACACTAAGGTCGGTCCTTGACTCGATCAAAATCCTAGGAAAAACAGAATAAATAACCCCCACCACCTGGGACAAAGAAGTGACAAAATTAAGCAGCTGGTGCAAGCAAGGGTGGTGTTGTCACTTAAAGCACTTGGCATCCAAAAGGCTCTCCCCCTCGAAGGGCTCGAAATCTTCTATCATCTGGTTGACCCTCTCCTTCTGGGCTTCATCCGATATGTCGACCTTGGTCCAATCATAAAGCTCCATGTCGTAGCATTCGTTGAGTACAAATTGGGGAATTTCGGGGCCACGGAAGAGCCAAAGTCCCTTCACCTTGAAGGGGGGCTCCGATCCAATAACCAACATCTTCCCAAAGGCATACTTGCGTACGAGGTCCATCCTTTGGAGAAATCCACTGACCTTGTTCAGTGTTACAAATGAAACAGTATTCTCATCATTGTACTTGTAATTGCAGAACCAGAGTGAGTATCCCTCGGGATCGTACATGTCCCAAAAACCTACAATCGGCAGAATTTTAGAAAACAGACACCATCATTTGAAGTAATGGGAGTTCTACCCCAGTTTTGTTGGAAACATGGATCTCCTAGACAGCTAGGTAGCAACATACTATATTTAGCAATCGATATTGAAGGCATCAAATCACTTCAGTAAACAGTGATCCAATATTATTGTCAGTTTAAAAGATGGACAAGCAACCAAAATACAAGTTCTTTTGTAAAACCAAAATGACTCAAGATATAAACAAAACACACAAAATGCACCGAGTAATTGCAAATTAAGAAAGTAAAAGCAGAAAATAAACATATACCTTTGATTGCAACTTCACGGAAATTGGTCTTGGTATTCGAGTAGAGCCTCTTCCACTCATCCAGTATCATTTTACTTGGGGGCAGTAGATCGAGAGGATTCTTAGGCTTGGGTTTTGGTGCCTCCTCCTCCTCGTCAGCTTCAGCTTTGGGCTTTTCTGGTTCCTTCTTGGCTTCTTTCTTAGGCTCATCTTTAGGCTTTGTTTTAGTAGCTTCTTTTGGCTGGGAAGGCTTCTTTGATGATGAAACAGGAGGGACCTTTTCTGTCTGCTTTACCTCACCCAATATCTTGCTGAAATTTGGTTGATTAACCATGGTCCAAAAGTATCTCTCAACATGAGGGAACTCGGAGGTAAAGCTCTTAGTCATGAGCACTGTGAATCCTAAATACAAGTTACATGTCATGATAATGTCAGCCAGGGTCACAGCATGCCCAACCAGGTAAGTGTTTGAAGCCAAATACGAGTTCAAGGCACCAAGAGCTCTTTTCAATGCAGAAATAGCAGCTTCTTCAGCCTTCAAACAAAACATATAAAGAGGATCAGACAAAAAGCTTCTGTGGTGTAATAAATTCAGATTAGCAAATCCCAAATTGCCTAAGATATGCCCATCGTTATTTGAAATACAGGTACGAAACATCAGGATGCCTCATGGAAATGAACCAAGATTCTTCTATGTCAGAACATATCTAGAACTCAGGTAAAGAATAGCAAACTTTTATTAGTTGAATAATAAAAATCCAGAAATTTGCAATCTTATATTAATCCAAAATTTTCACATTGAAAGACCTCCATCATGGAGAGGGGCTCTTTTAGTATGGACAACATTGGTAATTTGTCTTCTGTTCACAACAAACCCTACAAGTGGGGCACAATTGTCCTTACATTTTGCCACTATTCTCTCAAACAACATACTAGTATATACATTCTCCATTCCTTTTTTTTTTTTTCCAAAATCCATTTGGTGCACAAGATAAATCCAATAAATAGTACTGATCAGAAAATTAGGGGGAGGATATAAAAAAAAATCCAACAAGTAATGCAAAATAGACATAGTAACTATTGCAAAAAAGTCTTCCTACAAAATTCCATAAAACAATTGATCATGGTGAGACAATCTGACTTCATATATTTCAATAGAGCACAGTAGGAAAAACGAAAATTACAATCAGAGACACAGAGAGAGTTAACTAACCGGAGGAAGGTAAGACGCATATCCAAATCTTGGTCTAAACCAGATAAGCAAATTAGCATCAATCTCCAGTGAGGCAAAGTCAATCCATTGTTCAATATGCCCCTATAAAGCAATAATACCATGAGGACTATAAACCTAAACACTAAGAACGTTATAAAGTTCCATTTTTTCTTTATTACATGAACCAAACAAAGAAACATAAAATGACCCCTACTAACAATGGAATCTAAAGAATGAAAATCCCATGAAATTAAAGAAATAACAGTTAGTGGCTATGGTGAAATACAAAATCAAGATATCTTACATATTCTATTAGTGAAGAGCCATAAAGAGGACTGTCAGATTTCAAACGACAAACTGCAGCAATCCAGAAAAAATGTAAGTTAAAATGAAAATCAAATGAGGAATAAAGGGAAGTTGGGAATATGCTCTAACCATAACGGGCAATTGCATTGCTCTCAAAGATGGCACCATCTGGGGTCTCCAATACAGGAACCTACACATCAAGAATGGAGCATATTTTTATAATTGCACAATTAATATAAAATCCTGCTAGCTCAAAAAACTTCGTGTAACTTTTACCTTCCCAATAGGGTTCATCTTAATAAACTCTGGGGTTTTATTTGAAACTCCCATCTCAAAATTCTGGGCAAGTTCAACTTTGATGCCACAGTACTCTGCAGCAATGAGAGTCTTGAAAACATTTTTGCCTTTCCCTGCATGCAAGACCTAAAGACAGGCCATAACATGTTATAGATTTTCTTTGTAAAGGTGTTATATTTCTCTGAGTAAACAAATTCTGCCTCCATTGCAACATGCTATTGAAGAAGTACAAATTTTCATCAGCTATTCAGAGACTAAATTATTTCAAACATTTGGCAATACCTAAGAAGGATCAACTTCTTGTCTAAATCCTAGAAAATGGTAGCAGTTTAACATTCTAACAAACAATCCACGGATTGACAGTACCCAGTTGAAATACATTCTATAACCCATGTGATTTTGGAAAGACCTGAGAAAAATTCGGATTGAAGCAAAAAAACAACTTAAAGACCAGAAGAAATAACTGGAAAACAAAAGGAACAGGAAACGTATTAAAAAAACCACCGCAAACACCTTCAACAATGCTTGTTAGAACCTGTGAAAATATGATTCAGTTTTGTTCTGTTTGGCTCTTGAGAAATAGCCCGGAAATGCTGAGAAATATCAAAAAGACTGAAGGGGGTTAAAATAAAATCTTATTAGTTCAACATCCACACAAAAAAAAAATATCTTTTGATTTTATTCTATTTTCCTGGTAAAAAGGGAATAAGACGAAATCCAGATTAAAAGAGAAAAACAAGAGAACGAAGGCAGACAGAATTAGAAACCAAGTCAGTTATTGAGCAAAGATGCTATCACTGTCAAACTCGTTCACACAATCATGCAGCATACAGTAACCAAATCTAACACGCAGTCGGATCGAGATCGAAATCACTCACCAGCGCCATTGCTTATCGGAAAAACGTTTGCTTCTGATATCAGATCTGAATAACAAAAACAAAAGGAAGATGAAAATCTCAGAGAAAAGCTCCACAGAATTTGGCACTAGACAACACCAAACTGAAGTGCAACAAAAACAATAAGAACGCGAAATCTTGGAGAAAAATTCCACAGAATTTGGCAGCAGACGACGCGAAAATGAAGTGCCGCATATACATACATACGTACATACATACATATATATATAGAGAGAGAGAGAGAGAGAGAGAGATGAGCTGTACCTTAGTTCACTAGCGTTCTTCCGAAAGCAAGAGCTTTGCCAGGGGGAGAGAGAGACGGAGAGCGAGAAGATAGAAGTATATATATATAGGAGAGGCAAATCTAGGGTTCGTAGAGAGCGAGAATATATACCGTCAAGCCGTGAAGTTTCGCTGTTCGGCGAATCGGATTATTCGGTTTCGACATTTTCGGCCATTATTTTTCTTTTTCTCCTTAGAAATTGGCCCAGCTTTTGTGAGAGCTGAGCCCAATGGGCTTCTTCTAGTGGAATCCAATGCACGCTTCTCCAATTGGCCCAGTTTGATCGAGAATTCGGCCCATGGGCTTCCAGATAGGTCGTTAGTTTCGTCTCTGGTTGATTTAGGCATGTGGCCTTTCTCCTGTTAATGTCGAAAAATAAAATAAAAAAAACTCCATAAAATTTAAAAGTTTTTAAAACTTGAGTATTTTTAGTAATTTATTCTTAATTTATAAGAATAACTCATAACACATTAAAGCTTGGTTTTACATGATTTTTCATTGGTCGTCGGATGAATTAAGGGTATTCAAATTTTGTTGCATCTCGATCTACTCATAAAGTTTAATTGGTTTTTAGTCTAATCTAGTTCGAAATCAGTCACGATTGAAAATTAGTCGTAACTAATATAATATAACTATTTATTATTAATATACATATTGTTATCTTTGTAACAAAATAATATATTTATAATCGAAAAATCTTTAATTAAGTTGTTCCAAACCCAACAAGAAAGAGCACACTTAGAAGCCGTAAGATAGTCCATACATAAATAGTCTAATGTTTAAATTAAAAATTATAACACTTTTGAATCAATATTAATGGTCTATATTTTCTAAATGGAGACTTTCTTAATAATATAAAAGTTTAAGAGTTCGTGATAACTTTCATTGGTATTATAAAATTGATTAGAATTAAAATTTTTATAAATAATGCCAATAAATTTTAAATATCGAACTTTATCATGCTTGAATTTTAATCAAATCTTTCTCGTAAGAAAGAAGTCTTCAAGATCGAAAATAACATTTCTTGTTAGTGTTATTTTTTAAATTCTCTTGAAACTATGAGTTGTGTTAATCTTATCAACCATTGAAGTCAACCCAACGTGACTCGATCCCATGGTACGGTCTAATGCGACGGCCTATGAATTTAGTTAGTATCAATCCTTGAGGTCAACCTACCATGACTCGACCACATGGTAGGGCCTCACACAATGTGAATCCGACCCGCCTGACAATTATACACGGATCCATCTATTGACCCGTTTTAGAAATAAGGGCCCCGGACAAGGATGTCAGATTTTTATTTTTTTTTTCCCCTTGCCTTTTTGGTAAATAAGGACCACAGCATTGATGGCATATGCCTGGATTCATATAGGCCCACTATGAAATGGGATTGGGCCCCATTTGACACTGCCAAGCCCACTATCCTCCAAGTCCAACCAACGGTCCACGCTAACAATATATCACTGTTTTTGGTTAAAAATATAGCGTCCTGTGATATTGATCACTTGTCAAATTTCGATATTTTCACAGGTCATTGTCTTTACCTGCATTAGGCTTGTTGTCCAAAAGGGGCTCATATTTAAGGACACAAATTGAGGGTTATTCCGAGTAATAATAAATATCTATTTTAAGTAAAATACATTTATTGTATCTTGTTGTTTTTATATTTGAATAATTATATTAATTGATTAAATTGTTTATAGTTAAGAGCAATAGTTCAATTTACCCGAATTAATTGAACCTAACCGAGAATCGATAGGACTTATCAGTTCAATTAAGTTAATTTTTTTCAAAAGTTCGACTTTTTAGTTAGAATAACCGAACTAACTGAATCGACCAAACAAGGTTGTTAAAATTGTAAGAGGGTTTTCGATATATAAAATCGTAAAATCGAGTGCGATTCAACTTCAAAATCGTAAAATCCTAATAATTTTTTATGCAAAAAATCATAAAATCGTACCCGTAAAATCAGGAGTTTAACAACTACGCGACCAAATTTTAAAACGATATTGTTTTGATATTATTAAAACGACGTCGTTTTTTTCAATTTTTTGTATTTTTTATTGATTACTTTATTTTTTTACATTTATTTTATCTAATTAATTCGGTTCAATTCAGTTTATATTGTCAATCAATAAAATTGTCTAAATATTAAAACTATGACGCATTTATTGTTGCTTTGCTCAAGAGTTAGTATTTCCCATTTTTAAATTATGTAAAGACAAAAGAAAAGACTAAATTTAAGATATTACATACTAACTAATAAAATGTGTTGCATGGGGTAAGTTATAGTATTAGTCTCTGTATTTTCTAATAAATTAGTCATTATATTTTATTTTTTTGTTATCACAATTATTAAATTTTTAATTTTATTATTAAAATAAAAATAATATAAAATTGGGATGTCAAGTGAGAGAGAATTGGGATGTGATGATTGGGGTTTTGAATATTTTGATTTCTCATCCAATTATGCCAGTGAAAAATTATAATAAAAATCTAAGTTTAGTAATTGTAGTGATAAAATTTAAAATACAGTGATTAATTTATTATAAAATATAAAATTAAGAAGTTAAAATTGTAATTCAGCCCTCTATTTGACAACAAAAAGGAAACTCATAAGATATCAAATGCTAAGTATAAATTGAAGATTTTTTCGATAAAAAATAGCTAAAATTGCAAGGGATTTATGGAGAGCTTATGTTAGAAGTGAGCAACATTTTAATTCCATTGAAATAACCAAAAAAAAAAAAGGTTTGAAATTGACAATTCCTTTTGGTTCAACCTATAAATTAGTTCGATTCAATTTTTAACTCTGGCGATTCCAATTATCTTGGTTTAGTTTGGTCTCCATATCGAAAAAATTGAAATAATTGAACCGACCAAAATATAAAAAACAATATCGTTTTTACATTTTGTTATTTCAGTTTTTCAGCTTTTTAATTTTTTGGATTTTTTCAATTTTTTATTTTTTTTCATTTTGTAGTATATTTGATTTTTTTTATTTTTCAATTTTTTTAATTTGAAAATATATTCAGTCAGTTCAATCGAGTTTTTAATATAAATTTGATTTGTTCAATTTGAACAATTCAATTAATTTGGTGCTCACCCTTGGTTTATTTAGCATTTTTTTAATTGAATTTTTTTATTTTGTTATATTAATAAAATCTTGATATTATTTTGAAAGTAAATGATATAATCCTTACTTTGCGTTTATCATTTTGTTTTGTTTCTCTTAGTTCTCATTTCAAATAAAGAAAAACGAACACAAACATGAAAAATGACAACTTAAAAAGGCAGGTAAAATAATTAACCAAATTATATATGACATTTACAAAACATGAGATTATATATAAAAATGACTAATGAATAAGATTTTATAACCAATCCCAATAAATTTTTGAAATATTATTATTATTAATTTTAATTTAAAAAATTATTATTTTATGTTAAAATAAAAATCAATTTAATGTAGATAGAACTCGCTAAACAAAAGTCTAGAACCAAGAGGTTGCATAAAAGCCCCAGAAGGGGCACAAGAAAAAACTCAAAAAGAGTTCAAGAGATTTATCGAACAAACTTTACGAGAACTCTCAATCAAACTTATATTTTAAGACATAATAGAAAGACTCTTTGAGAGACTTGAAGGTCTCTCGGAGACCCTTCAATATCATACTTTGACGAAAATAACTCAATTTACTTTCAAAATTTGTATGTTACAAGTCTAGGCAAAGGTATGGGTTAAGCCTCAAAAGTGGTAAATCCTCACATTTATAAGTATAAATTGATTTCTCCCATTTGGGTATCCAAAAAATCTTGTTAAAATTGAACTATAGTTTTCACTTGAACTAATTTATGCATAGAAGAATTTATCTTCCAAAAAATACCTCATCTCCTCTTATTACCTTCTATCTTTTAGACTCTTAAATGCTCAAGAAGCCATTCATAGATATAAATTAAATTATGATATTTCAATAATAATTAATAAAAGATATTAATATTTAAAATAAAATATAATAATTATTTATTTAATACTTTTTTAACCATGATATTAAAGAGAACCATGAACATTCACTTAAAGCCCATTAAAATTATCTTTTTGGGGACAATGACAAGAACGAAGTGAGGGTGGCGATTAAATTACGGCTGTGCCCCCGGGTATGTTTCCCATATTACAAAAGTGCATTCAGAAGATTGAGGCCGTGAATAACGTGAGTCCACAGGTGGGCCCCCCTTATGATCCAATCCGCCCGCATATTCCCCACTTGCTCTCGGCGGTAATATGAATAAATAAACAAACAAATAATTTTAGATGAGAATTTATATTTAATAATTTTAGCCATTCGGCTCATTTCGCTTAGTCTCGCGAGGGATCTAATCTACCGAATGTGCTGTGAATCCATCTTATCATACTTGGTTTTATTATACGGTTGTTGTCGAGAGAAAAAAACCTTTTCCGGCAAAAATAATATTGATAATTAAAAAAATTAAATTATTTAAGAAAATTTATTGACTTATTCCTTGACATTTTCTCATAATTAATATTTGTTAATTAAGATATAGATTACAAAAATAGAATATAAAAAATATTTTTATGATATTTATTAATTTTTTTTAATAATCATTAGATAAATTTATCTCTTTCTCTCCAGATAAATTTATTTTGAACCTTACAAATAAAAAAAAATGATACATATATTATTTAGTATATTTTAAATAATTTAATAAAAATCTTAAAATAAAAATATTTAAATCTTATTTTAATATAATTTTATCTTACTTATTTTAACGAATAATACATTAAATAACATATTTTCCTAAAACATCGATGTTTCCTTCAAAAAAAAAAAAAACAAAACATGACTAAAGATAAGTTACAACAAGTACAGTAGTAGTAAAGTTTTTATTTTTTTTTGTGTTGAAAGTCATGCCTTAAAATTAAGAAATAAATTTAATTTTTCAACAAAATATGTTAGAGATATTTTTAAATATATAATTAATTATTTACTAAAATAATAAAGTAAATGTGCGTTTGATTTGAATTATTTTTCATAAAAAATATCATATCAATGAAAAAAATTTCATACTTGCATTTTTGATTGCTTAACATTTTTTATAAAAAATTTTCAAGGGAAGCTTTTTATCGAAAATGTTAAGCAATCAAACACGGTATCGAAAATTTTCTATTGATGTTCCATTTTTCATAAAAAATAATTTTAATTCTACATATTTATCATAAAAAATGTGTAATTATTACATATATTTTTTATAAAAACAATCAAACATTCGTAATTTTTCTATGAAAAAATATGTGTATGGTATAAGTATTTAAAATTTATTTTCATAAAATTAATTTTTCAAAAGGGTGGGGTAATTTTTATTTTTTAGACAATCATTATTTAGAATTAAATTGTAGACAATACAATTAAATACACCATAAAATATAACTTTTCATCGAATGAACTCCAAAATATTATTAACTAATATTAAAAGTTCTCATTAAAATCGAGATTCATTTACTTTTAGGAGTGACTCAGATAGTGATTAATATTTAATAATTTAATAAATGAATAAATATGTCTTAGTGCTTTTGAGTAGTTATGATATAATGTTATCCTATTACTTGGTAATTATGATTTAATTATATTTTATTATATATTTAGACCTAATTATCAATCTAATCACGCAATAACAGATGGCAAAGACATAATTGTATATCAATGTGCTGACGTGGCACGTTGAATTGTTTTACAAAGTTATTTTATTAATTTTATTTGTAGGGATATTATATCATATCATTCCCATTCCCATGCTTGTAATTAAGAAAGGGGCAGTAGCGTGCGAGCCCCTATTATTATAATATTGTTGCGTACTTGCAGCCAGGGAGTGACGTAGCAAGCCACCTGGCAAAATCTGATTCGGTGATAATGCAGCGCGGTGCCCAACGCGATATTGGCACGCAATCGAGAGATTTCCTTGTCGGCCCTGGCCTGGCGCATCTCAACGGTAGTACCCTGATGATCACGTGACAAAAACACATAATTTACAAATATAATTAAAATAACAACGAATTTATAAAAAAATAAATTAATTACACACAATTAAATTTTAGAGTATGTAATACATAAATGTTAATAAAGAATTAGCTAAGAAGTGAAAAGTTAAAAGACTATAAGTGACCATAGGAGAAATACTTGATCCTTTCATAAGATTTTTGTTTTCGATATTATAAGAGGAAAAAACAACGTTGCTATGGGTAGAAACCTCGTAGAGAGATTTATAGAATAAAATCTAAATGATCAAAACACCCTCAACTGCATAGCTCAGCCCTTGTCTCTCTATTTTTTTTCCTCCCATGGAGGATCTGCGCATGGAGCCCTCGCCTCCCTTCTCTTTGCCTTCTCTGCGCGACTGCGACCGCTGACTGTCACGCCTCGCCTCGCTCGTTCCAATGACTGTCGACGAGGCGATGAGCGAGGCGAGGCGCAACGGTCGACGGTCGCATGGAGAAGACTAGAGAGAAAAGAGGCGAGAGCTCTGCAAAACAGCCATGAGAGAAGGGAGAGAGAAGAGAGGCGAAGGTAAGCGAGGGCAACTGGGTCATTTTGACCCCATTTGGTAAGCCTGTTGGTAAGAGCGTCAGGCAATGTAGAATTATTCGGGCATAAAATCAATTTTGGTCACTTTGCACGACACAACAGCCATCACTGGGGCTTTCCTCTACTGATCCTTCCATCCATAGCCACTAGTGGATATGTCTCACCACCACCCCAACACCTCGTCGCGTATGTTTTTCACCTCCAATGACAAAATGTTTGCTGCCACAATCTATGTGCTCACTCCACCGAAGAACGTCACCTTCTTTTATTGGTCAACACGAGTCACTTGACAAGTTAACAAGATACATAATTGACTTAAAAATATATAATTTAATAATAAAATTAAAATAACAAAAAAATTAAATTATTACACAAAAAACTATAAAAATATAAAGATTAAATTATAAATTTAACCACCATTTTATATGTTCACTATAGCCAATATTAAGATGGGTAAGGGTAATTATATTTTGAATAATATTAAAATTTGTTAATAATGATATTATTAATTATTTATCATATTTTTATTAAAGAATGTGTTATATAGAAGAAATAATGATATATAGTCTCTTTAGGTTTGTCTACTAGGAAGCTGTCACATAATTGATGGTATTGTAATTAGCAACGACTTTTAATATTATTTTTATATTTACAAAAATTATATATAATTAAGGCGCATCTTCCGAAAAGTAACGTATACTGACGATGGTGATTGATATTACTATTTAATTTTGTAAGTCAAAGACTAATGAATGGCCATAACTACTTTAAGGTCCACATTCAGGGGTTCCAAGCTCCTGCTATACATACACGTGACGAATCAAACAATATCAAGCCCCTGGGCGCATTCATCAGCCCCCGCTAAAATATTTAGTTAGTTGGGTGACGTCTCGGTTAAATAAAAAAATATAATTGGTCGAAAATTGTTGATTCCATTTAATTTAAGTTTTAAGTTACTTTAGTTTGATTTTTAAGTGTAATAATTTTAGTTATTTTAGTTTAATTAGAGATAGTCAAGTGTTTTGGTTTAAGTTAAAATAATTAAATTGAATCGGTTGAAATTATTAATTTGGTTTAATTCAATTCATTTAAATTGTAAATTAAATTAAATTAATTTAATTTTTAAATTTGATAATTTTAATTATTTAGTTTCGTTTTGATCTGTATATTAAAAAAATGAAATAATTGAATCAATTAAAATATTAAAAATGATGTCATTTTTACATTTTATAATTTTATTTTTTTCTATTGATTTAAATTTTTTAATTTGAAAATTTATTCAATCAATTGACTTCAATTTTTAACATAAATTTAATTTATTCAATTTAAACAAATTGGTCAATTAAGCCATCAAATGCTCAACCATAGGGGGGAAAGAGCAAAAGACAAATAAAGTGTAATATTTCTTTTTAGGGTAAATAGGAAAAAAAATATTTTATGAATTTATAAATTTATCTAAATGTTTCAATTTTAATAATTTTATTTCAATTGATTTAATTATGTGTAATTTATCTAATAACTGAAATTAATTTAAGAGATATGTGTCATTACTCATGTAGCACGCCACTTGTTATAAAAAAAAAAAAAATATTTGAGTAAAACTCACGTATACATTTATGAAAGAAAATAAAAATAAAATTGTTTATGTGAGTCCAAGGTTATTAAAATTATAAAATCGTAAAAGGGTTTTCGACATGTAAAATCGTAAAATCGAGTATAATTCAACTTCAAAATCGTAAAATCATAAGGATTTTCAATGCAAAAAATCGTAAAATCGTATCCCGTAAAATCGAGAGTTTAACAAGCGTGTGAGTCTCACTCATATGTATACATGTAGATTCTCACTTTTATATTTTTTTTATAATAGATGTATTATCACATCAATAATTACACACGTATATTAAATTAATTTCAAGTATTGAATAAAATATATCTAATCAAATGAATTGGGATTCTCACTTTTGTCCATCTTTTTTACCGACCTCCAATTATCTGGGGCCCCCGTGTTGCACTCAGCAAGTAATCTTTACCTTTTGCATTGTTAAGTTAGCCTTCCTCTCTAAATCTTTTTATTTTACCAATAAGAGAACCACTTAGAATGAATTGGACAATCTTAAATAATTTTGAAACAGGTTTGAGTAGGCTTGCCGTGCAAACACCACATCACCGCCTAGTCATCATGTCCAAAGTCATATAGGACCCCCTAGAATCCCTTAGAATCTTCGGGGCTCTTCTTGACAACATCTAGGTCCTTGCTTTAAGCTTTGGTATCCATCGTCTAGCTATATTATGCCCAATTGAGTCGTGTATCGTGCCATTGGGGCCCTACGGTGGCGCTGCCGTGGCCCCAGCGTGGCCCAATTGTTTATCATTCGCCCTAGTTGCATTATTCATATGCGCCGTGATTATGCTTATTTGGATAAGTGTGGAAATCATCATTCCCTTCTCGGCTTAATTCTCGTGCACTCCTCTTCATGGCTTGCCCCAGATGGCAAAAGTCTCATATCCGCCGTCCCTAGTGCATGATTTGAAAGGAAATCCACCAGTCTCTAGATCTAGCGTCATATTTCTGCACGACACGTCATCAAATTTGATTGCTGTGTTGGTACATTTATTTTGAGAGCATGCTATCTATTTTGCGTAATTAATTAATTTATTTTTGATGTGCTTACACAAGTAGGGTACAACTCATGACAGGTTCAAGAAGAGAGACCCAAAAAGGAGACCAAAGAGACCATTTTCATAAAAAAAATATTATTGATATACCTTTATATATATTTTTAGCTACATAAAAGTGTATTAATAATAAAAAAATTTCTCATGAGGTGAGGTGCATAAAAGCGCGTGAAGGGCATGTGAGGCGAAGATTATTTTAGTCATAATACCTCCTTATATTGCTCAAGATGTATAAAAAAGTTATATGTCTAGCATGATTTTTTCGATAAAACAGTCTATGAAAACCCTCTTGGGGGGCCTCTTTCATCTCCCAGACATAATTTTTGGGAAACCCTCTAGGTTATGGTTCGTCAAGGTCGACTCTAAGGTTATATTTTCAAGGCAGTCGCTTAGAGCCCCCACCAAGATCAGTTCTAAGCCCATTTCATAAATAATAAAAAAAAGGCAAGAAGATTGTATAAAATAATGAAAATAAGGCAAAATTTCCTATCTTATACAAAATACATGGATACTCCTCTATTTGTCAGTCTTGTTGTCTATAAATATGAAGTCATTCATCTAATTGAGATACGTTTAGAACTCTATTAAGACTATACTTGTACTGATAAGATATCATATTTTTATAGTAGAACTAACTTCTTAAGGAGCAGTTCTAATTATTTTAAAGTTATCTTATTTATTTTAAAATTCTTGGATTACTAAGGGTTGTGATATTCATCCTTAAAACTATTTTAATTATTTTAATGCAAATGCTCCTTGGATTGTTTGAAAACATTGTAAAAAAAATTCATTTCATCGTAATATAACAATTAAAACTTATTTGTTTCGAAGAACCTTAATAGAAAGTCGGTAGGGCTAAGTAGAAGAGGTCATCGAAAAATGGCTTCAAAAGGGTCTTCGATTGTCTAAAGTTGTAGAATGATCTTCCAACCTGCAAGGTAAAAGATAGTCAGAAGACAAGTATTGGATCGATTTAGTACCCAGCCAACCAATTTACTCAAATTGAACAAATAAAAAAAATCAACCAAAAAAATTAAAAACCAAAAAATTAGTCAACAAATGATATTGTTTTTGATATTTTGATCAATTCAGTTAGTTTGATTTTTTAAATACGAAAATGAAATCAAATTGAAATAACCAAAATGCACAAATTTAAAAATCAAATCGAATCAAAATACAAATTGCATGGTATCAAACTATCAATTTCGATTTGTTTAGTTTAATTATTTTGATTTAATTAAAATATTATTCGCTCGTCGTCTAAAATATCATTTTTATTTTAATAATAATACGTATGGCTATGGTAAGGATTAAATAATAATAAATATATATATTTTTAAATAAATTATATTTTATTACAACTTATTTCTAGCTTGTAAACAATTTTATTAGATAACAAAGCCATCTACTTAGAAGTATTTAATCATTAAATACAAAATACTCATTAAAACTTAGCTATTAAAGAGTATGATTTACTAAACAATAACCCAATTTAACGAACACAATTGCTTTCAAATAACAAATTAATAAAGCCGCCGATTTTTGAAAGGGATTGCTATCGGCAGGTGCAATAATGATGCTCTGTCGACAGCTTTGGTGTCGAATCCGCTTTTATTATTATTAAAATATAAAATATGATATAAATTAAATTAAAAATAAAAGTTAAATAAAAAAAGTAATATATTCCATCCATGGCCACCGGCAACTAACGACGTCGTTTACTCCCCTCACATTATTATTAACAATTCCAAATGTGAACGCGGCGCCACGTGTGGGGATCTGAACGTACGCTGCCACGAGGGATGCAATCTTTATAAAATATAAAATAAAATTACCTTCAACGGCTATAATGATTTTATATTTAAATACATAATAACATATTATTAAATTGTTAACATAGAGTCAATAAGATACCAGAATGGAAAATCAAAAATTATTATTTTATATAATTAATCATTTTAATTTAATAAAAAAATTCATATTTTGATGACGATTGAAATTTATCACCATCACTTTTGTCTAGAGTCAATTTAAAATCTTCATATTAGAGTGTGTTTGATGATTGTCTCTTAACCCAAAATTGTCCAAAACTTGTTCAACCTGTAAGGTAAGATTCAATCTCCCATTACACACTATGACGGTAGAATTAGACTTAATTTAAAAAAAATAAAAATAATCATACATAATAAATGACGTGACATAATTTTAGATTTCATGTATTTATATAAGCCTAATATGAGAAATGAGAAAGTCACGATTGTATCACATGGGCAGTCAAATTTGAGTGTGATTATAAAATTTATTTTTTAATCATATATTTTTTATTTTGACTAATATTATTGTAAAAAAAAAAAAAGAAGTAAGCTTCTTACCTTAATTCTATCAGTGTGTAGTGTGAGTCCTTATCTTCGTCATATACGATCAAGTCTAATATCGTAAGTGAGTTTGTATTTGAACTATGATTGCATCCTATAAACACCAACAACGAAGGGTGTCTCTAGTGTCGATCCAACAGAGTTGGAGGTCTTAGGTAAAAGGATTTTTTGAGGCCTTCGAGCATTAATTTTTTTATAAAAAAAAACATAATACATTTTTTTACATAAATATTTTATTATTTTATTAAGTAAAAAATAAAATTCAATCAACTATAAAATATAATAATCTCTTAATAATAATAAATTTTCAACTAAAATACAATGTCTCAGATATAAGAAAAAAAAATCAAACAACTTACAATAATAAACAAAATAAAACAAAACTTAATTTTTCTTGAAACTTTAAGAAAATCAGTGTAGCATCCCAAAAATTTAGAGACAAGTAAAAAAAATAATAATAAATTTGGGTGTTTGAGATATTTTAGAGTATTTAGAGATTTTTGAAAAAAAATACTTATCTATGTTGTTTTGAGGAAATAGGAAATTAAGGTAATTAATTAGTTTAATTGAGAGTATTTATGAAAATTATGGAATAAATTAATAAAAATAATAGGGATAATGCTAATAATAATAAAAATGTGTAAATTAAATTAAATTAACTTAACTTAAATTAATAAACTAATATATAAATATATATATATAATACATATACATATATACTTATATGTAATGTGCGTGGCCCCCAAACATGCTACAGGGGCCAATTTCGCTGGAAATAAAAATAGAGAGAGAGAGGGAGAGGTTGCAAGAGAAAGAGCAATGAGCTGAGAGATAGAGAGAGAGATAGCTCGAAGGCCAATCGACCATGGCAGCCATTGCCAAGGCCGACGAGGAAGAGCAGCGGCAGGCCAGCGTCGATGCTGGGAGGAAGAAAAGAAGAGAAAGAAGAAAGAAAAGAAAAATGAAAAGAAGAAAAGGAAAAGAAAAGGGGAAGCATGGCGTTGCAGGAGTAGAGGCGGGAGAAGAAAGGAAGGAGAAGAAATAAAGGAAAATAAAATAAATGAGAGAAAATAAAAAGAAGGAAAATAAGGGAAAAATAAAGGAATTTTAGAATTTTTCGGCATGAAAAATGATCAGCAAAATATTTTACTTTGCAATACGAGCACAAGAGAGGTCGGAATCAGTTGATTTCAGTCAAGCTCCTAACCCTCTCCTCGCTTTATTTATTTCTTGTGAAAGTGTTCGAGATTTCTTGTATTTTAAACCTTCCCTCATCTTGATTCGGTTCCACGCATTAATAATAATAATCCGCATGGTAACCACCATATGACTCATATTTTATTAATGAGTTTATTATTAATAGAATGAGCTAAGTGAGGATATCTTGGTGTCTTTCATTTTGACTGTTACAGAGCTTCGTATCGCTCCGTTTTCCTTGGGAATGATGTCGAACCCGATGTGTTAGGTTCTTAGAAGAGTCAGTATGATTTATGGGGTTATGTTAAAGACTTTAATTGGAAAAGTAAGTGGTTCATTTCCATGTTTATTAGAGATGAGAATGAGAACGGTATTATAATGTTCATGGGATTATATACATGTAGAGTTATGGAGAAATGTACTGTAACGTTAAGTTTAGAAGATATAAAGTTAATAGTGTCAGTAAGTGTGTCTAAGGGTATGGGGTACAAAGCCACTGATTGTTGACCGTAGGTCGTGGCAGTAGATGGTTAGATGTATGGGCGCCAGTCATCGACTGTTACGATAAGCACTAGACGGGCTAGAAGAGCTGGTGCTACCAAATTTCTGCCTTGGCTTGTGCATATCATGATGTGTGTGTTGCATTGGGTTGCATTCATTTGGGGACATGCTTTGTGTGTGATGGGATGTGTGAGCATCTACATGACCCGGTTGGTCTAAGAGTTAACCTGAGTTCTCTAGGTGAGCCAGTGCATTTAGAGACATTTCGCATGTGTGAATTCTTATGTGTGGGCATAGCATAGCCTGATGCTTGGTTTATGGGGGCCTTGCCATCACGTTTATGCTACAAAAGTCGTTGCATTTCTTATTGGTTGCACTGCATGGTGAGAATGTGCGGTTTTAAGTGTTGAGTATGGTGCTGGACATGGCCACGGTGAGACCCATGGCGGCGTGGTCCATGATAAGACCAGGGGTTAGAGTCCCACGGCAATAATAAGACCGGGGGTTAGAATCCCACGGCAATAATAAGATCAGGAGTTAGAGTCCCACGGCAATAACAAGACCGGGTGTTAGAGTCCTACGACAACGGCATGATAAGACGATATGATGACAGGAGAGAGCATGTTTGGAATAGAGGTGATATGGTAGCCTATAAAAGGCTGCCAACATGTTTGTATGCGGGACTTTGGTGCCAATGTATGGCTTATGTGGGCCCCAAGAACCCTTTTATGTGTAGTTGATTTTATGTTATGCATTTAGAAGTAAGGCACGTATGGATCATGATATGGTGTGGTTGCATTGACATGAATTGCATGGGATGTTGGGAAGAGTCCTATCTTAAACCTATAGCCTTCCTTTCATGAGATTGCTGAGTCTCGCGACTCACATTTGCTTTCCATCATTCTAGATAAGAGAAACGCCTAAGATAGCAAGTACATTCAGCGGGGTTTTGGTCCAAGCCGTCATATCATGGTAGCAAGTGCAAAGCTCTCCTAAAACTAGATTCTGGGTGTCGTGTGTCTGGATAAGAGTAATGTTTTATGTTTGTGAGATGGAGGTATGTTATGTAGGCCTAGGTGGGCCCAAGTTGTGAATGATTAGGTAAGAATGACTATTAAATGACTTGTGATAAAGAGTAATGGTTTCTAAAAGAGTCGTGTAAGAGTTTTAGTTTATGATATTGTTCGATATCATTTAAATAATGACATTCTCACGAATCCTCTATCTACGATAGGGGCTCTGGGAGGCAGGCCGTTTCAATCAGTGCCAACAAAAAACTATACATTCATGAGATATTGGGGAGGGAATGTGGTTTTATGGGATATTGGGGTTTGAGAACACCATAGTAGGTTAAAAATTGGAAAATGTTGAATGGAAGTGAAAAAAATTATAATGTTTTGTACTTAATTTTTTAAATAAAATATTAATTATTAAAAAATAAAAAATATATACATAAATATTATAATTTTTTAAAATTTCGGACCTTGTAATTTTAGGTGCCTAATGTGTCATGATATATATGGCTTAAGAGGAAGGTGGGGTGTCTCGTCAACCATTAGACTACTAAAATAAGAAATAAAAATTTGGCAGTGGTTGTAAAGTAAGACGTGCAACCGGTGTTTATTTAATATATATAAACATAAAAAGTAACATTTGCAAATGTAAAATACTTATATCATATGTTAGTTAACAATTAAACAACTCATTTGTCGTCATAATATTTATCTCTATTTAACTCTAGTTATTATTAGTTAATATTTTAAAATATTACAAAATATGATAGATTTATCATTAATTGATATTTAAATAATTAGATGTTATAATATCATATATATTTTTATATTTTTTTCTCAGGCAACTCATTGCAAATCTTTTTATTTTTTTACTTGGAGTGTATGAATTTTATTTGATTAATTTTCAAGAACGTGTGACATTCCCCCTTAGTGCATTTACTAGATAAATCTGTATGTAAAGACAATCTATATACATGTAGAACTGAATATTTAGTGTAGTCTATGAGGATCTTGGCTTCCAACGTTATTATTGTTTTCTAACTAAATACTATTTTTCAGCCATAAATCTATCTTTTAAGTCATTGCACTAATTCAACTCATCAAGTTCTTGGCCACTACTTTGTTTCCTTATTAATATAATTGTAATTATATAATATGCAAGTAAATAACATATTGTATAGATGCAGCCTCTTTGTATTGTATTATTATATATATATTAATTAGAGACAAATAATATTTATGTTAAATTAAAATAATCAAATCAAATTAATTGAAATTATTCATTTGATTCAATTTAAGGTGTAGACGTGATCAGTTGAATTTTTAAATTTGATAATTTTGATTCTTTTAATTTGACTCATTCTGTATATTAAAAAAGATTAAAATAATTAAATTAATCAAAATATCAAATACAATATCATTTTTGACCCATTTTCTGAGTTTTTTTGTATTTTTTTAAAAATTTTCAATTAATTTAATATTTTTATTTGACCATCTATTTATCAATTTTTAACATAAATTGACTCTATTCGATTCAAACAATTGGATAATCAAATCCATCCATTGCTCACGCAACCGTGAGTTTGGTATATTTAAATAATAATAATTGGATAATAAAGCAATTTCCAGGGTAGAAAGGGGACAAATTAGTTGTCGGCAATTGAAACGACGGCGTTAAATCGGATCGCTCCGACGTGAGTCTCACGACACTGACGGAAACAAACCACGTGACATTGATGTGATGATACCTTTATTATATATATCATTCATTATTTTATATAATCGAACCGTCCACGGTCAGGCGATTGCCCCTATGATTTTTTTAATAATTTTAAATGGGGACGTGACGTGAGCACTCTTTTCGGCCAAAAGTGCTTAACTGGGAAGTGGATTCGGTATATTGGGTCTTATTATGTTATTTGTATCGATCAACTCTTTTATTATCTAATGGTTATATGATTGTACTTGCAATTTTATGAGAATAAATTATTTACTTTATTAATAATATTCATACATTTTTATTTTAAATAAGACTTTAAATTTTAGATGAGCGATAGATCTGCTGTTAAGATCCATTTACTAGACCATTTCATTAAGTACTAAAATGGATTTAAACTTAAAATTTGATGGGATTACTTTAGTAGGCTTTATCCATTTCGCGTTGGTATTGAAATGGATTATATAAAAGTGATGTTTTATGTAATGTGAAAATTGTTTTGTAAAAATGGTGTGTTATACCATACGAATATTTGTATTTTAGGAGAGTTTATTCGGTATAAACTTTTTATTTATGTTATTGAAACTTATAAAAATCCATTCTTAGATTTTTTTGTAGTAGTTTAAAAAAAGAGTTATTGACAACAGATTACTAAGTAATTTTTTATATTATTGTCCCAAACGTTTCATAAGCTTAAGTTTCATCTTGAGTCAAACCAGACAAATTATAATACATTATTTATGTGAACTTATATTATAGTGCAGATTATCCACTATACATGTTTAGGAATTTGAATTATCGTAAGATCATGGATTTGAGTTTATGTATGTGCAGCTATCAATAATCTATGTTTATTCAAAGGGTCCAACTCGTTTCTTTGGATAATAAGAATAATCTTATTATTACACCTTAATTGTTATCCTAATCGGATTATCTAATTTAACAACGAATATTATTAGCAATATAAATGGACATTATTTTTAATTATGATGTATTTATTATATTTTATTTTTAATTTTCAAATACTCTTAACTAATTCCTCATAAATATTTGTTATCGCTGCATTCACTACATGCCACCACACCCAAAGCATCTTTGACGTCTTTCTTGTTTCTCACGATCTATTATGATTTGAAATTAATATACGATATATTTATTATTAAATAATATAATTATTTAAATATTTAAAAATATATTATTGCATAATTAAAAATTATAATTTTAACCTTAAATGGAAGTAATTAAATTGATATTGTGTTGGGTCACCTGGTCAGGTGCCGAAAATGGAAGTTTAAGAAAGGTTGAAGCATTTGCTAGTTAAGCTGCACGAAATCAAAATTGATAAGCGAATATAATATGAAATGAAAATAGAAAAATATTATTTTTTAAGAAAATAAAAAAATTATATAAATAAAAAAATGATTTTTTTTTGTAAATACAATTTTTAACATAAAATAATATAAAAATAGTTATTTAATATAAAAAATATAAATTTGATCATGTATTTAATTAAATTATAAAAAAATTAAAAATTTTGAGTTAGAGATGGGAACATTTTTATTTTTATTTATGGATAGAAATGTATTTTTAAATCGAAAATATATTTTTAATATTATAAAATAATCATAAAAAAAATGAAAATTATAAAAAGTAATCTAAAACTGTTTTTTAGTGGTTTGAAAGCGAAAATATTTAGAAGACGTCGAAACTGTGCGTGCATCATAGGATGGAAGTACATCGCCGACCTTTTTAATTAGGGATATAGCCCCCATCTAAAAATGGTAAGAAAAAAGAAAACCTTAAAATAACAACCTCCCTCCTCGAACTCGAAGTTGAGTTTTCACGTGTGCCACGTGTCTCGGAGATTGAACCCCGTTGGCTTCCCTCCGTCCACGTGGGCCCCCAGTTTTAAGGAATATAATATTTATAACACTAATCATGAATATTAAATTGTTTAGAATTTTTAATTATTTAACTTTTACATTTTTTTAAATTCTAAAATTTTTGTAATGTTAAATGTGTCAATGAACTGTATAAAATTATTTTCTCTCTTTAATAATGTTTTTTTTTTATTTTCTCTTTCTATGTCATCATAAAATTATTATGTACACTTTCGTATCACTTGTTTGTGAAGTATTTAAATAAGTAATTTTATTTAATTTATAAATACATTTAAAATCATAAAAAATATAAAAATTTATAAGAAAAAAAAATTCACATATATTTTTTTGATTTACGTTCACCCTTCAGGGCAATGATTAGTAGTGGTACGCGGCGAATAGGAAGACTACACGTGGACCAATCACACGGCCACCCCAAACAGGGACCTTTTGAATAGCATTTTTTCCGTTACCGAAACTGCCGTGACCTGGGCTTCGCCTTCCCCGCATGAATCAATGAAATTATTTAAAAAGGGAAAATAGAAAACGGTAAAATACACATGGCGGATGATTAAGGGCGGGCAGTGGAGATTACGGGGGAAGGCAATGGTGGGGATGGGGGGCCACAGATTACGGGGAGAAGGCAATGGTGGGGAGGGGCCACTTGTGCCATAGAATATAGATTCCACGGCTCAGCAATTGTGGGGGAGCGCTCTTGCTTTGGAGATATAAACTCTCTCAGCCTGCATCATCATCATCTTCATATTCGGAGCTTTACACTGGCCTTCCTCGGCTGAAGCTACAAGAAGAGGTAAGAAGAACGAAGAAGCAGCTCAGTGCGAGATCGCGGAAAAAATGGCGGAGAAGCTTAAGACGGTGATGCCTCTACTCACTCCCTACGTCATGGGGAAATTCAAGCTCTCTCACAGGTATGGATTTCGATTCTGGACTTGTTTCGATTCTCGGCCCTTAACCGATGGTTCTCTCGAGTATTATCGAGCCTTACCATGTCCTTGGATGACATCTGTGGAATCAAACGAGAAAACGGAGTCTGTCACGTGCCGTGACGGTCGTTACTGATTCCGTCACGGCGTGACGGTTACGGTGTGTGCCGTTATGTATCCGCGTGACGTTAACGGTGTTTGTGCCGGTATGGATCCGCGTAACGGCCGGTGACTTAGATCTGGACCGGATCGGGGTTCTCAGCTGCGAGGAAAGTGCTGTGTGACGGTTGTTCGTGGATCGCTGTAAGATCTAGGGTTTCAGTAGCACTCGCAAACTCCGATCTGCTTTCTGAAGCATCCGGTTGAATGATCCACCTGACCTGCTTGAAGTCCTTAGTTCTTTGACAGGCTCGGTTGAAGGCCTGACGCTTTTGTTCGCCGGGTTACTTGTACAAACATTTGGGTGCTATGTTTGTAAATTTCTTCCGTCTTTAGAGAGAATAGTCTGTACTCGAAAAGCTACGGAATCCATGTATTGTCTGACAATTCGGTCTTCTTTACGCAGTTATCAACATCTTACACATTTAATGCTCCATTCGACACTTCATTTAATTGATTTTGAAATCAAATCCATTTTTAGTACCACAACTTCCCATCAATAGAACCCAGAAGAAATATCAGCTTATCGATATTTTGGATTTTCTTGTCTTTTACACTTTTACAAGTAATTTTTGTTTTTTTTCCTGTACAGAGTTGTTATGGCACCAATGACCAGAAGTAGATCTTACGAGAACGTTCCACGGCCACATGCAGCAATTTACTACGGCCAACGAGCGTCCAATGGGGGCCTTCTCATTGCTGAAGCAACTGGAATATCTGACACTGCACAAGGGTATGTTTTCTCTTCTCTTGCTTTTTCTCTACCAGATTATTTGATGGTATTGAGAGTTCTGAGATGTTAGTCTGTATTAGTATGTCGATTCATAAGTATAAAAAATCAGATTCATATGAACAGAGTACAACCCAAATCATCTAATCAAGAGGTGCATCAAAACCTGGTCATAAATTTTTGATAAACAAGACTTGTGCTCCACAATTAGGGAAACAAGCTTTGCTTAGTCTCGCAGAATGATTGTGGCACCTTTTCTTTTTCTTTTCCATCAAAGGATGAAACCTAATTAATTGGACTTCAATGGCATTCTGTTGAGTTTTACATTAACAAGGATTGTTTCCCATGGTTAAAAGGTATCCGGAAACACCAGGAATTTGGACCAAAGAGCACGTCGAGGCTTGGAAACCGATTGTGCAAGCGGTTCACCAAAAGGGTGGGACCTTTTTCTGTCAAATTTGGCACGTTGGCCGTGTCTCCACGTTTGGTATGTAATTTTCTATCCCCTGGCTTGAGGTTTTGTTGCAAGTTTGTTCCGAGAATTGTCACGATATATTGTTCCCGTGAAACGTCCAAAATCGTCTGCAGATTGTTCATTTCCAACATGACGTCAATGTATCGTGACACTTAAAGAACACCAATGTCTAAAGAAGTGACGTGCTTATTGATTGCTCAAATAAATTTAATCCATATGACAAACTCAAAGGGATGAAGTTAGGAAAATTAGTTATGGTTTATGTCTCTTGATTTGGCTTTGATGGGCTGGGGCTTAAACATTCTGAATCCTGTCTTATCAGCCCCGATCTAGTTAGTTATCACCCATGTCAATGAAATCAAGGACAGGCTCATATTCAATTGTCAAATGATCAAAATCAATTTGAATCTGAATTGCAGACTTCCAGCCCAATGGTCAAAATCCAATCTCGTCTACTGACAAGGGAATTACACCTGGTTATGCTGGAGTGCAGTGGGCTCCTCCTCGCCGTCTGAGAAAGGAGGAGATCCCTGGCATTGTCGATGATTTCAGGCTTGCTGCACGTAATGCCATTGAAGCTGGTGAGTACCCCATAATCTAATTATATATATGGCTTCCCACCCTTTCGAATCATGTTGCTCCTCACGGTTGCCGTCTACTTACTACGCATCCAACCAAGTACGCATCCAACCAAGTTTCCCATCTGGAGTGCAGGATTTGATGGAGTTGAGATTCACGGAGCAAACGGGTACCTGATTGACCAGTTCCTGAAATCTGGCGTGAACGACAGAACTGACGAGTACGGTGGCAGTTTAGAGAACCGGTGCCGCTTCGCACTAGAAGTAGTGGAAGCAGTAACCAGGGAGATCGGAGCTGACAGGACGGGATTCAGGATGTCACCCTTCCTGGATTTCATGGAGATGAGCGACGAAGACCCTGTAGGCCTCTGCGTTTACTTGGCCACCCAACTCAACAAGTACAACATCCTCTACCTGCACGCAATCGGCCCCAGGGTTTCCCGCCACAGAGAACCCCACTGGACCCTTGACCCCTTCAGGCAGGCTTTCAACAACACTTTCATCGCCAACGGTGGGTACACCAGAGAGGATGGCAACCAGACCATAGCGGAGAACAAGGCGGATTTGGTGTCCTACGCAGCCCTGTTCTTGGCCAACCCAGACTTGCCCAAGAGGTTCGCGCTGGACGCCCCACTCAACAAGCCCGACAGAGCCACTTTCTACACTCAAGATCCCGTGGTTGGCTACACAGACTACCCATTCCTGGAAGAGCCCGCTTCTTCTGCTAATTGATTTCTCCCAATCATATCATATGTTTGTTAGAAGAAGACCAAATAATTGAAGTGATGGAAGTGTTTAATTATTTATTATGATTTGCAAGGGTCTTTTTGTGTCGGTACGTATGTATGTCAGGCGCTGGGTAATAATAATATGGGGGCTGAGAATGTCGTCCGTGTGGAACCTACAACGGAGAAGTGGTGGTAGTAGTGGTGGTAGTAGTAGTAATAGTAGTGGCCTGGTTGCCTGGCTGGCTTATGGTTTCTGATTCTGAGTGTCGCTTTAGGGTGAAGTCGTCACATAATGTGCAACAACAACGACGTTTACACTTCGTTGGTGGATTACTTTGTTATCGTGCTTTTTAAAAGTAATGTTGAGAGTTTGTCTGCTTGTTTACTTTCCTCTTCCTCCCCTCGAATCTGTTCCCTTCTTTCCATGTAATGCTCTCATCACATGAATTCCAGTACTGTAGCAGACAGCAGACACCTCACATCAACCACTACGCATTCTCTTGTTATTGTGTTCTATTTGGATTGGCTTTGAGCTTAGAGCCAGTTTTTAGCCTTGAGGTCCATCAAAAGGTTGACAAACAAAACTCGAGTTCAAGCTCACACAAGCTCAAATGTATTGAGATGAGCTCGAGCTCGTTATAATTTATTATTTTGTTTAAATTTTATTTTTATTTTACTTTACTCTCTCTCTATATATATTATATATGTTAAATAATTAAACTAGTACATATAATAATTTTAAACATATTCAATTTAATTATTTTATAATATAATTATTTATAATTTTATATTAAATAATATTTATAAAATTATAAATAAATGTATTGATATTTTTATAAACTATCATGTTTACAAACTATTTGTGAATTTCTAATTGACTATATTTACGAGTTTTTAATTGAATCTATTAATATTTATGAGTTTCTAATTAAACGTATTCGTAAATTTTAATGAATTGATCTTTAACGAGTTTAAATTCAACTCAATTATAAATCGAGTTCTAAAGTTAGATTCAAATTCAATTTAGTTTATTTTAACGAATGAACTCGAATAAATTTTTGTCTAATAAAACACCAAACCAATTGCGAATGACTCACTTTATTTATAACCCTAATTGGGAGGCTAGCTCTCATGGTATTTATTGGTATTTATTTAGGCGTCACTAGTTATTGTTTTTAAAATATTGTAGTAATAGTTATTGGTGATGATCCGTGAAAATCGTTATTTTTGTATTTTTAATTTAATTTAATTTTATGTATTTGTTATAAGTTTGTTAACAAATTTTTATCTTAACTATATTTTCCCATTTAGCTTAAATTTAAAACCTATTAAACTAATATAAAAAATCTGAACAAAAAAACTTTTAGATTTTAATATATTTTTCCTGTTTTTTTGAAAAAATTTAAATTTATCTTCAAAATCTAGTTACAATTCTAACAGCACGTGTCTATATCTATTAATAAATATTTTTTAAATTTAAAATTTTAAAATAAAATCAATTAAATTTCTCGTGACATTATCGTTTTTATATTTTCAAAAACAGCACTAATCTCTTATATATTGTTAGTAGATTACAAAAATGAATGCTTTTGCTCTTATTTTATAAAAAAATGATTTTCAGGCCGATCGACTAAGCTGCTATATTTTGTGACGGGATCTTAAAAATCACCATCTCCTTTTTAAATTATTTTATAAAAAAAGGTTTTTAACCAAAGTCACATTTCATTATTAAAATTAGCTGATTTTTCTCGATCAGCCCTAAGTTGCTGGTTTATTTTAAGATGATATTTTGGTGGTTTACTTATGCGTCCACTACTTTTTATTGGTCCAAAAGGTGAAGTCGCTCATTCCGGACGTCTCCCACACCCAACTCGACAGGACGTGGGGGGAAGTTAATCATGGTGACCCAATCAGACGCAGTGGCTAGACCCGCGCTGCCTCTTGCAAGACTCGATTCTCGATCTTGGTCCAAGATTCACGGAAGACACTTTGTACTCTCTTCTTGACCAATTGGACTGCCCGCATATGAATAGGGTGAATCGAAATTTACAAAGAACATGTAAATTTGCAAAGCAAAAGAGAAAGAGCGAGAAAATGGTATTTTAGAAATTTGCAAGAACAATAACAGCTATTTTTTATGATTAGGGAAAAAATGATACGTGTTATGAAAATCAATGTTATTTTTAAAAACATGTAAATTTTGATCGACAATTTACCAATGTCACGTAACAAAAATTTTAACTATTATTACATCATCTTCTTGCACATGGCAAGTGTCAAGTTGTACCATTTTTGTCTTCTCGTAAAGGTCGTGTGCCAAACGAAGCATTTAAATTTTGTCTAAAATTTAAATAAAAAATATTATTTGTTATCGATAAAATGACTGAAGGTGCTAAATTTCAAAAATGACATTATCTAATTTCTCGTTGTTGCATCTCGATAAAGTTTGATGATGAAATTCGATCTATGAAGTCAAATTTAGTTATTAAATTTGTATATCTCGTTGGTACATGTAGCACGGTCTAATCTGAATAATATCGCGACACCCAATTATGACATTTTTTATAATATTCACATGCAAAGGATAGTGAGAGTGATGTTACCGCAGACTAAGATCAAGATTCTAGCTCAGTAGAGGGAGTCGTCCATGGCGGAAGTTCGAGAAACAATGTCGGCCAACGGACGCGGTTCAATCCCTCTCCTCTCTCCTTACAAGATGGCGAACTTCAATCTCTCTCACAGGTCTCTCGTCTTCCATTAATTCTCTATAGTTCTCTCTGTGCGTGCGTGTTCCCTTGATGGATTCTTTTGATTCATTCCTTCTCATTTTCTTCGTAACTGAACAGAGGCAGCTATTCTGTTTCCTTTTCTTTTTTGTTTTTATTCAATATCGAAGAAATCGGTTGGATTATTTTTTTTGTTTTGTTTTTCCTGTGCTTTCAGAATTGTTTTGGCGCCATTGACCAGATGTAGATCTTACGGCAACATGCCGCAGCCGCACGCGGCGGTGTACTACTCTCAACGTACGACCAACGACGGCCTTCTCATCTCTGAAGCCACTATTGTATCTGAAACCGGTCTAGGGTACTACGTTTGCCTTTTCATGTTCTTGTCAAGCCACAGTGCTAATTCGGAAAATGCAAGTTCCAAAACGGAAATTAGGGAAAAAAAAAAAGAAGAAGAATTAATGAGGAAATTAGTTCCTTTCAACATCTAATACAGAAAATTGACAATGCGTCTTCAGTGGGCATTTCTGTTGATATATGTTCCGTTTCCTTCAGTTTGATAGTAATGGAAGATCGTTTGGTTATCTATTGTTTATGTGTTTATATTGTTCTTTGTTTTCCCTTGTTTTGAAACACAAAATCATAACATTCAAGAGATACTTTTGTTTCCATGGATCTTAATTTCGTTTTCATATAGCAACCATTCTTGAAACTAGTGAAAATATTTTGTTTTTGTTGATTAAGGCCAGTTCATTTTCAGAGCACTTCTCTCAAAAGCGTTTCAAGAACTGGTTCTAAAATCAAAAAGCAATTTCTTCTGCAACAATAACTAAAAGAGCCCCAGTAGCTGCAATTTTGTGGTCTTGAAATGTGGAACCCTTACATGAATCAAAATCATTCCACTTGATTCATTTGAAAGGTACCCAGAATCGCCCGGAATTTGGACAAAGGAACAGGTTGAAGCATGGAAACCAGTTGTGGAAGCTGTTCACAACAGGGGTGGGATCTTCTTTTGTCAAATTTGGCACGCTGGCCGTGCCTCCAACAGTGGTATGTGAACAATACTGTTATTGCCTTGAATCACAGCCTTGAATTGAGAACTTAATTTTAGGAAACTGGTGTTGAATCCGTTTTGTAAATGTTTTAATGTCAACTTGAATTCCCACATTGCGGACTTTCAGCACCCCCGAATTGAGAACTTTAAGGAAAATGTTGATAAGTTCTCCTTGTAAAAGTTTAGATGTCAAAATGAGTTCCAATATTGCAGACTTTCCCGATTCCTTGAATTGAGAACTTTCAGGAAAATGTCGATGAACCCTTCTTGTAAATGTTGAAAATGTCAGCATGATAGTTCCAATATTGCAGAGTTGCAGCCCAATGCTGAAGCTCCAATCTCGTGTACCGATAAGGGAATTACTACTAGTGCTGATGGATTTTGGTCACCTCCTCGACAGCTAAGAACCGATGAAATCCCACTCATTGTGAATGATTTCAGACTTGCTGCCCGTAATTCAATGGAAGCTGGTCAGTTCCATATGTCTCAATCAAGTTTTTCCTCCATCTATACACTTATCTATCTGCTTACCATTCACGTATAAATCTTTTAGTTTCATTAGTACTCATGAATGTAAAACTGTCTTGGTATGATATGATCATTTCCACATCTTCTAGATGACTAGATCCAAGATTCTATCCAACCTAGGCTTCAATCTTAATTGCAGGATTTGACGGGGTTGAGATCCATGCAGCCAATGGGTACTTAATCGAACAATTCATGAAAGATGGAGTGAATGACCGGACAGATGAATACGGTGGGAGCTTAGAGAACCGGTGTCGCTTTGCACTGGAAATAGTAGAAGCTGTGGCCAAAGAGATTGGATCCGATAGAATTGGAATAAGACTCTCTCCATTTGCTGATCAGTTGGAATGCTCCGACTCCAACCCTGAAGCTCTAGCCATTTACATGGCTAATGCTCTCAACAAATACAACATAGTTTATCTTCACGCTGTCGAGCCGAGAACTCTAAGATCAGGCGAATCCTGCAAAACAAGTTACAGTCTTCTTCCCATGAGGGAAGCTTTCAAGGGAGCTTTCATGGTTGCTGGTGGGTGTGATAGAGCTGAAGGTAAGACGGTCATAGCTGAGAAGAAGGCGGATTTGGTTGCGTTTGGACGCTTGTTCTTGGCTAACCCGGATTTGCCAAAGAGGTTTGAACTTGATGCACCACTCAACAGGTACGATAGAAGCACTTTCTATACTCTGGATCCGGTCGTCGGATACACAGATTACCCATTTCTTGAATATGTTCCTGCTAATTAACTAGCAAGAATTTGGCAGCTCTTGCAGAGGATTGTTCTCTAGTCATTCTGTGATTTTGCTCTCTCGGGCTCTTTGGTAACAATCCATGTGGTTTATAACCAAAGAGTACTAACCATGAGGCTGTTTTGCTTACCCCTTTTTTTTTATTGAGCTTATAAGCCTTTCTACTTATAATTTGTATAAAATTTAAAAGTTGACAAGTATTTAAATTGATAATATATTTAGATAAATGTAATTTAAATTATTATTTATATAGTTAGGTAATTTGAAAAAATTGATGAATAATTTGAATATAACAAAAAGATTAAAATAAATATGTTATTAAATAATATAAATAAAATTTATAAAAATAAATTATAAATTAATATCTAACAGATTGATAAATTATATATAATTATTTAAAAAAATATTAATATAATATTTTATATTTAGATTTAAGTTTAATTTATAAAAATATTAAATATATATGTTGAAATATTAAAAAATATTATATATATACATATATATAGAGAATGAAGAGTAGGGGATGGAGTGATGACAACGTCGATAAGTTGGAGGCAACCGCCAATTTAGATGTTGGAAGTGGTGATGGAGATGACAAATGAGGAGATCAATGCGACGATAACGGTGTTGGGCTAGAGGCAACAACTGATCTAAAAGCTAAAGATGGCGATGCATGTGATGGTGATGGTACTAGGTTGGAGGCAGTGCCCAATTTGGAAGATGCGATGGGAGAGGGGTGAGAGAGTGCAATGTTTAAAAAATAGAGAGTTAAAAATATTTGAGTTTTTTGAGAGCAAAATGGTAACTAATTTGGTCAACAAAATAAGCTAGTGACAACGATTTTGAAAAAGTTAGAGGGAACTTTTCTAAAATGTTGTTAGAGCAACATTTAAATTTGATAGTGCTTAAATTTTTTAATTTTTAATAAATATATAATTAAATAAGCTACATAACGTATAAAGTGAATAAATAATTTATAAGCAGTCAAATTGCTAAATCAAATACCCCCTAAACTTTAGATTTAAATGACAATATGAGACAGGCTTTGAAGTGGGTATTCCTCCCATTCTTGTATTTTATTTTTTTCTTTAGCGATAGCTGTGATTTGAAATTTAAAATTAACTATGATTAAAATATTGAATTTGATTATGATTCAGACATCATTTACAATTGAAGATTTATTTTCGTAGCTTAGTAATGTTTATTTTCTTGGCCTATCTTTTGATTATCATATAAATTTATACAATTTAATCATTTTTTATACATATTTATAGATGATTGATAAATTTATAAATAGTATTCAATACCCTAAAATTATTAAAGTTATATCACTAATATTGTAATAGTATCATCATAGTGATATTTTATTTTTTTTATTTGTGATTTTTTTAATTTGAATTTTTCATATAATTTTTTTGCATTTAATTACATATTTAAATGTTTGATCTTGATTTATTTTCGATCTTAAATCCTTGCATCTTCTCATCTCTTAGTGGCTTTTTATCCACGCTACCCATTACTCAAAAAATTATTTTACATTCCCAATTATGTTTTCCTATCATTATAAGTCCTATGTCTAAAATAGGAACTATTTTAAAATATGTATCAATTAGGGACAGGTTTGAGGACTCCATAACCCTCCTCGGGCAGAAAACTTTTTTTTTTTTTTTCTCTAATCCTTATTTACTCCATTAGAGAGATCTCCTCCTCCATACTCATCACTAGATTTATATTTTTACTCTTTTACTTTTATATTTTTTATGTAATTACTTAAATTTTTTATTATTTTAATTATATTTTTAAATTAATTTAACTTTTATACTTTAATCTCTTTTGTGTGATAATTTGAATTTTTTATTATTTTAATTATATTCTAAATTTATATTTTTTATTTAATTTAATTACTATACTTTTATGTATAAAAAAATAAAAAACACGTTATGTTTTATTCACGTTAAAATATATAGATTAAATTAATTAAAAAATATAAATTTATATGTGTAAGTAAAATAATTGACACATAAAAAAATAAAATATAAAAGTTAAATTAATTTAAAAATATAAATTTAAAGATATAATTAAAATAATAAAAATTTAAATAATAATATAAAAGAACATAAATTTACAAGAATAAGAATATAAATTTGGTCTCATAAACAGGGTAGTTTTGACATGAATACGCTGAGATGTGTCTGCCTCAACATTCATCATCCCTCCTAAGCTTTACTGCCACATGGCTAGAGAGGAAATGAGGGGCAAAATAGCCACTTTTTGTTTTTGTTAACAAGCGGACAAGATGGAAGCTGTCGGTCAATAGCTCAAGCTTTCATAAAGTTTTCTACCTAATTAGGAATGGCATTTTCACATTTAAATTTAATATTTTTAGTGATATTTTGCATTAAAGTTTTGTATTTTATGTTATATTTATATAAATATTAATGCAGAGTATTAGTTAAAAATATCAAACTTAAGTGTTTAAATAGTATTTTTATTTTATTATAAAATATACTAACTATTGCTACTTCGATAATAATTAAGTACAATAATTTAAAGAGTTCTCGTAACACAGTTATTATTTGATTCGACACATTTCGTCATCTCTAAAAGTAAAACTCATAATCTATCTCATCTTAGTCCAAGGTACACAAACATGTGAGTTGTGTACCAAAGTCGATATCTTAGTCCTACGAAAAGATAAAATTGGATGCAATGTCTTTACAGAGATAGAATTGAACCTATAACTTATAATATCTTAAAATTTTTAAAAGCGTGTGGTGACCTACTATGTCCTATTAAGTCCTAAGGGGTTTAAAATAAAGTATAAGTAAGTGTACTTTGTTTAATAAAATGTTGTATAATAAATCAATAAAAGTGTTTTATAACTAAAAATAGGATACGAATGCACTTTATGTAAAATTAATTAGAATTGCCTTCTTATTATATCCTTTAAAAACTTATATAAAGCATTTTTAATTTATTTATTAGAATTTGAACAGCTGTGATTTGAACAGCGGGAATTTTAATCTCAAAATTTACAAATTCAGTTTATTGGAATTCCGAAAAAGCCCTCGGAAGACACCCGGAGGAAATGGGCAATACCGCCGTGGATGCGAAGAAAGGAGCAGGGGCATTTTCGGGTGATAAGAGTTTATGTTCTCACCGCCATCATCATCTATCATCGCCACGGAGCGCTTTGATCGCTGGTTCGGTACTTTTCGCAGTATAGGAGAAGCCGCGGAAGAGGGAGAAATCGAAATTTCTTTATCTTCCTTCTTCGGCGACCGATTCAACAGGATTTACAGAGAGAGAGAGTAATGGCGAGGAGGCCGGACGAGGAATACGATTACCTCTTCAAAGTCGTGCTGATCGGCGATTCTGGCGTCGGCAAGTCGAACTTGCTTTCCCGATTCACTCGGAACGAGTTTTGCCTCGAATCCAAGTCCACCATCGGCGTCGAGTTCGCGACTCGCACTCTGCAGGTTTTGAAACACTCTCGCTCGCTCTCTGCAAGTAATGGATGTGTTTGGTTTATCGCTTTATTTGAGATCTCTAACCTACGCATCAAATACCTAGAATTTTGGCTTGATGTGTTTGATTTCTCACTTGCTTGTAAATTTCAAGACCAATCGCGTTGATCTCATTTCTCATGAACACTATGTTGTGGATCTGTATTGGCGCATACATGGATGATGGATCCGTATTCACAGGCTCTTTGTGTGCTTGGGTGTTGTGGTAGGTAATGGAAATGACTGAATAAAGCTCTAATTGTTGGTTTATGATTATTGATTTGGGATTTTGTCGCTCAAGTCCGGAGTATCAGCATGAATCCTATTGCCTTAGTGAGCACTAATTTCATTAATTAGAAGTGTGGAATCTTAAATCAAACTCGTGGGGGCAAATGCATAATATACACCAAAGAACCAAACCTGCCGCATCAGTGTTCTTCATTAAAAAAAGAAAAAAAAACATTAAACGCATTGACCAAAATTTTTATATTTACATCACCGTTTATACTAACGCAAAGGTGCACTTAACTACTTAATAACCAGTAAGAATCCTTTAAATAAAATAAAATAGGTAGTGAGGCTCATGCTTGGCTTAATGCCCGCATTGCAGCTCTTAAACCAAGCTTATCAAATTATGATTCCCTTCACAAGGATGTTAGGCATTTGACATGTCTTCCTATATGGCTTTGGATATATGCTTCTGTTTGCATGCCATACATTTGTTATTGAAGTATTTTGTTAATTCTGATTTATCTTAAACATAAATTCTAGGTAAATGAAAAGTTCACTTCTTAGCAAATAACTGCATGTTAGCAAAAGTCCTGGATTATGATGTTAAGGATCTGAATTCACGCTACTTTTTAATAATAATGTTGGTGTTTGTTTGATTTCTCATGTCTGTTGGGAGATGTACAGGATAACCTCAACTAAAAGATTTTAAATAATTTGCTTAATCATGCCAATCCACATGATATCCCTGATTGCCCCATCCTGCATTTTCCTTTGTAGATCCTCATGAAGTGTTAAATTGTATGTATTTATGTAGCAAGATAGATTGGGTGTGATTTTATGTCCAAGGCCTTCCCGACCATTTTTTATTCCTGCGTTCCCATTCTCTTCTCGTCTTTCTTGAAGAACATAACTATTACTTCAAAAGAGGAAAAACCAGCAGTGAAGTCCTTTGGAAGAAAGTTAGTAGCACACGAACAGCCAAGCAGATTTGGAGATGGTCTATAAAGAAACTAAGTGACATTAATTGGCTATGTTATTATATTGTCTCTGCATTAATGCATGCAACTGGTCATGGATAAAGTTTTACATATGTAGTTGTGCTGTTCAGCAACTTGAATCATATGATTTGCCTTTCTATTTGTCTAATCATACCCTGCATAGCAGTTAAGGTATGGTGTTGTGCAGTGCATGGATCTTCTGGAAAACTGAGATGTCAGCTAAAAAAAAGGTTTTCTATCGTGCACCTTCTTATGGATGAAACTTGCAACTCAGTTGAATTGCTTCTTTTGGCCATAAAATGTAAAATTTTTCTTGGTCTGCAGATCCAAAAATTCCCAGATTCTTACAAGTTTGGACCATTAATTGGTTTCTGGTTGCATATCCTGGAACCTGAGTGGGCTAAGAATGATGCAGTCCTTTGTAGCTGAAATAGGATGGAAATCAATCTGATAAAATAATCATTCCAGATGATTTTCAGGCGTAGATCCAAGAATTGAGTTATTTATTTTTTATTTTTTTGGTTTTGGTTTGCTGATGAGAATTTGAAGTCATCTAATGTTATTTAGGCCTTCATCCTTTAGGTGTTTTCCAACTTATGCTTATAATTTTAACATATTAAACTATGGGAGTGCAAATTTTAATCTGTTTCTCCGTGGGTTTCTTCATGAAAAATTGATATGATTGGACTATTACTTGCAATATTGAATATGTTTGCTTGAGTATTGAGGTAGGTGGCGGCATTTCTTGCTTTCTAGTACATTTTCATCCTTGCAAGTGCGTCTGTATTTTCTAGAACAACTGTTATACAAGAAATAAAGTACAATTTGGGATAGGAGTCATAGAACAACTGTTACAATTCATAATGTTTACTTAACAGCAATGATGACAAACCTAACTAAATAGCTGCTTTCTTGACATGCAGCCTTTGATTAGTCTTGCATTCTGGCCTCTTCAAATTACACAGTTAAAATTGCTGTTTCATTTTCTTGTGATTGTTATTGGTCAAATGAGGTTTTTATATACGTCATTTCAGCTTTTCATATGTACTGCAAGTTCTCAAAAGAATTTAGGGATGCCCATTCATTGCTATGAAGGTAATTTTATGCATTATCTGAGCTCATTGCTGCCTTTGTTCAGGTTGAGGGTAGAACAGTGAAGGCTCAGATATGGGACACTGCAGGACAGGAGCGATATCGAGCCATTACCAGTGCCTATTATAGGGGTGCACTTGGAGCTCTTCTGGTTTATGATGTGACAAAACCAACTACTTTTGAAAATGTCAGCAGGTGGTTGAAGGAGCTCAGGGACCATGCAGACGCAAACATAGTTATCATGCTTATTGGGAATAAGACTGATTTGAAGCATCTCAGAGCAGTTGCTACAGAGGATGCTCAAGGTTTTGCCGAGAGAGAAGGACTTTCCTTCATCGAAACATCAGCTTTGGAAGCAATAAATGTTGAGAAGGCTTTCCAGATGATCCTCTCAGAGATATATCGGATAATCAGCAAGAAGTCACTTTCTTCAGAGGAGCCAGCAGCCACTAACATAAAAGAGGGGAAGACTCTTGTTGTTGGAGGTCAGGACACTAACTCAAAGAAGCCTTGCTGCTCTTCGTCCTGAAGGGTATCATTCTCATTTCACCTCCCCCTATCCAGTTTCTTTCAGCAGATCTATTGTTTTGAGTTGTTTTGTTTATATTTTGCATTCAAACTTTTTTTGGCCTGTTGTTGTCGGATGGTAAGGATTCTTTTCAATTGATAGTTTTCATGAGATATGTTACTCTTGGTGTTTCCAGTCATAAGAAAATGAATACAACTTCTGAAGCTCATGGGATTCTCTACACTTTCTGGAGATTCTTCCAAATGAAATGTTCTCACTTTGGTCAAGTAATAAGTATGTTGTCCTAGAGATGAATTTTACAGAAACTGTCAGTTATTGTTGGAAATATGCAACAATGGATTAGGCTTCACATAAAACGATGGAAACCATTTTATTCTGTAGAAGATGCTTCAAGCCACAAAGGATCCGCGTCTGACCAGTCTAATCAACCGAGGCTACCATGATTTGTACATAATCTAAGGAAGGCCCTATGAATATGATTTATTTCTTAACTATTCAATATTCTATCACTCAAATATTTTCTAGGATGAAGCTTGTTTTACATACCTGGGATATATATACAACTGCACCATTCTCTACTGGAGTTTTGCGTTTCCCACATTCTGCAGCAACGATTCAGTTCAGTTTGTCTATCTATTATCACAACATATCTTTGCTCTTTGTCTTGTTGAGGCGAGCTTTACGCACAGCATCTTGGATCCGTTTCTCATGCTCTTTGAGCATTTCATCAACGTTTCTCCCTGTATGAAGCAGTGGACCTGAGTAGTGGTTTCGACGATTGTTTGGAGCATAAGCCTGAGATCAATCCAAACCAAACCAATGAGTACATAATTAGAAACATTTATCTAGAGACACAACTTGAAAATACAGATCTATGTTAGCTCCGTGGTAAACTCTTTAGACGGTTTGACTACCAGTTGGTGGATTCCAACTTTGTCTTGCTAGTAACCCTTTTCTGAATGTTCCAAACCATTCTACAACAAAGGTTAACTTGCTCTAGATCTATGTTATCTGAATCATTGGATTCTAGTACAAAACATTCCAATTGCTCTCTTGATGTATATTTAGCAACCCCATCTCTCTCATGGAAATCCATGAATCATTCGTTAGGTAGGTCTTCGAATTTTCTCAAACAACAGTAGAGAAAAGAAATCCTTTACCGTTGTAGATCCTTTCTCATGCACTGATTCATTCTTGCTACAAGACTTTGGAACATCGTGCAAGCGGTGAGGCCAGTCGTAGCTTACAGAGGATCCCGCATAATCGAGCTGATCATATTTGGCATTGCAACGCTCCTCCGGCCAGTGTTGATTCCTACTTGCTTGTTGGCTCATATCAAGCCTAGAACTGCCTCGAACAGCAACTGAATTGGAAAACACGGACAATTCAGCTAGCTCCGGATGTCTGAAAGCTTCTTTGGTCCTCAACACCGTACCACTCTTTGGAGACGAAGATGGCTGCCCAGAATACTGCCCCTGTCGCCTCTGAATGAGCCGAGGAGGCAGAAGCAAATAACACAAAAGGAACAAACAAGTTGCTATTTGCCTGTACTAAGCCTTATAACGCAAATATTACCTGAAGGCGCTGCCGTAACTCTGAATTCCCATCAGGTGTTGGCACCAGTTGGGATTCTCTGGTGTCTTTGGTATTAGATTCATGGGCATGCCCCCCTTTACCGACAGCTGTTTTTTGCCTGCATCAGGAGGAACCGATATTATGTACCATGATAGCGTGCAAAAATGGAGAGGTTAAGGGCATTCGACTTTATTCTATACCTTCGTGCTTTTTCATCGCGAATCTTCATATCGAGCTCCTTGCTTGGTGGGTACTTGGGCAAAGTTGATGGATCACAGGGGAGGGGTTTGGTGGTGAAGAACTGAAAAATAAAGTTGGGGGGGGGGGGGGGGGAGAGAGAAGAGAGAGAGAGAAGCAAAAATATCAAGATCTAAAATGTAGACTGTATTAAGAAGAAAAAATATCCCTCATATATTGATAGAAAGTATCAAGAAAGACAAGTGACACAATTGAAAATGGCTAAGGCATCCATTGTCCATTGACAGAAGTCTCCAAACTAGAAGAATGGTCCACTAGGAGCATTTGTTGATCCCAAAAACTGAATCATCAAGGAACTGATCTTCTTACCTCACTTTGAAGGGCAGAGGAAGCTGACCCTCGAGCATTTGGTTCCACTGCTAGGAGGGCCATCGAGGAGAGCTAAAGCTGAAGGTGGGAAGTCCTTGAATGTCTCGGCAATACAGCGCTTGTAAGGCTGTTGAGGTTTGAAGATAGTTGCATTTGGCAACCTTGATCTTTGCCAGTACTCTTCAGCTGGTGAGCCACAGAGTTTGAATATCTTGTGCAGTTGTTCTACCTAGAAATGATACAAGAAGAGGCACACTTTTTACCCTCAAAGTTTGAATATCTTTGTCATTGACCACAAGAATATAATAGTAACTAAAGTTTAAATGCAATTATTATTTATAATTAAGAGCAGTTGGTGTCAGGGTAATAGAGATTGGGAGCACTTGTTGAATTATTTACAGTTCTAGGCTTTGCCCGTTATCAGTAAAAATCGATATATATTTATCCTTTTTTGAACAAATATGATGATCCAATGACACTTCTTCTTCGCTTTCTCCTTTTTGTTGTTCAAGAATAGTGGCGTTGAGTTTCTCGACCCTTTGCCTTAGGAGTAGTCAGTTCTATTTCTCGATGAAGGCAAAAAATGGATATAACTTAATGGTAGAATGTCACCTTGGCGTGGTGGTAATCGAAAGAAGCCTAAGTAATCTATATAAATTAAACTATGTCAGATTACCGAAATCATGCATGAATTATCATGAAGAATATTAGAGTCTCTTTATTTTCCCTCAAAATTATCTATTTTATTTCTCATTTCTCCTGATTTCTCTTTACTCTCTATTAAAATTTTCAATTATTTTTGTTTGTTCTCTCTATTATTCATTTTGTTCTCCCACATTTCTATCCTTCTTTAATTCCAACTCCATCTTCAAAAAAAAAAATCAAACAATCTTATTGCCCATAGAATCCAATTAGATTTGTTGTTACAAGATCTGTTAGGTCTTTTATTTTCTAAATACCCTTCATATTATATTAAAAAAAAACCTGACAAAAACACAACTAAAAAGGTGGTTTCTTGAACCTATAACTTCTACTTCCAGATTGCAATAGAGTAAAAACAAACATGTAGTTATGTCAAAATTCACCTTCACTTAATATCTACCTAAAATTATATAAAAATTAAACTACAATGGCGAAGCACTACCCTTTAAAGTTAGCATTCATTTCAAATATTCGAATTTTTTCTTTGCACATACATAACACTTAAACTTTTTGAGAGTTACCCACAGAGCATAAAAGTTTTAAGTAAAATCTACATTTATCTATACAATATAAAGAGTGTGACACCAATAGTGTAATGGGCACACGAAAAGGTGTATTATGTAGAGATCCTTCATGTGTGTATTGTGTTATACAATACGCTTTTTGTGCTGCAAATCCAACTTTATTGCATTATACTAGATACCCAAACCCTTAGGTTTCCCAAAACTTGACAATAATTAAACATGTCAAATTGGGAAAGTACCTCAGTTCTTCCGGGCATAATTGGCTTTCTGGCATAGAGTTCTGCAAGAATGCAACCTGCACTCCACAAATCAACAGCAACTCCATAATCTGTGGCACCAAGCAGAAGCTCAGGAGGTCGATACCACAAAGTCACTACACGAAATGTTAGAGGTTGCTTTGAATTGGGGCTGAAAAATGTTGCCAATCCAAAATCACCAATCTTTAGATTTCCATTATTGTCAATCAGAAGATTTGAGCCCTTAATGTCACGGTGCAGGACTCCATGGCTGTGGCAGTGCTCAAGCCCACAAAACAGTTGCTGCATGTAACACTTGATCTGCAAGCCCACCACATGAAATTCCATTCTAACTATGCTAATCAAAGAAACACACTTTATAATTACCTTTTAACAGTAATTAACCAGTAGAAAAAGAAACAGTCAATTGGCTCCATATCCTTCAAACTTTGACCTTTTAGCCTGAATACCCCTTAACTTTAGAATTTGTACAATTAGTTTTTAAATTTTTTTAAAATTATCTACAAGGCCCTCTCAAAAGACCAAAATTCACAAGGTGTCATGGCTAATTTTGAAAACTTCAATGTCCAAGTTAACTAAATGATTAGAGTTTAAACATGCTCAAATCAGTTATGCCAATTAAAATTTTTCTAAAGAAAAAAATATGAGAAATAGAGAAAGAGAGAGAAAGAGGTTCGCCTCGCCTGACTAAAACCGATAATGATGAATGAACAATGCACCTCGATCTTATCCGACAATAATGAATAGATAATGCACCTCGATCTTACAAAAAGAATAAATTAATAAATTACCTATGGAGTCTTATTATTTGAGTCATTTGAATAGCATAATTTAAAAATGACTCTTAAAATCCCTATAAATTGCTTTTCTTGCGAAGACACCCCTTCATTAGTGTACCCCTAAAACCGCTTCAGTTTAACACAAAATGGGTTAAATTTAACCAAACCCAACCATCATACCCTGGTGACCAGAGAGAGAGAGAGAGAGAGAGAGAGAGGACATGCTGCCGCGGGTCTTAGAGGAGGAGAAGAGCAGCCTAAGCAAGCTGCTGCAAACCCTTCGTTTTTGCAGAACAGCCACAGCAGCCTACCGCAGAGAAGAGGCCAGGGGGCTTTTGCTCTAAAACCCCATCAGGGAAAAATCGATGGTTGGGTTTAGAGCAACCCAGTCTGGGTCAGTGAACGGTTGGGTTCACTCTGAACCCAGAAACAATTCATAAAGAAACAACTCAATATGATTGGAATAATGGGAAATATGATTGGACATGAAACAATTCAATAACTATGGTAAAAGTATCAACTAGTTTATAACATATTGAAGGGTACGTAGCAAAGCAGCATAACATATAACAGGGCAGAGCAAATATTACAACAAAAATAGCACAAAGCAAATGTAAACCCATTACCGGAGATAGATTGTGTAACATTCACATACATCTGAATGCAACATCAGAAGCCCAAAACAAAACGACAAAATAAACAAACGGGAAAATCCCACAATCAACAGGCCTTGCATGTGTGTGTATATACAATTCTGTTACAGAGGGCTTTTTCCTTTTGATTCGGCAGCTTGATGTGAATGGGTGGCCCAAAGCATTTTCCGTCTCTTCATCACAATAGCTCCACCAGTGCCCAGTTCAAGGGGTGACTGGTCAATTTACCAAAAAAATGTAGTGGGTTTGTCCTTACACTCCTACTATTGGATTTTAATTTATATTTTTCCACCAAATTTTTCTTAGTCCTCTTTTGCTAAAAACTTCTTCAATTCCACCCATTCTTCTCGCAGGCCTCTCTATCAGTTTTCTTCTTCTCTCGTGACCAAATTATCATTGTAATTTTATCCAAAAAAAAAAAAGAACAGAAAAAATCTAATTGCTGAGTGTATTTGATCACTCTTTACTATAGATAATCAAATTCATCATGGCTCCAGAATAAGAAGGAAAAGCACACACCTGTGGTTCAGTGAATTTGACTTTGGGTGAAGCTACAAGTCCAGCAAGGTCATGCTCCATGTATTCAAAGACAAGATATAATGTCCCTGACACCCTCAGAATGACCAAACCTTCTAGCTTCATAACATTTGGGTGATCAAGTTGGCGCAGAATACGAATTTCCCTTGCCATAAAACGGACACTCTCTGGGTCCTTGTTAACAAACCTGACCTTCTTTAGGGCAACAAGTTTTCCAGTCTCAAGATCACGGGCTCTGTACACACTGCTGTAGGTCCCTTGTCCAATCTGCATCATTAGCATGGGATTTGAACTTATTGACGGCAATGGGTGAAAACATGGGAAACCTACATATCTTTTAAGAAAAGAACCTATATGGAAAAGAGTTTCTATCATCATGGAAGTGAAGAAAAGAAATACCAATTTTAAGAACCCATATGGGGGAAAGGATAATGCAAACATGAGTGAGTTGCCAAAGAAATCACTAGGGTTTGAAATTAGTGGAGCCCATAAGAGCTTAGACTTTTTTTTTTGTTTAAATTCAAGTTTGAGTTGAACTCAATAATAAAATTCAGACTTATTTTTTTATAAATTCAGTTTCATCAATATTTTTAAAGAGCCTTAAATAAGTATTTTATAAGTTTTAAGTGAGCTTTGTATGAATTTTAAACGATATTTATATAATCATTTTTATAGGTTCTAAATTTAAAGATCATTATAAGTTTGATTTCAGGTTCATTTTTGCAAAATATATAAAATTAATATATTTCAATATATATTATATTTTTGAATAGAATAAAATATACGAAAAAATTCTCAATTATAAAATACATTATTTTGAAATATGTTTCATGTAACCCTATAAACGAGCTCAAAAGTGAGCTCACAAACAAACCGCAAACGAGTTTGTTCAGAAGTCCAAACGAACGCAGTATTTTAAAACTTAAGCTCACCTTATTTACTAAATGAGTGTCAATTGAATTGAACTTTAAGTTGTTTGTGAATCGCTCTTGTTTATTATATGAGTCTTAACGAAACTGAACTGTAAGTTGTTCGCAAGCAGCTCTTTAGACTCGCATCCCCAAAAATCACAAGCAACATGCAAGAACTATTAATTAGGCTAACAACAACATGCAAACTTGATAAAAGAAGCAATCTCTGCTGGTTGAGACAGAAAAGAGTTTTGAAATTGAACCTTTTCTAATTTCTCAAAGGAGTCTGCCTTGCGAGGTACCCACCCTTGAATGGCTTCCCCAGCCACAGACGTTAACCAGAGTGGCCATCCAGCAGCAACCTGAGCCCCATCAACTCCATTGCTAACACTAAACACCCGAGATATCTGCTCGTCTTCCCTTGTGCCTTCTCGTGTTACATCAGCATTGGAGCTTGCATTCTTCTTAGCAGTAGCCATTGCTTTCTTCTCCCAATCGTCCAAAGCCAACGAAGCCGAGACCAAATTCTTCGCGGTTGAGACATTGCCACCGTTACCAACATCGATTACAACTTCCTTTCCTCTTGATGAAGCAACAGCCTGCTTCGAACTCTTTTTCGATCCTTTGTTTGTCACGCAATTCTCAGCATACTCATGTACAACTGTCCCCTTTGAACAGATACAGCCCATGGTGATCAAACTTCACATTCCTGGTACAAGAACAGAATCCAAGTATTAAAGCGACAATCCCTCAAAACCCCCACCGAATTCAACTACTGCTCGTATTTTTCCAACCTAGCTACCCCTCAATCCCAAACAGTCTCCAATCCAATACCCAACTCAATGAATTCTCCACATCAACCCCAAATACCATTTTCTCAAACGGGTGATTGCGAAGCTGAAAAAATCCAATTCTCTTTCTCCAATTTTAAACCCCACATTCAAATGTATCGCAAGAACAACAAAGACCCGAATTCAGAAGCCCATAAAATCAGAAGACCATGGTAATGAACTCAGCAATCACCAATCTACGAGCAGCCCTTATCCATATTAATCTGAACAAACCCACATTGGAACAATGCTGGGAATGAAAACCAATCGCCAGCTGCTTTCGGATGTTCAAAGTCTGATGCATGAGCTCTGGTTCGGGGGGGTGGACTGGGAAGAGTCCCGAAAATTTCTACAGCCGATCGGACGAAACCGTTGATTGAACCAATCCAAGGGAGTAAAATTGATAATGAACGATTGACCGTAACGGATTCTCAAACGAGAATCAAGGACGAAGGGGCGTCGAGGCCATGCCCAGCTACAAAAAGCGGGAAATTCGGATCGGGGTACCCTACAAATGCGAGGAACCGCTTGATAGTTTGCTAGGTCTCGTGACAAAATATGAAAATGTAACTTAGATAACAATCATAGTGGCACTATAAATTACACCTTTTTTATTAACAAAAAAGGAACGCAAGGGACATTACCCTATAGGGGTGCACCGAATAACTCAATTTAGCTAACGAATTCATTGAAATAATCGAATTTATATCAAAAATCTAATCAAATCTAATTAATTAAACAAATGGAAAACTAAAAAAATTGAATAAATACCAAAAAAATTGAACTCATCTAAAAAATAAATTAATTAATTAATTAACAAAACTTTTCTTCTTTTGTCAAAATGTTGGTTAAAAATGACATTGACAATTTCGATTTGTTTGATTATTTAAGTTTTTTTCAATATAAAAATCAAACCAAATCAAAATAATTGTAATTACTAAATTTAAAAATTGAATTGAACCGAATTGACAATTTCGATTGATTTAGTTTAATTATTTCGATTAAATTGAAAACTTACTCACTTTTATTGTTATTTATGAAGCATCAAAGTGATGCCGTTTTGGTTTTTGGTTGAGGAGGGTAGTGGGGCAACCCGGTTGTCTTTTGGCAACCTGCTGGAAGGCCACGTGGCAACCTCCAGCTGGCCAGCTCGAGTCGCTTTGCCCGATCTGATCTGTCCATCCATCTTGCTTTATCCCGAGCTGATCCAAGCCATCAATCTTGCTTTATCTCGGGTTATCTCAACCATCCATCTTGGCTATTTAGGTTCGCCTCGGGATTCGTTCATGGACGACGGGGAAAGAGAAAGAGGGAGTAAAGGGCTTTGGGGACTAGGGTTTTTCATTTTCTGTCGTCTTGGCCGAAAATCTTTGAGGGGGTTTTCCTCTCTTAAGGGGTCCGGGTGAGATCATTCTATTCTCTATTTTTGTCTCTTGTAAATGCTCTGTATATTATCTTTGTTCACTGGTTTTGATTGGTAGATCTTTGATCTTGATTTTGTGGTCATTGGGTCGATTGTGTTAGCAAGATTAGTGATGTACAGAGAGTTTGATATGTTGATGTAAATCAGTTGTACTCCTTCTCTTTATAGTACAGTGAGCTTTTCATATCAGAGCTCAACGTAGACGTGGCCCAAATTTTGGATGAACCACGGTAAAAATCTCGTCCCCTTTGCGTTATTTATTTTTCTGTTGTTACGTGTATCTCTTATATGTTTGCTATGATTGCGTTGGGAGTTTTAATCCTTTTAGTTCTATCGAAAGTTTATGCTATTTGGGATTTGTTTTTGTAAGCCATTTTTGTGCGTGTTTCACAACACTTATTAATAAGTCATTGACGAATTTAAAGCACTTGATTGTGTATTTGAGTTTATCTATAGTGATTTCATTTGTGAACTCTCATAAAAAGGACTTGTCAAATCATTCATACCTTTGGGTCAAACTCTGGTAAATCATACTAAGGTTTACAAAATTTTGGTGTCCTTTTTAATTTGGTCACTAAATTTCAATTCCTTGCAATTTAATAACAAAACTTTAAAATGTTTTGCAATGTGGTCACTAAAGTAATTTTTTAATGGTTCATAGCCGAAATTGCTGACGTGGCAATGATGTGGCGCTAACGTGGCGATGATATGGCCATTGTCACATTAGTAATTTTGGCGAGAAATTGTCAAAAAATCACTTTAGTAACTATATTGAAAAATATTTTAAAGGTTTGTTATCATTTTGCAAAGAATTGAAGTTTAGTGATCAAATTGCAAAAGACACTAAAGTTTTGTGATATTTGATGTGATATACCCGTCAAACTCTCCTTATAAACTTTTTTTTAGAGAATTATAAATCTCCACTTTAATAAGCCCATAAACAAAATATAATAATTTAGACTATTATTCTGACTTATTTATTGATTATTATACAATGTAGAAAAATAGTGGTAACTATATGAGAGAAAAAAAAACATAAATGACGATTTATTGATAGTGGAATTCATAATTGTTGTTATTTGAATACAACAATTAAGATTGCGTTTTCTTTATTGTTTTTAAATTATTTTTAGTTTTTTATTTTTTAAAATAATGAAAATGTGTTCTCTTTATTGTTTTTAAAAATGTATTTTTGAAAACAAAAAAAAAAAAAAAAAAATTCAAAATAACAAAAATTTATTTTGAGTGTTTTCATCCAAAACAAACTCTAAACTCAAAATACATTTATTTATTTATTCATATTTTATTATTATAATGAGAAAAAATATTACAAATTTATTAACTTTAAAATGTATGTATTTTTTAAAGAATACATTAACATTAAATATTTCTAATTTATTGAATAATCAAATTTATTGAATAAAATATCATTAAAAATTATTTTTAAAATTTTAAAAAGAACGCATTTTCTAATTTTCAATTTTGAGAAATAATTTTTCAAAATTATAAAGAGAACGCGTTTTCAATTTTTTTTAAAATAGACTATCAAAACAAAAAATTAAAAATTAATTCAAAACTCAAAACTAAAAATTGAAAAGTAAAGAAAACGCAGCCTGAAATTTACATCACAGGGAGAGTTTAGAAGTTGGTAAAATTTAACGAAAGAACAAGAATTATATGGGAGATAGTTATATGAGAGAATTGAAGTGGGCTTTGGAGAAGACTTGTAATGTAGAAAACAAATCAAAAGGCACACAGAGACTTCTTTTCTCACATGGACTTTCTGATACTTAAATTAAAAGAAATTGTGGTGAAGATCAGATATAAATGAAATTATGTAAAAGTATATGGTAAGACACAATTGAGAGTCATTCAAAAAAAAAAAGTAGTTCTTTGAGAGAACTTGTGTTGTTGAGTACCCGAAATCCCAAGGTCGAAAAAAATGAGAAAAAATAATCTTCGAATATAAAGGGTTGAGCGCTATTTATAGTCACTAGTCGTTAACTAGAACACGCGACACATGTGCGGGGTGCAGTGTTTTTCTAGATACGAGATACAATGTTGTTCAGGATAACTCTTTCTCTAAGGAGAACCTCTTTACATATCTTCTCCTAAGTATGATGACTTTTTCAAGAGAATTTCTAGAAATATATTACAAACAATAATGAATAAGAAAGGTAAAGTTTTTTTATTGTCACTTGATGCAATAATTTTTTCCAAAATGTAAAACCCTAAAAAAGGGGTAAACTCAATATTTACATTTAAAGAATAATGGATATTTTTGAAACTGGAATTAGAATTAGAATCTTTGGGTTGATCAAAAATTTCCCTTTTTTATTAATAAACGTTTCAGCCCAATTTTCCATTTTTTTAATTTTGCTAAATTTCAGGGCCGTCGGTGTAATTTACCCAAAACAGACTAAGCTGCTGCATCATCTCCTCTCTTCCGGGAGGTAGCTTCTGCCTTCTCCTCATCCCCTTTCAGCGGCCGCTTCAATTCGTCAACTGCCTCCACGATTCTGTTTCACGGCAGGCTTGGTAGCTAATTGGGCATCCCCAAAATGGATAAGCGAAGTTAAGGGTGCTGGAGTGGAGACGGGGAATCAGGTGATTGATTGTGTTATGCCGAGTTTAGTTGACTTTTTTGGGCTATCTAGAATATCTAAGTTGGGCGATTCGTTGTTTGTTGAGGTATTCCAAAAGATTGCTGATGAGTTGTTTGTTAAAATGCTCAAGAAAAGAAAAATTCTGACTCAAAATTCTACATGCCGTTGGTTGATATTCCTAAACTATCTAGAGGTTTTTGTTTGAGACAGCAATACGGTAATGACTAATCAAAATGTTAAGTGTTAGGGTAATTTGGGCGAACGAAAAAATTGGATTGGGGCTAAGACTTTAATTTGATATGAGTTGTCCATGGAAGAAAATTTATCATATTTTTCAAAATAATTTGTGACTTCACATTTGTTTATTTGTTTGTCTAACAGGAAAGTTGCCAGATCATATTATTTGCACCGATTGCTGGTGCACTAAATTGCAAGCTGCAATTATTCAATTCATTGCCACCCCACAGAAAAATTCATCAGAGGGCGCAAAAATGTCAGTGGAGTCATCGTCTTTTACTTATCGATTTACTGGTAAAAGGTACTTATAGTTTTCTTTGTTCACATATATTTGTATGTGTGAAGCAGAAGAACATGGTTTTCTTCATCACCATTTTAGATGCTTCTTAAATTTGGTTTCACTTTTCCTTCCTTCAGCATTTGGTCTCAAAATGTTAATGATTGCAAACTTAGTAAACCTTAATTCTAAGTTGAAAGCAAATGTCCATCAAGCTTTTTTGGTTTCTTCTATGACTTTAATTTTTAATTTTATTTTCCATGCTTTGTTATTCGTGCTTTGAGTAATTGATTGCTTTGGTCTTTTCACAATTGAAGGCCTATAAGTGAACCTGAAAGAAATACTAAATGGGTACTTAAGAGCCAAGTGAAACCACATATATATCCTAACAAAAGCAGACATCCATCAACTTTATGTTTGGCCACTGGAAATGGTGGGTTTAGTCAGACTTACAGGATTGGAGACAGAGATGGTGTGGTCATTGTGGACCATGGTTCGCGTCGGAAGGAATCCAATCTCATGCTAGGTGAGATAAACTATTCCTCCTCCTGTTTTATGCTGTCACGACAATAATCTTGTCATTGATTACTTTTTGGTTTATGGAATTAAGATGTTCATGAAATTAAAATTTGTGATTTCAGATGAGTTTGTGGCGATGTTTAGAGATAAAACTGGCTACCCGATTGTAGAGCCTGCTCATATGGTAATTTTTCTTTGGTACTATATTTGCACATGCAAAAAAGCGTGGAAAAAGCAAAAGAAAGACGAGTATTTGTAATATTTATGTGTCTTGGATTTAGGAAAACATAGGAGCTGAACACAACACAAATAATTATAGCAGGTGCAATAAACTGAGGATTTTGTTTAAGTTATCTGTCAAAAGTGGAGATTTACTTGAATATAGGGAAGATTGAAAGAATCTAAAAATAGATCCATCATTTTTAACCCTAGTCGTGTTTGAACCAGATGGCATATTTTGTCCTGCTAGTTATTATTTCAGGAATTTTTCATTATATGGTCACTAATGACATCATGATCATATATTTTGTAAGGCCATTATTTACCATATCACGCTTAAGACTTTTCCACTATGTTCTCTCGCTCACCAATCATGTCCCTCTCTATCTTTTAGCTACAAATTTCTTCTATGCCATCCACTTTCCTTACTGGCATGTCTATTCTTCTTCATCTTACATATGTCCAAAGCATCTTAAATTCCTGTCTCGCATCTCATCTTTGATAGGTGCCACTGAAATCTAATTATGAATAATCTTATTCCTAATTTTTTCCTTTTTCTTGTATGGTTGCATATCTACTGTAACATCTTCAACTTAGTTATGCTCATTTATTGCAAAGCAGGAAGCCTCCTACACTGGGGATCCCTTTTATTACTGAAAATGTCAAGGTGTGGATATGAAAGCAAACTTATCAAAAAGCCGTTCCTGTTTGTTCCAAATTAATGTTAGCAGTGGAATGGTTGCTTTGTGTTATTGAAATTCTGCAAATACCACTAGGTAGTCAATGTTTTCCAGACTTCCAATCTGAAGGGAGGTTGTAACAACAACCAGAGAGGATGTTTTAGAGGGGCCATGCTGGAGGCATTAGAAAAATCGAAGTTGCCTCTGATAAACTAGTCACCATTATGCAAACAACATTTTTGAAAGAGCTCCTATGCAAATTTCTTCTTTGGTGCAAATTAAGGTGTCCTCTGGCCCTCTACATAATTCTACAGCAAGGAGTTTCTAAAAGGAAATACTAATAATAATTCTAGGACGCAACTTTTTCCTGATAGAAAGGTAATTAGCAGTTGGAAGTTTAACTTTTGACCTATATGTCATGCTAAAGACAGGTGGAATGGTGGATAACTCATATCAATCTGGAATGTCAATTCTTAGTCAATTTTGCTCTTGATCAACAATTTACTGACTTGCTGTGCCTCTATGAGGCACTGAGGGCAGCTTTTTCTTGCTATGCTGTTCCCCTTCCTTTGAGATACCTCCATAATCTGTTCTTTAATGAACCTTGAAAAGTTACTCCAATGACAAGAATCTGAGACTTCTTTGTTCTGATAAGTTGAAACTTGAAACTGACACCTTTCTGTCATCCTTATTTAGTCTGAGCAGCTTGCTTGCATTATTAAGCATTTTGGCTTTTAAGCAAAGTTATGAATTCTTGGCTTCCCTCAAGTTTTATTTGGAGCTGTTAAATTCTTACTTTTTTTTTTGATGACTATTATTTTACACTAGGAGTTGGCAGAACCATCAATTAGAGATGCATTTGGCTTGTGTGTTAAACAAGGGGCTAAACGTGTGATCGTAAGCCCATTTTTCTTGTTTCCTGGACGGCATTGGCACCAGGCAAGTCAAATAATTATGCTCTTTGATAACTAGATGGTAAAGTGGTGACTATAATGTGGTGTGGTTGTATAACGTATATAAGATAATTACATAGGAATCTAGGATGGTTGAAAAGCTCTAGGAAGAAAAAGTGCACTGTGCTTGTGAAATGCATAATGAATTTCTGTTCTCTTGTAGGACATTCCTTCCTTAACAGCTGAAGCTGCCAAGGAGCACCAAGGCGTTTCATATATCATAACTGCACCTCTTGGCCTTCATGAACTACTTGTGGTACAAAACTTATTCCAACTTTGGTCTCCAAGATTTTTTGATGGAGTTCAATTAGAAGCACAGACTATATTGGATATTACTTGTGATTGCATCTATTGACAGCCATATGCTCTTCTTTCCCTCTTTAGAGCAAGCATGCTGTGCATTGGATCTTGTTTTAACATGTTCTTGTTCTTTCTCCAATGAAATCATTTCAATCCTTTTTCTAGTAGCAGAAACAGAGAACCTGCTTTTGCTCAAATCAACTGGTTTCTATTTTACATCACCAGTAGTCAAAGAACAGGTTATTTTGCCAATAATGAGCCATTCTCTTTTTAGACAGGGTAGTCTTTCTTGGACCAACTTTTATATGTACCTGTTGCCAATAGCTTCTGGTTACTCTGAACTGTAGGGAACCTGCGTTGACTGTTCCAAGTATCTGTATAGCCCATTCTAATGGTAAAAGGTTTGATTTTTGCAGGATGTTGTGAATGATAGAATAAAACACTGCTTAGACCATGTAGCTGGAGATGTAGATGAGTGTTCTGTTTGTGCTGGTACCAACAAATGTCGGCTCTATTGATAAATGGAAATATTAAAGAAAGCACTATGTGACCTATCAAAAGTGAGTGGCTGCAGGACACCCCGAGCAAGCATATCGGTATCTAATTGTTCTGCAACCTAATTGGAAATATATCTTCTTTCAGGGGTGAGCAAGAACTTTCTTGTTACAAGAGTCATTGTTGAATCCTGCAGGCCTTGGATATCAGAAGCTGCTGTGATTTGCTCCCATGCATATGTTCTCTTGGAAACTTGATCTGATCCGGTGATTTCAGACATCTTGATATGTTTCAATTAGGAATCAGACGTTCAACTAGTCTTGGACACCCATAGACAATCAATCTTTCAGAAGCATCATGTGGCAGCCTGCTGCAGGATGTGGTTAGCACGAAATGTCTTCTTCCTACTTTCTATTAGATTGAAGCCATGCATATTTCTGGCCATGTTATGCAACTCTTAATAATTTATTCGAGTTGAAGGTTTTTTACTCAGTCCAATTGGTGGAAGAACCCTAGACATCCTCAATTCAAAAAGTAGGTAGTGTTCCAGCTAGATTCTAGAGTGAATGTTTTGAGAATTTTTCATTGACTAGATTTTGGAGTTTTTCTTTTCCAGCAACTGAATACCTCTACTTCAATCTAGAAACAATTTGAATTCTGTTCTGCATAAGAACACAATTATAGTTCCAACCTACAATTATTAGAACCCATGGATGAATGTCTTCCTTATAGTCTGATTTGAATGGCTAGGATGGAGAAATTTGTTCTTCCAGGTGTCTGTCATAGCTGTAATGAGGATGCTCATCCCCCTGCCCTGGAAATCCTTGAAAGCTAGAGAAAATTTGGATGGTATCTAAGGGGAAGCATACCCCTGTGTGGATTGCTCAGCCTAATTGCTTAAGCTGGGGCACTGTATTTGCTACAGATATCACTATGGATGGCTTTTATGCCCTTAAACCTATCAAAAGGATTTCAAGGAGATTATATGTAGTTAGTTTGCTTCTGTCTGTCCTATTTTTGGGATCTTAGAAGGATGACTTGTCTGCTCTTAATCAGCTTGTGCTGTTGCCAGGCTGCACCTGAAGCTCAACATTACTGCCTTCTTGCTAGTTGCTACCATTTTTATTGTATTTATTTGTGTTCCCTTGCTGTATGTTACAGCCAGAACTTTCTTGCTGCCAGCTGCAATGAGCTATTCCTCTGCATAAATGGATGTAGCTCAGTGGAATACATGTCTTTGTTTGTTTGTTTGCTTGCTTGCAAGTCTGCTTTTTCTGGACCCTTTGGGTGCTTCCTTTCACCAGTTACTTTACCTTAAAAAGAAAAAAGAAAATAAAATAAAAAGGTAAAGGAAAACCAAAGATTAAGTGTTATGCCACTTTGGCTAAGGAGATAAGATTTATTTTGACGAGAACAAGAGGTTATAATATTTTCTCTCGGTTAAAAATTGTCTTTTAGTGATACTTGATGAGTCTCTCTTTCATTAATATTGTGATATTTAGCTTCTGTAGAGGCTCCATGGGATGTGCTTTATCGGTGTAAAAATTGAATCTCATAATGGTTTTTAAATTTATTCATTCAAAAACTATAATATGGATGATTGACTGGTAAACTATGAACCATTTAATGCAATGGTGTTCATTTTCCTAGTTTTGGGCTCTTTGGTACTTTTGTTGGAACCTTTGGCCTTGATAGTTGTCATGTTGTGCAAGTGCCACTCTTCTTAGCACATATTTTGAGTTTTATGCCTGACATATTTACGATAAATGATGAGATGATCTAGTTATAAGGTATTCAAAGTATGAATAATTTAAAATATGAGTAATTGAATATAGATGATGACAGGTATGAAATCATGTTAAATTTGTATATCATATATATATTTTAATTATAAGTGTAATTTGATATGCTGAAAAAAAAGGGAAAAACAAACTAAATTGAATGCTATTTAACATTAATCAGGTAAGAAAAAAATATATTGTGTTTTGAATTATTTATTTAATTAATAAAATTATTTAAATATTAAAAATAATATATATTTATTATTACTTAATTATTACCCTTAAGATAACTAATTTGCAGTAATACAAAAACAATGCTACAAATTAAATTAACAGTTTGATTAATTCTGATGATTTATAAAAAAATAAAAATCCATATAATACAAAAACACGTGTCATAATATCAGTGGCTGGACCATAGTACTTACCAAGAGCTGGAGTTTGGATGAACAAAACTCGTTCCAACATTCACCAGAGTACGCCGACTGCCACGTAGGCTCGTTTTGGCACCCGAACTCCCGAAGCAAGAGGCTCGGACTGTCCCTGCTGTGTACAGCCTGTCTTTCCCCTAATCTCACTTTCAAAATAATCTTACTTTTGTTGGTTTATTTGCTGGAGACAGCCTGTCATCAACAAAGTGCCCCTCTCCCTGTCTCTCTCTCTAATTTCCTTAGCTCTTATTGTCTCTCTCTCTCTCTCTCTCTCTCTTCTGTGTTCTCTTTCCTTCTCTATTTGTGTCAAAGCATTTTCTCTCTCCTAGGGTTTTCCACCTGCTCTGCCGCCTCGGAGATTGGTCGCTGGAGCTTAACAGATCGGCCTTCCCTGTCCCGTAAGCTCTCTCCTGATGTCCTTTTCGCCTTGTTCTGCGTTTTCTTTGTGGTGTTTGCTTCTGTCGAACTGTTGAGAAACTGTTGGATTTGACATTGCTTGTGGTTGTTTGCAATAGACATGGCTGTCTGCGTGTTTGTTTGGGCGTCGCGTTTGTTAATTAGGAGGATTTGTAGTTGATTGAGTTTTTCGGACAATATTGTTGGTGCATAGGTTGGTCGTATGAATTCCTAATTGAGATTTTCCTCCAAAAAAGTGACTCCAGTCTTAGTCCCATCAACTTACGTTTCAGAAAAGAGAGAATTACATGTTGTTCGGAATTGGGAGGGAGATGAATTGAAAGATTATATGCATTTGTCATTGATGTTTATGTGCATAAGCCGATTAAGCTTCTGGTTGTTGAATATGTATCTTACGTGCATATATGTGGATCTGGTCTGGATATTGTTTGTTCCAGAGTGTTGGCAGGGAGCCGTTGTGGATTGATCTGGCATAGGCAATCTTAGGATTTGGACGTGCAACCCTTTCTCTCACGGGATGATTGTGTTGTAGAGGCATTTGAATGAAAACTGGATTCTGAGGTGAAGGGAATACCTCATGTCCTCTGTTTGTGCTCGGCTTGGACAGGCTTCACATAACTCAAATCACTTTGGGGGTGGGGGGGGTGGGGGTTGGTAGGGGATAATTGGGGTTTGTTATTGACACCTGTTATATAGATGTTTTGAACTGATGGGTTTTGTTAATTGGCATGGGTTCTAAACGTTGCCTCTGTTGTGCGTGCTATATGTATTTTTAATTTCTACAACCAAATAGGTCTGTTCCCATTTGTTTTGAAATCGGTTGTTAAAGAAGTGAAAATTTTAAAGGTAACCTGTTATTCTGTCTACAAGTTTGTTTGTCCCTTGTAGATGAGACACTGCCAACTATGAATTGACCTGGCATACAAATGAGGAGAGCTAACTTGAGGATACACGAGAGACCTGGGGATATGATTGAGTGGGGCAAGAAATAGGTGATGGTGCTGGGAAAACAGGATTGGCAACTTAGATCAGAAGGCAGGGCTTTTTTGTCATTTCATATTCGTTTGCTAAATGAGAAGAGCCCCTCTTCTCATTTAGTGTGGCCTTTCCAGTTAATGTGGTGTAGGTGTAAAGTGAGACTAGGTCTTAGAGGGGTCCAGGTAGTTAACCTTTGTTATTTTAGATGGTTTGATATTGTGTATGTGTCAAAACAACGTGGGATGACCTTGTTATGGAAGCTAAGGTTAAATGTTTCAAAGCGTGATGACCTTGTTATGAGAACTACGTGTTCTCCCTAGTTGGTCAATGTGGTTTGCTTTGTTGACGATAATGATTCCTGCACTTCAACTGGAACAAATATGAATATATACCTTCGTGGTTTCTTGCTGCATGGTGTACAGAGAGATTAAATTCCTAGCCCAAAACAAGCCTTCTAGGTGCGACCAGCCGAATTTATTGTCCATGAAACAAATTAAAAATAATATTAATACTTATAAAATTTAATTTGATTTAAAGATTCTTAAGTTGCTACTAAAAATTATAGGTTCTGTGATAATTTGTGCTAGAATTTCTGTATATTTAGTTTTTTAGTCTATACACATACGCGAGGTTTAATAATTGCAATAGAACTATGATGTCATATTGTTGATTTAGGTATATTGTGACCATGTGCTAGATTTTTATGACCTGCCTTTTGTTACTACATTTCCTTTCCCTTTTTGCCTTCCTTTATCCTTTTTGGCTTGTGGTTAATTTAATTTGCACTTACTACGTTTTAGGTTCTCTGGCTGCTGGCCTATTTTGGAGCCTGAATGCGAAGGATCAGAATACATATGTGGGATTGAGCACACAAGTTTGCAGGTTAAGGCACTGCTGTACTTTGGATGGATGTTATTCGTAGAATATACTGATATTATAAAAGAGCTGAAGCCCAAGTACAACATCTGTGGCCAATTACACACTCAGAAGTTTCCATGGTTGTAGAGTTGCAGATTACTTGTTTACTCTCAGTGGACTGGGGGTACCTGCCTTGTGATTCCTGCCAAAGGATTACTGCTTAATTGACCTGAGTGATTGTTGTGTATGGTTGTTTAGGGGTCAACTTTGGTCTTTGAGATCTATTTTGTTAGTAGGAAGCATATAGATATCAGAGGGTTTCTCTGTATCCATGCTGGCAGAGAGCATGCGTGGAATTTGTGGTTTGGGTAATGCCCCTGACGAGATTTGCTGCTGATGCACTTGGTGTGGTGACAATTTGTCTTGTTGCTGTTTTGGTTCTTCTTGGTCTGTTCTGCATTCTGTATACCTTCTACTTCCGATCTCTCATCCATGGTCAAGGTTTTATTCAGCTAAGTTATTTTGGTGGCCCTTGGGTCATTCGGATTACATTTGTCCTGTTTGCAATCTGGTGGGGGTTTGGTGAGATTGTTCGGTTAAATTTGTTGAGGAAGGAGGGCAGAGTGTTGGATGCTCTTAACGTGAAATGGCAGGAAACTGTTTGCAAATGTTACATACTGTCAAACCTGGGGTTTGCAGAACCTTGCCTGTTTCTCACTCTTGTGTTTCTTATTCGGGCATCCTTACAGAAGGCCGAGTCAGGGCCACTGAATCAAAAATGGAATGGAAAGACAGCAGGTTATGTTCTCCTGTATTGCCTCCCAGTTTTTATACTCCAGCTCATTATTATTGTCATGGGACCACAATTTAACAAGGGGCAGAGTCACGTGCACAAATTACCGCATTATTTCACAAGTACAGCAGCTGTATCTAAGAAAAGTAACCAAGATGATGTGGCCCTCTGCACCTACCCTTTACTGAGTACCATTTTCCTTGGTGTTTTTGTTATCATCCTAACTGCCTACTTGTTCTGGCTTGGGAGGCGGATTCTAAATTTGGTCATTAATAAGGGTATGCAAAGGAGAGTATACACATTGATATTTGCTGCTGCTGGTTTTTTCCCGTTGAGGGTTCTGTTGCTTGGTCTATCTGTTTTATCTAGCCCAGAA